>NC_067168.1:32444181-32753027 GCF_903995435.1 Acomys russatus | reverse complement strand
GCTGGGCGTGGTGGCGCATGCAGGCAGATTGATGTGAGTTCGAGGCCAGCCTGGTCTACAAAGAGAGTCCAAGACAGCTAAGGCTACACAGTGAAACCTTGTTTCAAACAAAACAAAACAACCCCTGCCCCAAATTCCTGGTTGAAAAAATTGAGGCTTGGGAGCTGGAGAGATGGCTCAGTGGTTAAGAGCACTGGCAGCTCTCCCAAAGGTCCTGAGTTCAATTCCAGGAACCACATAGTGGCTCACAACTATCTATAATGAGATCTGGTGTCCTCTTCTAGCATGCAGGCAGAATACTGTATATGTGATAAATTTTTTTTTTTTTAATTGAGGCTTGGCCAAGCATGGTGGTGCACATGCCTTTAATCCCAGCACTCGGGAGGCAGAGGCAGGTGGATTGCTGTGTCGAGGCCAGCTTGTTCTACAAAGTGAGTCTAGGACAGCCAAGGCTACACAGAGAAACCCTGTCTTGAAAAACAACTACTAGAGCCGGGCTTGGTGGCGCATGCCTTTAATCTTAGTACTTGGGAGGCAGAGGCAGGCGGATCTCTATGTGTTCGAGGCCAGCCTGGTCTACAAAGTGAGTCCAGGACAGCCAAAGCTAACACAGAGAGACCCTGTCTTGAAAAAGCAAAAAAAAAAAAAAAAAAGAAAAACAACTACTACTACTACTACTACTAATACTAATACTACTACTAATAATAATGAAATAAAAATTTAAAAAATCGAGGCTTGTATTTTGGGCAGAACTTTGGTAGTGATTCTTTGGGTTCTGACACTGGCTCATTAAGGCTTCTCTGGTCCAACCTCCTGCCCCAGCTTCCGGCTGTTGTATACATATGGCCAAGCTATTCAGGCTGACTCACACACCACGCTCCCCTCCCACAGGCCTGGGACTCTCCACTCTTGCTTTTCCCCGGCAATCTCCCAGTGCCATGTAGACCCACCCTTCCAGCCAGAGCCTACTCCTCTTTGAGTCGCCTTCCTGGTGGCTGGAATCTCCGTTTGAGTTGAAGTAATAATAGATCCTCTATCTGGGATTGTTTATAACATCCTAGTTCACTTTCCTTGTGAGTGGGGCCTCCTGGTCCCCTCGCCCCCGCCCCCGCCCCTGCCATTAAACAGGAAACGCCCAGAGAGCTGGATACCATGAGTTTAAACAATAAGGCTGCTCTGCAGTCATGACTTCACCCCGACACTCCTGCCAATGACAAGAGCTGGGAAAACTTTGCAAACAAGGAAATCAAGCCTTGGCTAGGAAGGCCAAAGCCAGCCAAGTTTAGAGTTCGTGTCTGCTCCAGTACTCAGCTCTCCTCCTAATTACCAGCTCCCAAAGACAGCCAGGCAGCAGCCATTATGATCCCATTGCCCAGATAAGGAGAGCGAGGCCCAGACTAAAGCAATCACTACTCAGCACAAGGTCTGAGTTCTGTGCTCAAGTGCTGGCCTTCTCTCTCTTCTGATGGGTGCTACCCCTGAGCCAGAGCCTATCCTGGCATGCTCACATTGCCACTATGGACTCCGGCGCTTCCTCCACAGTCACACTTACCTTGCCAGTCTCACAGCTAACTGGGGGATGCAGAGGGCATCCAGAAGTACCTGGGCAAACCATCCATCTTTACCATTCTGGACTTTGTTCTGTTTATTGATGTCCAGCTGGGAAAGAGGCAACCAGAATGGTTCTTTGCCCCAACTGTAGGAGGGCAGCTCTTGTTGGCCTGGCATAGGTCCAGCCTAACCCAGTCTGGGGCAAGCTGAGAAGGGTGTGGAATGAGAAGGCCAGGTTGGCATTCCTACCAGACTGCCAAGCCCTCCCCTCCCCCCATCAGGTGAGGCCTCAGGAGCTGGAAGGACTCAGCTCTGAACTCCGGCTGATGGACCAGCCTGCCTGCATCTCAAGCTTCAAAGGCATCTTAGAGCAAAGACAAACTAGGTTCACTCCTGTTTATGAGCACGTCTGTCTCTCAAGGATTGGGCTATGGCCCGCCTGTAACCTTAACTACAGATGCTTCTAGACTGCCTGTTCCAGGAAACGGCAACCGTTGTCTTTGTTTCGAAAAGTTATAACCATCTTGCAACTTTACCTTTGTTTCAGAAGGCTGCGATGTCTATCTGTTGTCATGACCACGTTATGACCGCCTTGTAATCATGCCTTTATTTCAGGGGGTGTTATGACTAACTTGGTATGCTTATGTTCTGCTCCGGTCGCCCTGCCTATTTTTTCCTGCAAAATCCCCCATTTGGAAACCTCCTCTACCCCTGAGCTATAAACATCTTGTATTCCTCATGTCCAAAGCTGACCTCTTTTTTTTTTTTTTTTTTGCTTTGTTTTATTTTTTCGAGACAGGGTTTTTCTGTGTAGCCTTGGCTGTCCTGGACTTGCTTTGTAGACCAGGCTGGCCTCAAACTCACAGTGATCTGCCTGCCTCTGCTTCTGTCTCCCAAGTGCTAGGATCAAAGGTGTGTGCCACCATGCCCGGCCAATGCTGACTTCTTAAAGCCTGCCTTATGGGGGAAGCAGTATGTGTACAGGAATAAAAACAGTTTGCTTTAATTAATTTGGCTGTGATGACTTTGGCCAGTGATTTTTTTTTTCCTCTCATCTTTTGGATTAACACAGGATGCAGTACTAAGCCCTTTAATTGCTGTACGTCATAGACACCAAGGACTTTGGACAATGATCCATAAAATATAAAATCAAGAGCTGATTAAATGTTGCGGCACATGATTTAACCCTGGCATTTGAGACGGAAGCAAGAGAATCTGGGAAAGTTTGAGGCCACCGTGGCCCACAAAGAAAGACCCTGACTCAACAAAACAACAAAACCAGTGTCAGGGATTGGAGAAGACCCTGGGCTCAGTCCTCAGTGTTGTATACTCCAGGCACGGAGGCTCATCCCCATAATCCCAGCACTGGGGAGGTAGAGGCAGGATGACTACAAATTCAAGGTTGACTACACAGGAACTCTGAGGCCAGTCTGGATTGATTACACGAGACCTTGTCTCAAAACAAAACCCAGAGCAATAAATTATAGCTGTTAAATCCTGTGTCAGGCTATGCTGTCATGTCACTCTCGTCATCTGGGTGACTAGAGCTGTGGAGCTATGGGCTCCATCAGTCAGTTGCTCTGTTCTCTTTTCTTCAATTTGGACCAGAACGTGCCACCGCTGAACTCCCTTCTGCTGCTATTTCTTCAACCCGATGTCCGCGGCCCCTTAGCACATCCATACAGTAAAGAAGCCCTGTCATCGCCGAAAACAAAGCCTCTCGTTGATCAGATCTTAAGACCGTGGCTCAAAACCCCTTTTTCTATGTCCAAAAATCCCTTTTTCTAGCAGGTAGGTTCCCGGGTGGTTGGTTTACGCCCTGCCCTCAGGGGGGTTGGGGGAGGGGCCCGACACAGGGTTCTGACGCTCAGGGCTTTTCAGGGAAAGTGACAGAGGGCCGAAAGTAAGGGGTTCAAAGAGGAACTTGCTCGTCCACCACCTTGCCCTCCTGGCTTCGCCTGCCTAGGCCAGAGACACAATCCCACCAACTTGGAGCCGGGCCCACACAGAGGGACCTGCAATCCTGCCTCGCCGACTCCGGTGCGCGTGCGCGCGGCAGGCCGCACCCACGGCGCATGCGCAGCGGTCACTCCGGCTCTATATTAGGGCCACAGCGGTCGCGGCCTGAGGCTGCTCGTGGACAAGGGCACTGGTTCGTTTAGCGTCCTCCGCTCGAGTGCCCACCGCCGCTTCGTCGAGAGCCCGCGCAGGTGAGGGCCGCGCTTGGTGGTCACGGGAGCCGGGCGCGCCTCGCCACCGCGGCCACAAGCCCCATCCCCCTCCAGCCCCCACCTTGGCTCTGAGTCCATCCTCCACTCTTTACCGCTTGGGCTACCTCCGACTCCCCCATTCCGTCCCTTTCTGACATTCGGCGTTTGACAGGACTCCAGAATCTCCCTTGTACCCTTTTCTTTCTCGTGCTTCTGACCCTAGAGAACCCATGACTCACTGCCGACCCCCTTCCACCAGCCAGACTCTCTGGGCTGTCTGGCCCTGCTTCTGTCAGCCCTGCCTTTAACCCTTCTTTCTGCCCCCTTTTTCAGGCATGACCTTGGCTCGGGGGACTCAGGGCTAGCCTAGACTCTTCCCCCTTTCTCGAGCTGTTAGGATTCCAAGGAGTTCTCCCAACCTGGATAGGTGACAGTGACTTCTCGGCTAGCCTCACTGTTGCCCCTGGGTGTGGGCTAAGGTGTCCCACCTACACAGCGCCCCCTCTGAGGAGCCAGCCTCATGCTTCCCGCACCTGTTCTGCCTTGTCCTTCGTTCCTTCCACACCCTTAGTTATTAATCGTCCTCATTTGCTCTGATGAGTTGCTTTGCAGGGGGCTTTTCTATAGCGGTGGAGAACGAAGGAGTTGGTGACCTGGGTAGTGTGTGGCTACTAGCCCTTTACTGAGTTCCAATGTCCATGCTGTCCTTAAGTTTTTGTTTTGAGTGAGGTGTGTATCCGGGCCTCCCTTGACATCAGCCATCATGGATTCTTCCACAGGATCCAGCACACTTTGCAGACATGGAGACTGTCGTTCGAAGATGCCCATTCTTATCTCGAGTCCCTCAGGCCTTTCTACAGAAGGCAGGAAAATCTCTGTTGTTCTATGCTCAAAACTGCCCCAAGATGATGGAAGTTGGGGCCAAGCCGGCCCCTCGGACCATGTCCACTTCAGCAGTACACTGCCAGCAGATCAAAGAAACCCCTCCAGCCAATGAGAGTAAGTAGCGTTAACAGTGAAGATGTCCCCCTTGGTGGCGAAGGCCGCTCTGAGGAAGGACTTACTCTGTCAGTGTATGGGGAAGGGGGTCGGGGTTCATCTTGTGTAACTGCCCTTCTGACTCCTGAGTTAGGAGCCTCTAATGCTCCTGGCTTTAAAACTGAACGGTGCCGGTTTCTGGATTGTACGTCAGATCTAGATCTGCTGGGCTCTAGCATTTCCTCATTGTCTGGTACAAGTGCTCACTTGTGACCTTTTCCTCAGTAAAGATTTGGCCTTTGGCTTGTAAAGGGATACTTTAAAAAAAAAATCTGTTTAGTATTTTGAGGCAGGGTCTCTCTTTGTATCCTTGGCAAGCCTGGAGTTCACTGTGTAGTCTGGGCTGGCCGTAAAGTCATGACTCCACCTCTGCCTCCCAAGTGCTGATATCACAGGCCTGAGCTACTGCTGCCAGTTTAGGTCTTGTTTATTTTTTTTTATTTTTTATTTTTATTTATTTATTTATTTATTTATTTATTTTGAGGCAGGCTGCCCTGGACTTGCTTTTGTAGACCAGGCTGGCCTCAAATGCACAGAGATCTACCTGCCTCTGCCTCCTGAATGCTGGGATTAAAGGCATGTGCTACTATGACTGCTGGGGGATGGTGCACTCCTTTAATCCCAGCACTTGGGAGACAAAGACAGACGGATCTTTGTGAGTTTGAAGCCAGCCTGGTCTACAGAGTTAGCTACAGGACAGCCAAGGTTACATAGAGAAACCCTGTCTTGAAAAGAAAAAACAAACAAAGAAAAAAAGGTATGTGTCAGCATTTGGGAGGCAGAGGCAGGTGGATCTCTGAGTTTGAGGTCAGCCTGGTCTACAGAGTGAGTTCCAGGACAGCCAGGGCTGTTACACAAAGAAACCCTGTCTCAAACAAACAAAAAGCTGGGTGTGGTGGTGCATGCCTTTAATCCCAGCAACCGGGAGGCAGATCGTTGTTAGTTTGAGGCCAGCCTGGTCTACAAAGGGAGTCCAGGACAGCCAGGCTACACAGAGAAACTTTGTCTCAAAACAAAACAAAATGTGTAAGAGTGATACATACATGCATGCCTGGTGCCCCGGGGCAGGAAGAGGGAAATGGAGTTACAGATGATGGTGAGCTGCCCTCTCAGTGCTGGAAATCGAATCTGAGTCCTCTGGGTGAGCAACAAGTGCTCTTAACCAATAAACCGTCTCTTCAGCCCCGGTTGTTGGGTTTTGTTTTGTTTTGTTTTGTTTTGTTTCTCCTACCATTTTAGCTTTTTTTCCCCCATCAGTATCTCATATTATAGCTAAGATTGCCCTCCAGCTTGTGGCAATCCTCCTGACTCAGCCTTTTAAGTGCTAGAATCGTAAGCATGCACCACTACATTGCCCATCTTAATCATTTAAGTGGATGATTCAGCAGTATTGCATACATTCGTGTTATTATGTCACCAACACCATCCAATTCCAGAACTTTCTTCACTAAACTAAAACATCCATTAACCATTAACTTCTGTATTCCTTCCCCCAGCCCCTGGCAACCACCACTCTGCTGTCTGTCTTTCTTTGGCTTCAGCTATAGTTGCTTTACATAAGTAAGGCATGGTGTTTGTTAGTGATTGCCAATGCATGGATCCATCTCATACAGATAAGCTTTTTTGTTTGGTCATTGGTTTTCGAGACAGGGTTTCTCTGTGTGGTCTTGGCTGTCCTGTAAACCAGGCTGGCCTCACAGAGATGCACCTGCCTCTGCTTTCCTGAGTGCTGGGATTAAAGGCGTGGACTGCCACACCCACTATACAGATAAGTTGTTTTGTTTTTGTTTTTGTTTTAAAGATTTATACAGTGTTCTGCCTGCATGTAATTCGTGCACACCAGAAGAGGGCACCAGATCTCATTATGATGGTTGTGAGCCATGTGGTTGCTGGGATTTGAACTCATGACCTTAGGAAGAGCAGACAGTGCTCTTAACCTCTGAGCCATCTCTCCAGCCCTAAAGATAAGTTTTAATGAACAGAGCAGAGCTGGTCTTCACCAAGTTCTCCCAGGAGAGGGCCTTTTCAGAGTCCACTTAATCCTGGTGAACATTTCACCTTCCAGGCTTCTCTTCAGTGTAGGCCTGTAGGAAAGGAATGTTTGTTCTGTAAGTAGGCAGGACTTAGTCCTTCGAAAGACTTCCTGTCAAGAGCTAATTGTCTTTTCTCAGAATGTCCATAGCAGCCATGTTTTGAGTTAGAATGTTTCTTTTCCTCCCGTTGTCTAGACTTTCCATGACAGATCTGCATTACTTGTAAAATTAAGTTAATTTCAAAATAACATTTTTTGGAGTCAGGGTTCAAGACAGGGTTTCTCTGTGTAGCCTTGGCTGTCCTGGACTCACTTTGTAGACCCAGAGTACCATTTCTTGACTTCCTTTTATAGAACATGTTATGGAAACTGTATTGAGACACCTTATCCAAGTTGTAGAAAGAGCAGCCCGTGACTCACAGGAGTATTCCAAAATGATGAAGGAAGACATTTCTAGAAGGAATGTGAACATTGCTTAAAAGGCCGAGGAGTGCCTGGAGCTTAGAACACAGATCCAGCCGGCTAGAGCCTTTGATGATCTTAGATGAGAAAGCAGGTGAGCTGTGTGAAGGCAGCTGCCTGGCTCTTCTCCACACAAACTGATAGTCTGAGGACAATTTGAAGATCTAAGTGATAGCCTGCCTTCTCCCCCACCCACCCAGAAGTATTTTTAGAACTGGCTGAGTTTTATTAGGAATCTGTTTAGAAAATAGGAAGAACAAATAACTGTGTGACTGCTCCCGGTTGCCTTGGAGAGCATTACTTCCCTGACCTATGCTGAGTGTCCATGGGGTAGACAGTGATCCATGTCAAGAGCTTTTGGGGCTAAGTGCACACATAAACCCAGCACTTAGGAGGCTGAGGCAGGAGGATGGCCAAGTCAAGCATCATGGGCTACATAACAAGACCCTGTCTTAAACAAATGAAAAAAGAATGTTGGGTTGTCTGAAAATATAAAATAATGTTCTTGATTTATAAGGAGAATTCTTGTGGGTTTGAGAGGTAACTGGGATGGGCAAATAATTCTTTCAAAAGACCACGGTTATGGGGGGCGGTGAGAAAGGGTGGTAGCAGGGTTTAGCAAGGGTGTGGTTATAGCTAGAACAAGTATAAAGTTTGAGGTGATAAGGGAAGGGTTTGACTTGCTTATGTACTCCACGAGCAGGTCTCATGCCTCATTCTTTCCATTTCCTTCCTCAGAAGAGAAAACTGCCAAAGCTACAGTCCAGCAGGCTCCTCATGAGTCCCAGATGGCACAGGCTCCAGACAGTACACAGCTCCCGTCTGGACACCCGTCACCTGCGACAAGCCAGGGCTCTGGGAGCAAGTGCCCTTTCCTGGCTGCACAGCTGAGCCAGACAGGCAGCAGTGTCTTCCGCAAGGCCAGTCTGGAGCTTCAGGAGGATGTGCAGGAAATGCATGCCGTGAGGAAAGGTAACAGCAACTCCAGCCAGTGGAAAGAGTGAGGTGGTCCACGGGGCTCCTGAGACCCTCCAGTTTCCATGGGAGCTGTTAGTAGGTCTGCGTAGTGATAGCGTGAATACCTTCCTCTTTCAGGGCCAGAGAGGAAGGAAAGTCCTCAAGCTATACAGCCCAGACCATATTGCAAAATGTGGCGCTTGCTTTGTGGTGAGGGTGTAGGAGGGAGCCAGCTTCCCAGCATGCTCACTTTCTGGAAATAACCTGTAGTCTTGAACAGATAGCAGCATTAGTTTTTCTCCTGAGTCCTTCCTACCCTTCGGCAGAATAGAAAGTAGAACTCTCGTATTGCTGCAGCAAGTGCTAGCCTAGACTCCCAAGTTGTGTGTCCTGCTGATGGCCATGGAGTGACAACCCTAACCCCATCTGAGCTCTCAACAGCCCCTAAAGGCTTCAGCATGCTGAGAAATTTCTTGTTGTTTTTGTTTTTGAGACAGGGTTTCTCTTGTAGTCCTGGCTGTCCTGGAATTCTCTTTGTAGACCAGGCTGGCCTTGAACTGACAGAGATCCACCTGCCTCTGCCTCCCGAGTGCTGGGATTACTGCTGCTCGCCACCATGCCTGGCTCATGCCGAGCATTTTCATGAAACAGGCAATAAGCTATGGTTTGGTTTGGTTTTGCTTTGAGACAGGGTCTCACTCTGTAGCACAATCTGGCCTCAGATTTACAGAGATCTGCCTGGCTCTGCCTCCTGAGTGCTAGAGCTAAAGTCATGCACCAACACACCCAGACAATAAGCTAGTTTTGGGGGAAAAATGATTTTAATGCATGGATGTTTTGCCTGCATGTATATCTGGGCACTGAAGTGTGCCTGGTATCCAAGGAGGCCAGAAGGGGGCATCCGGTCTCCTGAAACTGTAGTTAATGGACAGCTGTGAGCTGCCATATGGATGCTGAGAATTGAACCCCGGTTCTCCAGGAGGGCAGCCAGTGCTCTTAGCCGATGAGCTATCTCCTGCTATGCGCCTCTTCCCCCCATAAGCTGTTTTTGACAGTATGCTTAGAAATGTGGTGAACTAAGAGTGAAAGGCTCATCCACCCTCTGGGCTTCTTATCACTTCTGTTAGAGGTTGCCCAAAGCCCAGTGGCCCCCAGCGTGGTCAGTGTGAAAACTGATGGGCAGGATCAGAGCCGACTGCTGAAGAACTTCCAGGACATCATACGACAGCAGCGGCCAGAAAGAGTGTCTCATCTTCTTCAGGATAACTTGCCAAAATGTGAGTCTTGTTGTTTGTGAGTTATCTGTATGTCAGATGAAATGTGAAGTGTGTGGTGAGGCGGTAGTTGAAGCCCGCGGCCCTTGCTTGAGTACTGTTGGGCTCAGTGGCCATGCGTGCTGCTGGTCATTGGCCTTCCGTCTTTATTACCTGTCGCCTATGCACTGGACAGCGGGCCAAATACTTGCCAAGTGCAGTCTTGTTTACCCATCACAGTCTAGGGCATCATTCTAGTCCTGGATATAGTGCCATTAAATGGCCAAGCTGAGATTTGAACCCAGGTCCATCCCTCCCAAAAAGCCAGATATGCATCTTAAAAAAACTGTACCATCTTCTGTTTGTTTCCATTCTAGCTGTTTCTACTTTTCAATATGATCATTTCTTTGAGAAGAAAATTGATGAGAAGAAAAATGACCACACCTACCGAGTGTTTAAAACTGTGAACCGGAGAGCACAGACCTTCCCCATGGCGGATGACTACACAGACTCCCTCATCACCAAAAAGCAGGTGTCAGTCTGGTGCAGCAATGACTACCTGGGCATGAGTCGCCACCCGCGAGTATGTGCGGCCGTCCTGTAAGTAGCTGTCAGTTTTCAGATACCACTGTCATTATTTGGCAAGATATAGATGCTTTATTTAGCTGGATTTTTGATAGGAGACTATTTGGTCACTGAAAGTGTACCACAGTGATAAACTACTGTTCTTCATAGAGCCTACTCCCTCCCTCAACCTTTACAGGGGTTCTGGGCTTGACCTCAGGTTACCGGGCTTTCCCTGCTGAACCATCTCACTGGCATGGTATTCTTAGCCTTTGAAAATCTCTACAGATGATGTCTTGGGCAGAGAGTATCTCAAATACAAAGATGAAAAGGCTATAGAGGAAAGACCTAATGCTGTCCTATGAGCTCACACCCACCCCGCCCCACCCCATGGACTCACATAACATACACGAATACACAGTAAGCACACACACACACACACACACACACGAACACTTTTGGGCTGGGGTTGTAGCTTAGCCACATCTACAAATCTCTGCCTTTTGTAGAGAAACTCTAGTATATAGACGGTGGAGGGGCTATTTCAGTAGGACATGTTAAAAAGGATTAAGGTCCCATCTTTGTCCTTCAGGAGGACCACCATGGCTTGAGAGAGCAAGAGCCTTGCTAAAGGGAGTCATGCTTGAGGTTGGGCAGTAATGTGATGTCTCCTAGTGCTGCGGAGCCTTCCAGAGTGTGCTTTCTCTCATTCTCAAAAAAAAAGAAAGCTTAGTGACTGCTAAATAAACACTGTTGTTGTTGTTTTCTGCCGAGAGTGTGCCTGGGGCCTGTGCTGGGTCCTCTGGAAGAGCAGCTCTTAACCGCTTAGCCCTTGCCATTGCTCCAACCCTAAACACTCACTCTTTTTTTCTCTTCGAGACAGGGTTCCTGGCTGTCCTGGACTCAGTGTGTAGACCAGGCTGGCCTCAAACTCATAAAGATCCACCTGCCTCTGCCTCTCAAATGCTGGGATTACAGGCGAGTGCCACCACACCCAGTTCCAGTTCCTAAATGCCTTCTTAACAATTCTTTTTAAGATTTATGAAGCCAGGCGTGGTGACACATACCTTTAATCCCAGCACTGGAGAAGCAGATGTGGGTGGATCTCTGTGAGTTTGAGGCCAGCCTGGTCTGCATAGTGAGTTTCAGGACAGCCAAGGGCTATATAATGAGACCCTGTTTCTTTTTCTTTTTCTTTTTTTTTTTTTTTTTTTTTTTTTTGAGACAGGGTCTCTCTGTCCTAGACTCGCCACCATGCCCGGCAAGACCCTGTTTCAAAAACAACAAACAAAGAACCCTGAGTTTTCTTGCTTACTTGAGGCATGATCAGTTGTTGTCGTTTGTGGGGTTTTTTGTGCTAGGATTACAGGCACATACTCTATGATGCTTGTTTATGCAGCACTAGGGACTGAGCTCAGAGCTTTGTGTATTCTAAGCAAGCACTTTACCTGCTGAGCTACATCCCCCGTCCCAAAGTGTGCATGTGTGAGTGTGTGTATTGTGTATTCATGTGTGCTATGTACTTGTGAGTGTCTGGTGAGGTGGGTATGTGCTTGGAGGACTGAGGTCAGCATTAGTTCTTTCCTCCATAGCCTTCCCATCTTTGTTTTTGGAGACATGCTCTGCTGCAGTGCTGGGGTTGTAGGAATGTAAGTCTTCTGGGTTTTTAAGTGAGTTCTGGAGATCTGGACCCTGGAATATTGGGATTTTCCTTTTTTTAACAGGGAGACTGTGAAACAGCATGGTGCTGGAGCCGGTGGAACTAGGAATATTTCTGGAA
Source organism: Acomys russatus (assembly GCF_903995435.1). Classification (NCBI taxonomy): domain Eukaryota; kingdom Metazoa; phylum Chordata; class Mammalia; order Rodentia; family Muridae; genus Acomys; species Acomys russatus. The sequence continues at coordinate 32,741,180 of NC_067168.1, read as the reverse complement.
CGAGTAAGTTCCATGTGGAACTGGAACAGGCGCTGGCTGACCTCCATGGCAAGGACGCAGCCCTCTTGTTTTCCTCCTGCTTTGTGGCCAACGACTCTACTCTGTTCACCCTGGCTAAGATGATGCCAGGTAAGGAAGCACTCTGAGGCTTCTGCATAATAAGAATATTTGCTACAAAGGCCCATTCCTGTTGAGCCTGACACCCCTGAGTCAAAGCACTGTGCTGAGCACACGGTGCCTGGTGAGCTCCGGCTGGGCACGATCAGTGGAGACACAGGAGGTCCTGTCCTGAAGCTCCTGACGCAAGTCTCCTTCATAGTCTCAGAAGTTCCTTTAGCAAAACTCTTCATTGCATTTAGTTGTATCTTCACTGAGTTTGAAATGAGGTACCCATATTTGCCACTATTACCCATATTTAAAGACAGTTTTTGGCATGTGACATTGTGGCTTTGAAGAGTGTTCTCTATGGCCTTTGTCTTTCGTGTTTCCTGATGCTGGCATGGAAGCCAAGGCATCAGCTCATGGGACTCTGAGGCTTTGCAGCTGAGCTTCATCCTAGCGGTCGTGGGCTGTCTCTGCCTTAGCCTCTTCCCAGAGGAGAAGCAGTCGCTAGTTGCTGCGTCAGGACTTTAGGTTTTTGAGCCCATGGTGTTTTTGTATTGGACATTTTCGAGGTATTAGCAGCAGGAAAAGGTCTGTTGCACCTGTCCAGGATATATTTGTCTTGATGCCTCTGCCACTAAGTAACACTTTCCTCATGTCAGGCTGTGAAATTTACTCGGATTCTGGGAACCATGCCTCCATGATCCAAGGGATTCGCAACAGTCGAGTGCCAAAATATATCTTCCGCCACAATGACGTCAACCATCTCAGGGAGCTGCTGCAAAGGTCTGACCCCTCGGTGCCCAAGATCGTAGCATTTGAAACCGTTCATTCGATGGATGGTAAGTCTATGCAGAGACTAACCTGGAGCCTGAGATAGAGAGCTGGGCTCTAACTGTTTAAAGAGTACGGTGCGTGGGCCCTGGACATGTCACTGGTAGTCAGGCTTCTGCCCAGCTGTGTATGAGGTCCTTACCCAGCTCTGAAACAAACAAAAATGTCATGTTGCTGGTTTTGCATTTTTTCTCTGCCGGGATTCTGTAATTGAGAGACTTTATGTGGATGGGGTAGCTGGGTCTTCTGCTCTGGCTGTTGCTAGGCTGTATGACCTCAAGGCAGACAGGAACTGGGGGAGAAGTTCATTTTCTCTCCAGTACTAAAAGTGACCCCTTAGAATGGACTGTATTTTGAGGCCAGCCTGGTCTACAAAGTGAGTCCAGGACAGCCAAGGCGACACAGAGAAACCCTGTCTCGAAAAACCAAAAAGAATAGACTGTACTTTGCTTTGGCTCTAAGCACTGCTACTGACATTTTCCTTGGCTTTTGTCAGGAGCAGTATGCCCACTGGAAGAGCTGTGTGATGTGGCCCATGAATTTGGAGCCATCACGTTTGTGGATGAGGTCCATGCAGTGGGTCTGTATGGGGCTCGAGGTGGCGGGATCGGTGATCGGGATGGTGTCATGCCAAAAATGGACATCATTTCTGGGACCCTCGGTATGTATGCTTTGTAAGTCCTGTCCTTATACACTAAACTTTGGGTATATAACAAGATCAGTGACTGGCTGCTCTGACTGGCACCTGTGTGGTAAATGAAAGGCCTGGCTTGTTTCTTTTTGAAGTAAATTTTGTTTTCCTGAGGCAGGGTCTCAGTCTGTAGCCCAGGCTGGCCTTGTTTCTGTTCTCAGTGCTGAGTAGGCAGGTGTGTGCCGCCATTTCATCTTTAGTGGGTGTTTCCATCCCAGTGAATGCTAGACCAGCTTCCCAGGATCCCTGGGGACATGGAGGCTCACAGACTCCCACAGCTAAATGTGGCAGAAATTACGTTTCTTGTCATTTGAGCTCATTCCCGCCATAGATGTGTGTGACAGAAGCCTTCACTCTGCTGCTGAATTCAAAAGGAGAGAGAACCCCAGTGCTTTTCTAACAGGCCCTGGGAAGCGCCATTGCCCCAGCGAGCCCGGCCTGTTCCTCTCCTGCCTGGCACCCTGAAGCCTGGCCTTCAGCCCTGGCTGCGTAGCTCACTGGGTGTGCAGTGACCTTCTCATGCCTGTTTTTGTTTGTTTGTTTGTTTTGTTTCCCCCCCCCCACATCAATATGATAGAAATAGCAATAGGATCTATATCTGAATTCCTGTTGAGAAGATAAATGAGTTGTCTATAGATCATTACTATAGACATTGCTTTTTGTCTGTGAGAATGAATCATTAAGAGGTTATAGAAATTTAAGGGTTTTTTTTTCCCCCCTTAAACATCGAGTAATTGATAAGGCACTGAGATGCCTATATAGCAGTTAGCTGAATGCCAAGCTAAAGCCTACACTTGGTCAAGGATCATCAGGCAAAACCCAGCATCCTCCAGCCCTGGCAATGGGGTGAGAGGTCTGGCTCCTGAAGACCCGGAGATGGCAGGGGGAAAGCCACCTATTCAAGTGCCAAATTCCAGTTTGTGATAGAGGCTTGTTGGAGGTCTAGTACATTGAGCCAGGTGCAGTAATTTTCCACTATAGGAGTTTAAACCTACCTAATCCTCTTGTGGTCAGCAAAACGTTCCCTTTGGAATGCGGAGGTAAGGCTCTTGAGAACCCTTCTGAGGTCCTTAATCCAGAAACCTGAGATACAGATTACACAAGGGCCTTGACCAGAGCTGAAAAACAAGCCCTAACAGGTTCTGAGTGTTTGTATTTACCCAGCAAATGCTAATTGTCCAGAGGTCCAGTTTGCTTGAGTAGCAAGGTTGGCCTCAGAACTACAGCAAAGTCAGTGCCTGGAGGCTGCGCGGTGTCGCTCATGTGTCATGTTGCCTTTGCCAGCCTAACAGAGCTCCTCCTCCCAGGTAAAGCGTTCGGCTGTGTTGGAGGGTACATAGCCAGCACAAGATTGCTGATCGACACCGTCCGGTCCTATGCTGCTGGCTTTATCTTCACCACCTCCCTGCCACCCATGCTGCTGGCTGGAGCCCTGGAATCTGTGCGGATCCTGAAGAGCAGTGAGGGGCGTGCCCTTCGCCGCCAGCACCAGCGCAATGTCAAGCTGATGAGGCAGATGCTAATGGATGCTGGCCTCCCCGTCATCCACTGTCCCAGTCACATCATCCCTGTGCGGGTAATGGCCTGTTTGTCGTTGACCCTCGGGAGCCTGTGCCTCCACACATGATAGGCCAGTGCTCTGGTTCTACCTTCCTGAAGTTGGGCTTGGGCAGGGTGATTGCGGAGCTGCAACTGGTGCTGGGACTGTAGCCAGCGGCCCTCTGGCCATGTCTCTGTCTTCCGCTGCCTGGGCTGCCCTCACAATAAGAATGAAGTCTTTGAACCCAGGAGGCTGAAGCACAACTTCCTTCCCCAGAGCACTGACCTTAGCAGGGTAAACAAGAACGTGTGTCTGGAAAACTCTAGAAGCCTTAGCATAGGCAGCTGTGAAGTGGGACTTTGCACTTCATAAATTTCAAAGTAGATCTTGCCCTCCCCTTACAAATCCTATCTCTGATGATGTCACAGTTAATATAAGAAAACAGCTAGTGTAGCCAGAGCTGGCAGTACCTCCTGAGAGCAAGGATGTGGGATGGGGAAAGTACCTCCTTGACCGTGCAAGGCCTGGGAGGACAGCCATGTGGCATTTCATTCCAGTGTATCCGTCCACCCTGCAAGAGCTCCCTTGAAGTCAGGTAGCATTTCCTATTTCCCCCAGGCTTGCACACTTAACTATAGTCTGGCCTGGAGCCTGAGCCTCATCCTTGGACACTGTGTTCTTAACTTTCTCTGCCAAATTAGCATGTCTTATTCTCACCCGACTTTTGCTGTGGTGGAACTTAGGTTGCCGATGCCGCTAAAAACACAGAGATCTGTGATGAGTTGATGACGAGGCATAATATCTACGTCCAGGCCATCAATTACCCAACAGTGCCGCGTGGGGAGGAGCTCCTGCGGATTGCCCCCACCCCACACCACACCCCACAGATGATGAACTTCTTCTTGGGTGAGTCAAGGAAGGCCGAGCAGGGACGCTCTACCTCACTTCAACCGCAACCTGGAGAGCCTGCTCAGAGCTCCTGCAAAGTTCTTGGGGTGTTTACCCTCATGCATTCAGATGCAAATTGGTTTCTCTTGTTCCAAGTGGCTAACTGTGCCCTCAGATGCCACATAACAAAACTCTAAAATTAGACAGCAGTGACTCACTTTAAGAGTGTGCACACACACCCATTTGGAAGCTCTCAGGGAGCCTTCTGCACTTGTGTCCTCTCCCGTCTCCTGCATGCCTGCTTGCGGCTGATCAGGGGCTGGAGGCCTCTGACGGCACAAGTCTGGCCTGGTCTCTGGAATCTGCCTCACATTTCCTTGCACTGCTCTCCCTTCCCTAACATACGGCCCTGGAAGCAACTCACTCTGGTGCCTCTGTACTGTTGCCCACAACCCCTGATGTCCATTCCGAAGGCAGAGACTGGGGGCTTTTAGATGTAGCTTGTCATTGCCACAGATGAACTTTGCCCTTTGGGCTCTCCCAAGCTGTCGTAACTTCCAAAGACAGACTTTTTGTTCAGGATGCTCAGGGTATTTTGTTTGGTTTTGGTGCTGGGGTTGAACTTGAGGTCTTGGTACACGGTGTGGGCACTCCCCCCCCACCCCGAGCAACCACCCGCCCCCCAGATACTCAGGTTAGTGTTGATACTGCAGAGCTTGCTGAATCTGGCTTGTGAAGTAAGACCCAATTCTTAGAACAGTGTCATTGAGATTAATTGGTATACCATAAGGATTTACCCTCTTAAAATACAGAATTAAAAGGGTTTTAGATACATTCGTGGCATTGAGAAGCCATCACGTCTGCTTCCGGGACAGTTCTATCACTAAGAATGAAGCTACACTCATTAGCATTCACTTCCCTTCTACCTAGTCCACCCACCAGTGGCTGCTCTTACTTCCTGGACAGTTAGTGTTGGGGAGGGGGGAGGGGACGACCTTTGTGAACGATACAGAATCACTCACTACTGCTTATTTTATTTCCTCACTTTTTTTTTTTTTAAAAGACAGACTCAGCCAGGCGTGGTGGTGCACGCCTTTAATCCCAGCACTCAGGAGGCAGAGGCAGGCGGATCGCTGGGCCAGCCTGGTCTACAGAGTGAGTCCAGGACAGCCAGGGCTACACAGAGAAACCCTGTCTCAAAAAACCAAAAACTAAAAAAATTAAAAATAAAAAGAGATCTGGTTGTGTCTGTAGCCCAGGCTGGCCCAGAGCTCAGGTTCCCCCTTTGCCCTCCTGAGTGCCAGCTCTGTTCTTTTCGTCACCACACAATCGTCCGTGTGGCTTGGCCTCATTTCGCGTATACATTGGTGGATGGGCAGTTGGGTCACCTCCACTGTGGAAGTCTTAGGAGTGATGCCGCTGGGAGCCTTTGGGTGGAGGTTTTGTGTGGACATGTGCTCTGATTCTCCCCCACAGAGAAGCTGCTGGTCACATGGAAGCGAGTCGGGCTGGACCTGAGGCCACATTCGTCAGCTGAATGCAACTTCTGCAGGAGGCCCTTGCATTTTGAAGTGATGAGTGAGCGAGAGAAAGCCTACTTCTCAGGCATGAGCAAGATGGTGTCTGCCCAGGCCTGACCTTGACCTCAGTTATTCACCTAACCCCAGGCCATTACCATATCCAAATATTAGCCAGAATTGTCTTTATATGTGAAATAAATTATATATTAAATATTAAACTATAGTAAAATTATAGTCCTGAAATAAATTCTAGTGTGTTAGGTGTTTCTGCTGTTGACCACTGAATGAAGAGCTAACTGTCATGTGGTCTGCATTGTGGCTGTCCAAGCTGTAATGCCTGCAGGCCTTCTGCTGTGCTTGAACCTGACCAGTGCGGCAGACCCAGCTGGCACCCCAGGAACTGCAGGCAGGGATAACATCTGCTGCTGGTTTCCCCTTAAACTTCCTGCCTCAGACCCAGAAGGGACAGTCAGGGTGCCCACAGTCCTGTACAGCTCTGTCTCTACAGCTTTCTCTCAACCTCACACTGCCCACTGAAAGTCAAGCCTGAAGGAGGGTTGTGCAGCCTGCCAGCTCCTGACCCCCAGTCATGTCCTCTGCAGAGAAGGCGGAGGGCTCTGTGCACCTCCTCCCCCTCTGCCTTTGTATTTGGGTCCTGCTCTTCTTGCACGTTCTGAAGACACCTCTTGTCTTCAGAATGTGACGCACCTCCCTCTGCTGACCCTCTCTCCCACACAGCAGGCATCTCCTATCTGAACAACAAGCAAGCTGTCACCCAGGCTTTCAGCTGATCAGCCTGGCACCTCTGTTCCCTGTGGAGGTTGCTTTTTGCTTGCCACCTTTTGCCTGTCTTACCAAACGCAGCCGCTGCCTCTGCTGCCTCTCATTAGATCCTTCAGTAGTGTGAGCGGTTGGCCTTGGGCTTTTTACAGCTTTCCCATCCGAGTTTAAGCTATGCCAGTCATGGCTCCCAATAGTGTTCCTCCTGAGCTGGGTGCTTCTGTGGATGTTGGTGTTCCTGCTTCCCTCAGTGCCTCACAGTCTCCCTGAGGTCGCCCGGGTGCAGAGGGTGTAGAAAGCACCCTGTCCCCACCACCCCACCCTCCATTCTGCACCAGGTCCTCTGACCATTGGCTCAGGTAATCCGGCCTCTCATCTGCAGTCAGCTCTGTGTTCTCTTACGTAATAGCGGAAAGCACATTTCAGGCCAGGCCTCTGTTGCCCCCACCTGCCTTTGCCTCCTCCATGCCAACAACAGCAGAGAGGCCTTCCAACGCCACAGAGAGCAATGTATGGTGCTTGCTTGGTAGAGTGCTTTCCTAGTACACACAAAGCCCTGGATTTGGTTAGCAGCATCTCATAACCCAGGCATCACTGGTGTCACACTCCTGTAGCCCCTGGGAGATGAACAGGCCCTAGGCAGGCTCACTCTCCTCACTTCTGCTTCTGGCTGTGGCTAAAACAATCTCAGATCTACTCAACAGAGACTTTCCCAGGCCTTCAGGCTGCACAAGAAGGCTCTTGCACTGTTGGTGTTTTTCCCCCAGCCCACCAGGACAAAGCCTGCACTTGACTTTGTAGTTGGGGGTCTGTACTGGTTTTTATTTGAGGAGATAAGAGGGACATCATGGTAGAAGCCCCTATCCCCAAGTCAGAAAGAAGTTTTAGCTCAGTGGCAAGCATTTAGACCAGTAAAACACACACACACACACACACACACACACACACACACACACACACACACACACACACACACACACACACACACACACACCAGTAAAAGAGGAAGGGGCCATACTTCCCTCATGGCATACCCTGGAGGCAGGGGTGTGGGAGGGAGCAGGGCAACTGGCAATCAGGTTGCAAAATCAGCAGTTTGTCTGTGCTAGCTAGTTCCAACACTTTCTCACACCCCCAAGTGGGAGTCCCTGAGTGGCTGGCCACTGGCCTAAACCAACCAAACTGGTTCATTTCTCCTTCACCCCCTCCAGCACTGTGAGGCTCTGCATTTCTCTCTCCTTCTCACAGGCTCAGTGTGGTGATAATGAAGACAAAGGTCTTGGGATCAGGTTCCTGAAGGCTCCAATCACAGCACCATCCACAAGCTCAATGTACTTGTTGAATACAGACCTCGTCCACTGACACAGGAAGCATTGTGAAGTCTTTGTCATACATAAAGAAAATTAGAAATGCAGATGACTTGGGAGTGGGGGTCTACACCTTTAATCCCAGCACTCAGAAGGCAGAGGCAGGTGATCTCATTGAGTTAGAGGCCAGCTTGGTCTGTGAAGCAAGTTCCAGATCAGCCAAAGCTACGTAGTGAGATCTTATCTGAAAAACACAGTCAGAAAGAAAAGAAAGAAAGAAGGAAAAAGAAAAAAAGAAACACAGGCTACAAGACAGATCAATGGGTAAAGGCCTCACAATAAATATTTTTTCTTTTTGGTTTTCAATTAATTTTCCACAATAAATAAATTAAGCTGGGCATGATGGCACACGCCTTTAATCCCAGCACTCGGGAGGCAGAGGCAAGTCGATCACTGTGAGTTCAAGGCCAGCCTGGTCTACAAAGTGAGTCCAAGACAGCCAAAGCTACACAGAGAAACCCTGTTTTGAAAAACCAAAAATATAATAAAAATGTCTAGGGGCCAGCCAGAAGACCAATCCGGTTAAGCCCTTTGCCTCCGTTGACACAAAAATACAACTCAACTTGAAGGGGAAAGTAGATAGTTTATCCTGGAGCCAAATATGAGTGACCATGGTCCAGGAACACTGATTTAGGTTTACTTCAAACTCCATGTTCCAACGTGGTAGCAGTTTGATGAAGTTGTGGTTTTGTAGTAGCAGAACAAAGAAAATCACAAGTAGAAGCATGGTGCAGTGGCGCACACCTTTAATCCCAGCACTTGGGAGGCAGAGGTAGGTGGGTCTCTGTGAGTTTGAGGCCGGCCTGGTCTACAAAGTCAGTCCCAGGACAGCCAAGGCTACACAGAGAACCCCTGTCTTGAAAAAAACAAAACAGAACACTACACGTCAGAGGTACCTTTGAAATACAATAGAGGAAAAATTAAATAGGTAGGTCCAAGCAGAGTAAGCGGTAGGCATATCTCAGTTATGCCACATGCTATATGACGTGAGAAATGCCATATAATGCTGTATGACAACAGTCTTAGCTTTTTGTGTTGGTGGAAACTGTTCTGTTAAGTGATTAATCTGTTCAGTTAGACAGGGAGACAGGCAAGGAATGGCTATGCAGAGGGCTAAAGACAACCTAGACGAACTTGTAATTAGGTTCTGGACCTGTGACATTTCAACTCCTGCACAATGATTGTCATTTTAATGAGCCTTACAGAAGGTTCAGTGAAAGATGCAGCTTCTTTCCTGGAATTTATTTACATCTCCAACTGAATTCACTTTCTAAGCTGCTTCTTCTTCTTCTTCTTCTCCTCCTCCTCCTTCTGGTTTTTCGAGACAGGATTTTTCTGTTTAGCCTTGGCTGTCCTGGACTTGCTTTGTAGACCAGGCTGGCCTTGAACTCACAGAGATCCATCTGCCTCTGCCTCCAAGTACTGGGATTAAAGGCGTGCGCCACCACCACCTGGCTAATCTCTGAGCTTCTAATAGTGGAAGCAGAGAGCTGACTCCTTTGTCCTCTGACCTCCACAAGCCAGTCCTGGCATTTACACACCCACACACATACATACACATACAAAATAAATGCAACTTAAACAATAAAAAAATAAATCCGAGCATGGTAGTACACACCTTTAATCCCAGCACTTGAATGGCATAAGCAAGTGGATCTCTGTGAGTTCCAGGCCAGCCTGGTCTACAGAGTTCAAGGTTATCCAGGGCTATGTAGTAAGACCCTGCTTGGCTTCTAAACAGAAACATATGTATATATTTTATCTTGATCAGATGTGGCAATGCCTCAGTCTGAGTTTAAGCAGGTCTGAGAGACAAGTGCATGGAAGAGGTTCCTCCCACTGTAGCCAGGTAGCAGCTCCCCTCGGTGTCTTTTGGCATCTGAACAGAGTGGCCCAGCAGGAGCCTCTAGGTGGGAAGGGATGGATTGTAACTTCATCTTAACAGGTGTATTCAATCTGTGGTCCAGGGACCGATGGACCCTAGCATAGCTGTGAATGCAGCCCAAGACAAAACTATACATGAGCTTTTTTTTTTTTTTTTGGTTAGGTTTTTGGTGTGAGTTTATTTTGCTTTTAACCCATGATACAGATCTCAAATGTGAACTTTGTAGGTGACAATGTCTGTCATGATGTCAAAAGGGGAGACATAGGGCTGGGAAGACGGCTCAGTCTGTAAAGTGCTTGCCGCCCGAGCACAGAAGACCTGGATTTGATCCCCTAAACCCATGTGTAAAAGCTGGGTGTGGTGCCTGCAAGGGAAGCCGGAGGTGGACACTTGGGGCTCTCTGGCCAGCCAGCCTAGACTAACTGGTGAGCCTGGTGTCAACGAGAGGTCTCAAAAACCAAAATGTATAGCACCAGGAGAATGACATGTGAGGTTGACCTTTGGCCCCCACAAACACACATGTGTACATGGACCCTCATATACACACACACACACACACACACACACACACACACACGCACACGCACACGCACAAAGGTTGAACACACCTTTGAACCTCCTCTGGCTCTCAGCTCTTTGCTGCTACTGGCACTGGCCAGACTCTCATCCAGGCTGGCTGGCCTTCTTTGCCAAGCATAGGCATGACCAGTAGAGCAGTCACCTCTCTTTTTCTACATACCTAGGAATGAACACTGCCCTGCCTAGGAGTTTTCTTAGGACCTTGCTAAGGGTCAAAGAGAGACTAGCCCTGCCTGCATCTTCTTTGCCCTCAGGCAAAGTGGGTGAGGAAGACAGAGACCCTAGATAGACCAATATAAGATAGAGAGGTGCCTGCCTACCCAGGCCTGCAAAAAGGTCAGGGCATTCAGAGAACAGATGGGGGAGGGGGGTGGAGAAGGGTGGTGGTGGTGGCAGGAGGCAGACCCAGCCCTCTTCTCTGGGAAGGATTAACAAGTCCACATTTGGTGACTCTTCAGACTGTCCTGAAAGATGCCTGGGAAGAAAACTACCCTTTACAGCCAACCTTTGCTCTGGGGGTGGGTCCCGTTTTCATCTAACTTCTCCCTCTTTGTGAAGATCTGGAGAATTCTTCCATCTCTCCTCCCACCTAAACCTCCCAGGGAGCCCCAAGGCTGATGGCTTGGTTGCATGTGTTGAGTGCCTGCTAGATAACGGTAAAGCGGGAGTGAGACAGAGCAAGGCAGGCAGAGCAACCAGCGTGGCCAGGCGTAAAGGGGCAGCTGTTCCCAGCTATTGCTTTGGTCTATTCTACTGTGGGTCCCCGGCAGAAGTTCCGGTTATAGAAGTGACGGTTGTCCCTAGTCAGGGCTGTGCTCAGCTGGGCCCAGAAGCCGCGCTGCCCTATGGGCTGCTGAGGCCAGAAGAGCACGCTCTGGCGACAGAGGCGCTGGCGCAGTCGCACGTAGCGGGAGCGGTGGGCATCTGGCCGCAGGATCACCAACACCACCACGTCCTTGCGGTCCTCCAATAGGCGCTGCTGAGCGAGCAGGAAGCTAGTGCGCAGGAGGCCACTGACCCGGTCGGTGTGGGCCAACACAAACAGCGTCTTGCGGCTGCCATAGATGGAGGCCCAGAGATTCTCGAAGAGCGTCTGGCCCGGCAGCCAATCCCGGTCCTCTAGGCACAGGCGCAGAGCTCTGCGCCCGCGCTGCTCCTCCAGCCGCACCCGTAGCTCGTTATACACCCAGTCGGCCACCGCACTCTGCGCCTTATCGAACACAACGAAGGCATCATAGGGTAGAGCTTGGGCCCCGCGCCGGCCCCAGGCCAGCAAAGGTAGCCATGCCAGGCACAGGTGGAAGCAATACCAGACGTCCCAGCCGCAGAGGTGCTGCAGTATGGGCACCACCATGCCCGCAGCCACAACCAACAGTGAAAGGCCAAAGCATTCCCAGGAGAGGACGTCATCCAGGCACAGGCGCAGGTCCTGTGCGAAGATGCTGAGGCCCTGCAGCTGGTTGGGACTGCCACACTTCACGTTGTTAGCCAGCCCAGGCACCGCGGTCTGTACGTCCAGCAGGAAGTCCACAAAGGCTGCCCCACAGGCACAGTGCAGAGGGTTGCTCCTCACGTCTAGTATTGTTAGGCTCACCACAGTGGGCCCAAACCAGGAGCGATCCACCGTCTTGAGATTGTTGTCGGTGAGGTTTACCTCCTTTAGCTCCACAGCCAGAGCAAAGAAGGCTGGGACCACAGAGACAATATTGTTGCTACTGACATCAAGTTTCTGGAGCCGGGTGCCATTAGGCAGGGTGCCGTTGGTTAGAGCCTTGAGTTGGTTTCCTGCCAGATCCAGGACTACCAGGTTTGGTAGGAAGGCCAGACTGCTCCAGTTAAAGAAAGACAGGTAATTGTCACGGAGACTCAGCTGATTCAGGCTCTTGGGGAGGTTCTGGAGGTTCTGGGGCAGGATGATATGCAGGCGGTTCTGAGACAGGTCTAGATGGAGCAGGTTTCTCAGGCCTTGGAAGAAGTGGAGATAAAGGTCCCCTTCGCCCCACATGCGGCCCACACCGTTGCCACTGAAGTCCAGGGACCTCAGTGAGGGGCTGTAGAGACGCGAGGAGACGCGGCTGTGAATGCTATTGTGTGCCAGGCTAAGGTACCGTAGCTTGGATAGATGAGCCATAAAACTAAAGTTGTGGCCTATGCCCTGCATGCCGAAGGCCTGGCTGTTGTAGCCCAGGTCCAGGGCTTGCAATTTCGGGAGCTCGCTGAACGACTTCCCGTGGTACAGATCCAACTTGTTATAGGAAAGGTCTAGCACCTGCAGATTGGTCAGCGGCAGGAACTGAGAGCCGTTGACCGCCTGTGCAATGGAGTTGTGGCTCAGGCTCAGGCACTGGAGGTGTGAGAGGTTGACAAATATTTCCGGCTTGACTGTCACTAGGTTGTTCCGCGACAGGTCCATGATGAAGTTGAGTTTCTTGCACATGGCCATGAAGTTCTTAGAGGCAGGGGTGCTCAGTGGAGCTGGGGCGAGAACCCCAGACCGCACATTCTCCTCGCCGTCAGCTGCCTCTTCAGGGGTGCCCGCTGACAGTAAGAGAGGCCCGCTAATGCGGTTGTATGACAGGTCCACAAAGCGGAGGTCTTGGAAGGTACTGAAGATGCTGAGTTGAGCCTGGTTGATGAAGTTCATTTGAAGATGCAGAGTGTGCAGCTCGGGCAGGTGGGCCAGCCACTTGAGTGTCTTCCCGTTGAGCAAGCGGAAGAAGATGCCGTTCATGTTCAGCTCCTGCAGGGATACCAGGCTCTTGAAAGAACTTGCCAGGTGGAGCTGGGCAAAGGAAACCTTCTTGTGGTAATTGAAGGACAGGTCAAGCTTGCGCAGGCGTGTCAGGCTCTGAAAGGCCCCCGTCTTGGTGATGCAGTCGTAGAGGAAGTTCTCACTTAGGTCCAGCACGGAGAGGTTGACCAGACTTTGGAACCAGGAGGAGTTCAGTGTGTAGAGAGAACTGTCCTTCAGCACTAGGCCTTCGAGGTGGCTGAGGTGATGGAAGGTCTCAGGGTGGAGCTGGAGGGACTTTTGCCCGCATTCTATACAGGGGCTGAGGGCGTGGTCACAGCGGCGACAGTTCCCACCCACATCGAGCACTCGAAGGGAGGTCAGATTGGCCAGGTCTTCGGGTGCCAGCTTGACAATGTGGTTATAGGACACCAGTAGGTACTCCAGGCTGGGGGGCAGTTGGCGGGGCACCTCCGTGAGGTTGTTATACTTGAGTGACAAACGGGTGAGGCTGCTCAGGCCCAGGAGGGCACCTGGGGTCACCTCCACTGCCCCACTGCAGGGGTTCTTGTAGTAGCAGTTCCCATCCATAAAGAGAACTTGCAGGGCGCGCAGGCCAGCAAGGCTGCTAGAATCTAGTACCAGGATGTTGGTGCGGCTCAGACTCAAGGTCCTCAGGGAGCTGGGCAGTGGGGGTACCGTAGTGATGGCGTTGTAGCTCAGGTTTAGCTCTTCCAGTGGCACAGTCAGGAAGGTTTTGGGCTCGATGGTCATGTGGCAAGGGAAGTGCATGGGGCTGAGGCCAGTGGGTGGGCAGTTCCATTTGAGGTTCAGATGCCGCAGGTTGGAAAAGTGGACAAAGTCGGAGTTGTGCAGGTGGTGGATACGGTTGGAGATCAAGGAAAGGTTGGTGACATTGGAGCGGGGTTCTGCCGCAGAGAAGCGAGGCACAGATTTCAGGAACAGCCAGTTGCAGTCCACCAGGCCATAAGGCTTCAGCTCACAGGGTAGGAAAAGAGGCAGGGTGCCCAGGGCCAGAGCCTCGGCCAGCACCGTAGCCTGCACCAGAAGAGACATGGGATGCAGGGTCCCATGACAAAGAACCTATGAGAGCCAGGATTGAGTGAGTGTCTAGTGTTATCAAACCCTCTCCTGCCCTCTCTTCCTCATTGGGGCTTTCTTCAGGACTTCCAAGTCCTTTCCAAGTGCCCCTCCACCTTCACCCCCCACCTCAGGCCCCTTCCAGCCCACTCAGAGCCACTACTTGGTTTTAGGCACAGCCACTAACTCAGAGCAAGGACACAGACCCAGGACTAGGCCTGGAATCCAGACCCCTGACTTGGAAGCTTTTGCTCAGAATTCAACCCACAGCAGGGCCAGGACAGACTCCCAACAGGCCCACTGGGCCTCACCCACGTTCTCTTCCTCTCCTTGGGGGCCTCAGCTCCTCCCTCCTGACTACATCAGCAGCTGGAAGGCTGTCCCTTCAGCTTCCCTGAAGCCTTGCTCCACTAGCCCCCTGGCCTTTCCTTGGCCAAAGCACAGGGAAGACTGAAAGCCTACTGAGCTGTGGGTTGGGTCCCACCTAGGCCTCGATGGCACTTGCTAGTTCCTTTCATCCTTCTGGCTAGCCCCCCCCCCATTCTTGAGAACCCTCAACCTGGGGAATATGAGAAGGCTCAGAGGGAGCAGTGGGCAGCGGGTCTGCAGTGTGCTTGCCAGGCGCCACCATGCACCAAACTCCTGGCTCTCTGCCTCCCTATCCCCCTAGCAGGTTCAGCGCCCTCGGCTCAAGGAGTGGCTTTCACTCCAGTTCACTTAGGGTTCCATGGGTGTCCCGAGGGCACAGAGTGGACAGGCCTTTCCACTGTTGCCCGTTCTAACATCGTCCCTTCAGATGGTGCCCCTCCCCCTCAGGGCTAAGAACTGGGATCCTACCATGGTGGGAAATGGAAGATTCTCCAGAGATTCCTTCCGACGACAAGCTGGGGCGGCAGAGAACACTGTTCCCCACTGGTGTCCCTCAGAGGATTGGGGAAGTGACACTTTCACTACAGCTTAGTAGCTACTTTATCCCTACCCTGGGAGAGCAGGTGGTACAATGAGTCACAGGTCATTTGCATAGTCAGACGGCAGCCAGCCAGCCCCTTTCCTCTTTCTACTCTCTCCTCCCCACCCCACAGTCAGCCATGAAGGCCTCACATCTGTCCCTTGGGAGGTGTGGGGAGGGACCAGAGTCCAACTCAAGGTCAACGAGAAACCAGAAGAGCCGAGCTGAACATTGACATCCATGTGGAGGGTGTCACCTCACCCTCGTACCTAAGTATTTGTCCCATGGGTACTCTCATGGGACAGTGGCTCTTCCATCTGCTCTATCCACAGGAACTCAGTGAGCCAGAGGCTGGAGCCAACATCTGCCTTCACCACTGCAGCAGCCTTGACATGTCTTCCAGGAATACTGTCTTCAGCTCTGCATTCCTGGGTCCCCAGTGCCCTATCAGACTCCAGACCCCAGACCCCAGCAAGCTGCTGGGGCTCCTGAGGCCAGGCTGTGGCTGGTCCAGCTGGGGTTCTGTCTGACCTTGCTGTTGTGCGACGCTATTCCTGGAAGAGATGCAGATGTTTACTCACCCAAGAAAGGGAACCAGTGACAGACTGAAACTGAGGGTACCACTAAAGTCCAAGTCGGTTAACCAGTGCGTTTTATTGGAGTTACTGGCAAACGAATAGCTGAGGGGTTACTTAAAGGAGCAGAAATGACTCACAGACAGCTACAGACACCAAAGCAGAGGTCATGGATTCCACAAAAAGCTGGAAACCTGGAGCTCATAGCACAACTTGCTGGCAGCTCAAAATGTTGGAGAGTGACTTGTCCAGGCAACTCAGCTGGTCTGAGCCTTTTTCAGGCAGCTCAGCTGATCTCTGCTTCTTTCAGGCAGCACACCTCTTTGTCTGAGAGCACCTCTCAGCAGTCTTTTTTTTTTTTTTTTTTTAAAGATTCATTTATTATTTTACAGTGTTCTGCCTGCATGTGCAGGGACTTCCTGAAGTTTTTTAGTTGTTTACATCCTGAGGGGTTTTTTGTTTGTTGGTTGGTTGGTTGTTGGTTCTTGGTTTTGTTTTGTTTTGTTTTTTGATTTTTCAAGACAGGGTTTCTCTGTGTAGCCATGTCTTGAACTTGCTTTGTCGACCAGGCTGGCCTCGAACTCACAGAGATCTGACTGTCTCTGCTCCCTGAGTGCTGGGATTACATGCATGTGTCACCATGCCCAGATGGTTTTTGTTTTTGTTTCTTTTGAGACAGGGTTTCTCTATGTAGCCTTGGCTATCCTGGACTCACTTACTAGACCAGCCTGGCTTTGAACTCACAGAGATCTGCCTTAAAGGCGTGAGCCACCACTGCCCTGTCAGTTCTTGGGTTTTGTTTTTTTTGTTTTGTTTTGTTTTTGTTTTTGTTTTTTTTAAGGGGAGAGTTGGAAATGCAGAGGAATATTTTTGCTTGGCATAATGGAAGAATTGTTATTGACAGTTAGTAAGCCAAGTCCAGGAATGCTGTTAAATGTCCCATACTGTATAAGACAGCGTTTTTCAGGTTGGAGAGATAGCTCAGCAGTTAAGAGTTCAATTCCCAGCATCCACATGGTGGCTCACAAACATCTATAATGTAATCTGATGCCCTCTTCTGGCCTGCAGGTGTATGTACAGATAGAGCACTCATACATAAAATAAATAAATCTTAAAAGACAGCTTTCTCAATGGTTAACCATTGGTAAGCCCCCCCTTTTTTTTCCAAGACACAGTTTCTCTGTGTAGCCCTGGCTGACCTTGGCCATTCTGGACTTTGTAGACCAGGCTGGCCTTGAACTCACAGAGATCCGCCTGCCTCAGCCTCTGTCTCCTTGAGTGCTGGGATTACAGGTGTGTGCCACCATACCTGGCAATGTTCTGAGTAGCTAGTAATCTAAATGACCACTAGAGCCAGAAGCTCCCCCAAGCCCACCCAAGCAGGACCAGAATGGCTAATAGCCCAATGACCTCTATGCTATCTGTATGACTGAGACCTAGCCAGACCCTTAGGCCCTTAAGCTAGCACAGCTAGTACAGGTAGCCTATCTCTAGAATCCACCCTCTTGGAAGAAATGACATGTACCCTGAGTTGAGTTTCAAGGTAATTATGCTGCCTTGTGCATCAGGGATTGTATTACACCAGGAAACTTTCCTCCCAAATTATACGAGGCTTAAATACATTGGGAATAAACCACCTGTTATTAAGGCTCCCAATCCAGGTCAACCTGCACTGGGTTTTCATTCTTATCTCTTCATGGGGTTCATGTCCCTGTCTGATACCTGCAGAGAGGTCCCCAACCGACCTCGGAACAAAGTGTTACACAACACCAACCCACTTGGCTTTTCACACTCTCCTTTGGCCCTGGTGACTGGGACTGGTTCTTCAAGCTCAAAGCCCCAGGGACCCTGAAGAGACCTTGAGCCCTGATTCTGTCTCTTCAGAAACTGTCCACTGTTCACAACCTGCACCCCGACCTGCCCGCTTTAGCTGACATCATCTGTAACTTGGTCACTCTGTTCCTACTCTCGTCCCCAGCATCCTGTTAACACTGAGCCCCTGGAAAGGCCTGTCTAAACTCTCTCTCTCTCTGTCTGTATATGTGTACAAATATATGTATATACATATATATGAACATATATGCATATATATGTGTGTGTTGACTGCATGTATGTCTGTGTACCATTTGCATGCCTAGTATCTGAGGTCAGAAGAGAGTGTCAGATTTCCTGCAACTGGCATACACAGCTGTGAGCCACCATATGGGTGCTGGGAACTGAACCCAGCTCCTCTGGAAAAGCAGCTAGTACTGTTAACTGCTGAGCCATCTCTCTAGCACCCTGTTGCAGGATATTTGATCCTGTAGTGATCCCTGAGATTGTGAACTGTAAAAACCTGTCTTTTGTTTAACGTGGTTGAGCCCTAGCACTCACCTTTAATCCAAGAGCTTTCTGTACACAGGATTTAGGTGAAGAGGAGGAGCAAGAAACCAGCTGACAGAGACTAAACACTAGGAGGGATTTTAAGTTGAGGGGTATTTAAGACAGTGTGTAGAAGTAGAAGGAGCTTAGCTGGGTGGTGGCGCCACATGCCTGTAATCCCAGCACTCGGGAGGCAGAGGTAGGCGGATCTCTGTAAATTAGAGGCCAGCCTGGTCTAAAGAGCAAGTTCCAGGACAGCGAGAGCTGTAACACAGAGAAACCCTGTCTTGAAAAACAAAAACAACAAAAAAGAAGGAAGAGGAGGAGGAGGGAGCTCTTGTACTTTGGCTTTGTGGGCTTTGAACTAGCAAGCCTTTGGCCTTAGGTTTTTGGGTCTTTTCCTTCTGGGCTGTCAGCTGAGCTAGTGAGCCTTTTGGGCCTATTCCGTCAAGATGTGGGCTGAGTAGGAAGGTCAGCTGGGTGCTTTCTCTGTCCCTCTCTGAACTAGCAGGCTTTCACCCCAGCATCTGGCTCCTGAGTCATTATTGGTAAAATAGAACTACTAGGATTTTCTTTAAGAACAACAGCACCCTCTGTTCAAAAACTTTCATTCCAGGTCCTTCCATAACCATCTGGAGCCCTAGTCACTGTCCACGCAGTAGTCAAGGTCCTATGCATCCTGTCCTCCCATTTCCCCCCAGTCTGCTGACAGCCACTCTAGCTTCTTGTCGTTTGGACACACCTGTGCACTCTCTTGCTTCGGGGCCTTTGAGCATATTCTTCCCTCGGCCTGGACACTCGCTTTCCCCAGATTTCTCCTCACATGGCCCGGTTTGCCGCCTGCCTCTCCACACTGCACACATTATTCTCTCTCCATGGGGCCGTTCCTGGCCTTCTCACGAAACCTGTCAGCTCAGCTACACACCCATCCTACCAGCACTGCAAGGGTGATGCAGGAGAATTGAAAGTTCCAAGCCTGCTGGGGCTACAAAGTGAGCCCCTGTCTCAAAAGAAATATAGACAAAAGCAAATAACCCTGCCAGGCCAGATCTGGCTCTCCTGAGCACTGTGGCCAGCTGGTTTCTCTTTGCATGACATTTATCAACTGCTACCAACCATGGCATCCACCCTTCCTGCTTTGTTGGATACTGTCTTACTCTCCTGTTGGAATGTTGTCTTGAGGATAAGAGCTTACATCTGGGGAGGCTGGAGAGATGGCTCAGTGGTTAAGAGCACTAATTGCCCCTTCCAAAGGTCCTGAGTTCAATTCCCAACAACCACATGGTGGCTCACGATCATCTGTAATGAGATCTGGTGCTTTCTTCTGGCCTGCAGGCACACATGTGGGCAGAATAAATAAATCTAAAAAAAAAAAAAAAAAAAAAAAAGAACTTCTGTCTGTGTCTTCTACAGCTGCTCAGTATCTACTAAAGCTATGTCCTACCCACAGCACTCAGCTTTGGACAGGAGTTCACGTATCTCTGAGCGAAGTTTGAAGAAATGAACGAATGAATGAATGATCAGTCTCCTGAAAGGGGCAGGGTTCTACACCACTCTCCTGGCTCCAGCCAGACCCTCATCGGAGTGGATCTCATAGCAGGCCTGGTCCAAGGTGCCAACGATCTAGCTGGCTCTGCAGCCTGAGAGCTATCCATGTTACCTTCTTGCCTTCCTGAGAACCAGTATTTAGGCTGAGTCTCCTGTGGCTCTTTGCCAGGGTCCCATCTTTTCTGTCCATGATCCTAGGGGATTTAATAGGGGTTGGAATGTCCACCCAGCAGCTGACTGGCTGTCTACCCACTCTTTAGAGGCATAGAGTAGACCCCTGGCTCCTGCTGAGTATCAAACGAGCCATTTCCCAGAGGCCAAAAGACTCCTCATGGACCAGGGAGTCAAAATGCTCACTTTCACTC
Source organism: Acomys russatus (assembly GCF_903995435.1). Classification (NCBI taxonomy): domain Eukaryota; kingdom Metazoa; phylum Chordata; class Mammalia; order Rodentia; family Muridae; genus Acomys; species Acomys russatus. The sequence continues at coordinate 32,721,364 of NC_067168.1, read as the reverse complement.
ACCATCCTGCATTCCTTGGGACTAAGGAAGCAGAGTCTGGGGCTGGAGAGATGGCTCGGAGGTTAAGAGCACTGACTGCTCTTCCAGAGGTCCTAAGTTCAATTCCCAACAACCACATGGTGGCTCACAGTCATGTGATCTGATGCCCTCTTCTGGCCTGTAGATATACATGCAGACAGCACTGTATACATAATAAGAAACATCTTTTTAAAAAAAGCTGGGTGTGGTGATATACGCCTTTAATCCCAGCACTCCGGAGGCGCAGGCAGGTGGATCACTGTGAGTTCGAGGCCAGCCTGGTCTAAAAAGCGAGTCCAAGACAGCCAAGGCTAACACAGAGAGACCCTGCCTCAAAAAAACAAAAAGAAAAAAAAAAAAAAAGTCAAGATGGGAAGATTTGACTACAGATTGAGGCATGGCCACATAGAAGCAAAGATCATTAGAATCTGGTTCTAGTTCAGACAAGAAGACAGCCAAGAGCCAGCTCCACACCATGAGGTTAGCCTTGTCTGGCCTATAGATCTGTAAGAGTAAATCTACAGGTTTTTTTGTGTGTGTGTATGTGTGTGTGTGTGTGGTTTTAAAACAGAGTTTTGTTATGTTGCTTGGGTTGAGCTCAAACTAGCTCTTTTGTAAGTCACTGGGTTTGTGGCAACTTGTCACAACACCCACAAGAAACAAGAGACATCAAGATCTCTATAACCTTGTGGAAGTGTGTGCGCCTCATACGTAGGCCTTCTGCTCTCACACTCGAAGTATCTCCCACACCTGAGGCCAGGACCAACAGGCCCCTCCAAACAGCGAAAGGACAACCGTGCAAACCAAGGCACCCGATTCTCATAGTCAGGCTCAGTATTGATTTAAAAATATTTTATTCTTTAGAAAATACAGCGTTCAACCATCCCTTCCTGTGACATCTGGCCCCTGCCAACCGTCCCCACCTTCTGTGGCCAAAGGCCCTCTAAACTGGGCTGGGACCATAGCATCAGATCTCCTGGGGGTTAGGTTCAAGCCAAGCCCCCCCCCCTCCAATTCAGACACCCTGAACGAGCCAGGTAGGGTTCCCCAGCCACCCTGTGCACACAGATGAAAGGCAGGGACAGCAGTGGTGGGACAGGGTCACAAAGTGCTGGTCCAATGGCCCTCGGAAGGAGCAAATGTGTTCAACCATCTGCCCTCCTGTCCCATCCCACAGGAAGCAATTCCTAAGAGCCCAGGCTGGGGAGGAAGGAGGTGCATGAGTGGTGGGGTGGCAACCTTGTAGTCCATGTGCCTGGCCCCGCCCCCAGTCCAGACACCTAGCTGTCGTCCCCATTCTCGCCGGGGCCCCGGATGAGGCGCTTGTGGCCCCTCTTGCCCCCGGGGCCTTTGGGCTTGGCAAACGCCTGCTTGAAGGCATGCTGCTTGGGATGGACTTCATCGTAGAGGAACTCGGCTGTCAGCTCTGCCCCGTCACCAATCTCGATCTGTATGAGGCAAGACAGACGTCGTCATCACCGTGCTGTGGGCCCCTCTCCGTAAGTCCCTCTCCTAGAGAAGCCCCTGCTGTCTGTCTTCTTTTAGGTCACCACAGGATCTACAGGGTTAGTTAGGGTCTGCTATCCTGCTGGCCTGAGACACCTTCCCCCAGCCCCTCCCCCTGCCAGACGTAGGGAAAGGAGACAACAAGGCGGCCAAGACATGGGCTCGTGTGTGTCTTGGGTTTCCTTGGGCCTTAAGCTTCTCACCCGTACGATAGTGCAGAAACGAGTCTTGCATGCACATGGAACTCCAGTGTCCCACACAAAGGGTGGGGTGGTGGGACCCTGGGAACAGGCTGTACCTTCTTAGCTATCTCCAGCTGGAAGTCTTGCTCTGCAGAGTCGAGAAGGCGGCTCTTGCAGCTGGAGTAGAGCATGCGCTCCTTAATGCTGCACTTGTACCCCGGCATGGAGTAGATGAACACTGTAGGGGACGAGGAAGTGAGCGTGTGCAGTCTGGGGATACCTATAGACCTCTACTCCCACAGTAGGCCCAAGTGATGGTTTGTCATCGCCGCTCCTAGCCAGCTCAGAATTGAGGCCCCTGTCGTAGCTACTCACCCACAGATTCAAGTGAGTCACCCTCATGGGTATGCTTGTACAGGAAGAAGTGGTAGCGGGCAGCATCTCGGGGTACCCGTGAGGGCAGCTGGGTCACGTTTGTGGGTTCTGTGTGCACCAGCTCGATGGTCTCCCGTTCCAGGTCCAGCTTCTGAGTAAGAGCAGGAGAGGGTGTGAGGGCACCACGGCAGGAATGGTTGGGGTCCCTTTCCCTGGGGTCCCCTGTCCAAGGCTGGACTTTAGGCTGCAGACCTTCCAGGCCTCTGAGATGCCTGTCCAGGGAGGTGTCGGGGGCCTTGACCTCAGCAAGGCATCACCACAGGTCCAGCCTCAGAGGCAAAGCTTCCAGGAAAATGTTTGGAAGGTAAAGTCATTCTGCTTGGGCAGAGGGGGCAGGACTCTACCCGGGAAAGAGTCAAGGGAGCTACACAGAAACTCTGGGATAGTACAAAGGTCAGCCCTCAGGGCCAGTGTAAACCTATGGTGTCTATACGCTGTAAAGGTATATATGGCCACATGCTCGCAGGGCGCCTGCTGTGGCCAGGACTTGGGGGCAGGGAGAGAAGAAGAGAATAGCATGTTCTCTTTTATTGCCCCCAAACAGGGTTTTTCTAGGTAGCCCTGGCTGTCCTGAAACCTGTTCTGGTCCAGGCTGGCCTCGAACTCACACATCCGCCTGCTCCTACCTCTGGAGTGCTGGGATTAAAGGTGTGCACACCATGCCTGGCTTAATTTTTGTTGTTGTTGTTTTTGCTTTTTCAAAGATAAAATTGAAACAGAGTCTAGTGTCGATTAGGTTGACCTGGAACACACTATGTATGGATGACTAAGTTTCTGGTCCTCCAGTGCCACCACCTCTAGCTTTATATGCTGCTGCTAAGGGTCAAACGCAGAGCATGCTGTATGCCAGGCAAATACCCCACCGACTGCGCCACATCCCAGTCTAAGAACAACACGGATCAGCACAACAGCCCAGGAGATGGGCACAGGGCTCCGTGGTGCCTGGCCTGTGTGTGCTGGGCATGACCGTGTACCCACCAGCTGGATATAGTTGACTGTCTTCTGCTTGAGTTGCTGGAGTGCCCGCTGGGCCTCAGGCTGCAGGGGGAAGGCCAAGCCCTGCAGCGTCTGGTGTTTACTTTCCACGCTGATCTCAGTCTTCACCTGGGGGGAGGAAAGGGGCAGTGCCAACCATAAAGAAAAAAGCCTTACCTACCCACACCAAGGTACAGCTTACCAAGTTTAGGGTCTCCCAGCCCACTTCATCCTGTGTACCCACCTCATTGATTCGGATCTGCTGGAGCTCCCTCTCAGCCGACGTCAGTGGGGCAGGTGCGGCACAGGATGACAGGTGCTTCTGGTACCCAGCCAAGGAGAGGTCGTCCTATGGGGCAGGCTCCAGAGGTGTTAAGTGGACACCCCAGGTAGGTAGGCAGACAGAAGCCCACTGTGTATCTCAGCCTACAGCTCCTGGGCTCCCCAGCCTTTCATTCCTTTTACTTGAGACAGCATCTTATGTAGCACTCAAGCTAGCCTCAAAGTCATTACATTGCCAACAACGACCTTGAACTGCCCACCTCCTCGCCTCTACTTCCTGAATGCTGGGAATCAAACCCGAGTTTCATGCATGCTAGGCAAGCACTGTATCAACTACGGTACATCTCAGTCCCCAGCCCTTCTACAGCACCCTGAGCCTGGCAGTGAGTTGCTCTAGGACCCTCACACACTGCCTCCCCCTCTGGGGGGGCTTGGGTGCGTTTGGGCTTGGGTGACTAACCTTTACTGTCCCGAAGAGCTCATCCTTGATGTGGCCGCCTCCAAACTCCTTCTTCACTGTAGCTCGTGTGGCTGCGTACAGCATCTTCAGCCGCACCTGAGATGGGGCAAACTGTGAGGCCTCTACGGCTGGGGGAGCCAAATGGAGCCCAGAAGAGGGAGGCAGGGCATTGACTTGAATCAGGTCTTCTCACTGGGCCCACATGCCCAGCAGGGGGCGCAGCGAAGCTGTACCAGGCAGCTTTCGCCGGCAGGGGGAGCCTCCACCCAGCTCAAACTCAGCCTGTTATCAGATAGATAGAACAGGCATCCACCAGGAGACCCTGCAGGGTTTGGGGCGCAACCTAACCTTCTTTCCCTTAGCCTCCTTAGGCCAGAGTCTCTCATCTGTTCACCCCAGTTTCCACTGGCCCCATGCAGGGTGATGGGCAGTGATCCCCAGGACTCACAGGCGAATTATCAGGTGACCAGGCCAGGAAAAGCCACTCGAAGCCCTGAGCATTCTGCGAGTCGAGGCGGAAGAGGAGGTAGCAGGGCTCTTGAGCGTCTAGCAGCGGCAGTACAGCCCTGCCGTAGTCCTGGTCCCAGCGTCCCACTGGCTCCTGCGAGGCACCCAGCACGAGCTGCTCTGGGGGCAGAGGCCGGGTGAGCCGATGTGGCACAGCCCAACTCCTCTGCCTATGGACCTGTTCTCTGGATGTAGCTTTCTGAGCTAGCTCAGACCTACTGGCTGCTCCACCCCCACGTGTGCCAGCTATGGGTGGCTTCCTTTGTATACAACGCACACTTGCAAATGCTTGTAATCACGTATGCTCACGCATCAGTGCGCACACACACAAGCACACAAAGGAACCACAGCTGTTTGCCCACTGCCAGCAACAACGCAGTCCTCCTAAGGCACTCATACACTGGATACTGCTCAGTGCAACCGTAACCGCGTAGGACTTCCCTGCTCTCAATCCCCTCGGGTGCCCCTCTCCGGACAATGTGCTAAGGGAGAGGCTGTCATCCCCAGTTTCAAGCCACTACCCCAAAGTAAAAAAAACAAAACAAAAACAAAAAACAATAGCAGCCCACTTTTACTGTTTTGGTTTTTTGAGACAGGGTTTTTCCTGTGTAATAGCCCTGGCTGACCTGGCACTCACTTTGTACACCAGGCTGACCTCAAACTCACAGTGATCCTCCTGCCTCTGCCTCCCAAGTGCTAGGATTAAAGGCGTGTGCCATTATAGCCAGCTGCAGCTAACTTTTGTTTTGTTGAGACAGGGTTTTCTCTGGTATAGCTTTGGCTGTCCTGGACTCTCTTTGTAGACCGGGCTGGCCTGGAATTCACAGAGATCCGCCTGCTTCTGCCTCCCGAGAGCTGGGATTACAAGCGTGCGCCACCACGCCAGCCAGGCGCCAACTATTTTTTTAAGACAGGGTTTTACTATATAGCCTCAGTTGACGTTGAACTCAACCCTGCATCAGCCATCAGCCTCTGGAGGGCTTGGGATTATGTCCGTGCACCATCAAGCCAAGCTTCTGTTTGTTTTCTGTTGTTCGCTTGCTTGGCAGGCCAGACAGGCTTACTGTGTGCTGGAGGGTGACCCTGAATGTCTGATCCTTAGTTCTCTAGCTCCTAAGCGCTGGGCTCACAGGCATGCACCACTAACTCCACGTTATGACATGCCAAGGATCGAACCCAGGGCCTTGTGTATACTAGTCGACTGAGCTTCATTCCCAGACCTGTGTGGTTCTTTTTGATACAAAGTTTTGCTATCTAGCTCCAGGCTGGCCTCAAACTTCCAATCTTCCTACTTCAGCTTTCCAAGTGTTAGGAATACAAGAGTATCACCGGTGTAGCTAACAACCAACTTATTATTTATCATTATTTATTATTATTCTATTATATTGTTATTATTATATTATTATATTGTTGTTGGTATTATTATCATCATCATCATCATCATCATTATTATTATTGTTGTTGTTGTTGTTATTATTATTATTATTAATGTGTGTGCGTGACATATATGAGCGTGACTGCATACGTACCACAGTGTATATGCAGAAGTCACAGGACAACTTTCAGGACTCAGTCCACTGTAAGTTCCAGAAACTGAACTGAAGTTGTTAGGTTTGGGCATCAAATACTTTTTTTTACCCACTGAGCCATTTTGCTGGCCAGCCTGGACCTGACAGGCCTAACCATATCTCTGGCCAAGTAGGTCATCCAAGCACAGTTACAGGCTGAGATCTCATCTGGACACCACACATGTACTTGGTCACACAGCCAACCCAGAGGAAGAACTGGGCAAAACAGTGATCCTAGCTGGGTCGTGGGAGGCCAGCACTTCCCAAGGCCCCTTTGATAGGTCAAAGAATCCAGCTACCTGATACTCCAACATGCAAGGCAGGCCTTGGCCTCTCTGCTTGCGCCGCCGCCCCCCAGGACTCAGATGGGAATCAGGGTTGAAAGGTAGCAACTATGGGCTGGTGAGGTTGAGGAACCAGACCAAACCCTGTCAGTATCGTTCACTTTGCTGTTCATATTTTTTAAAACTTTTATTTACTTATCTTATGAGTGTTTTACTGAATCTGGGTTTTCTGCAAGGATAGCAAGTGCTCACAACTACTGAGCCCTCTCCCCAGCCACTTCTCTCTCTCTCTCTCTCTCTCTCTCTCTCTCTCTATATATATATATATATATATATATATATATATGCGCGTGCGTGCGTGCTGCGTGTGTGTGTTTGAGATAGGGTTTCTCTGTGTAGCCTTGGCTGTCCTGGACTCACTTTGTACACCAGGCTGGCATTGGACTCACAGGGATCCGCCTGCCTCTGCCTCCCGAGTTTGGGGATTAAAGGCGTGCGCCACCATGCCTGGCTACTTGCCCACATTTTAAACCAGAATGTTCGGATAGGTGAGGCAGCTCAAAGCGTAAAGGTACTTATTACCAAGTTGTTCACACACACACACACACACACACACACACACACACACACACACACACACACTAAATGTTAAGTTTAAAAGTAAACCAGAGTTTTATTTTATTTTATTTTTTGGTATTTTTAGACCAGGGCTCATGTAGCCCAGGCTGGCTTCCAACTTACCATACAGCCAAGGATGATCTTGGACCTCTGATTCTCCAACTTCTCCCTTCCAAGCCTGGCTTGGTTTTTATATTTGGAGACAAGTCTATATAGTCTAGGCTGGCTTCAAACTTGAGTTCCTCCTGTCTCTGCCCTCTCAAGTGCTAGATAATAGGCATATTCCATCATGCCAAGCTATACTAGGAATTTTAAATAAGACATATAATTTGGGCCAGGCAGCCATGGTGCACATCTTCAATCCCAGCACTTGGGAGGTAGGAACAGGCAGATCTCTGTGATGTGGGTTCAAGGCCAGCCTGGTCTACAGAATGAGCTCCAGGACAGCCAAGGCTACATAAAGAAATCCTGTCTTGAAAAACCAAAAAGAAAAAACAAAAAATAAGCTGGGCATGGTGGTATACATCTTTAATCTAGCACTTGGGAGGTAGAGGCTAGTGGATTGCTGTGAGAGGTTAGCCTGGACTACAAAATGAATCTAGGACAGCCAAGCTACACAGAAAAACCCTATCTCAAAAAACAAAACAAAACAAAAAGAGTAATTTGGGATTGGAGAGATGGTTCAATTACTACGATGTATTGCTTTTCCAGAGGACTTGGGTTTGGTTCCCAGGACCCCTGACAGGCAGCCTACAACTGCCTGTGACTCTAGTATTAGCAAATCAGATGCTTTTTTTTTTTTTTTTTGGCCTATTCTCATGCATATAACCCCATATAAACATAGACATAGTCTTTGTTGTGGTTGCTTTAAAAATAACTATAATTAAATTTCTGTAGGAAAATCAGGAGTACTGGGTGGTGGTGGTGCACGCCTTTCATCCCAGCACTCGGGAGGCCGAGGCAGGTGGATCTCTGTGAGTTTGAGGCCAACCTGGTCTACAACACTAGTCCAGGACTACACAGAAAAACATTGTCTTGGAAAAGACAAAAAAACAAGAAAACAAAACAAAAACAGACAACCCCCCACACCCTCCCCAAAATCAGGAGCTCCCACCACACTCAGCTAGAATGCAGATCCCTATGTCAGGTATTCCCAGGTACCCCACAACTTGGAGTATAGAACTAGCATGAATCTACCTAGAGATCACTGATGCTTACAGATCTACAAGGAACGGCTTACCTGGGAGGTTAACAGACAGGGCTGAAAATGACGGCCAATGAGCTAAACTCTCTTTATGGGCAAGGAGCCCCAACAGGCCCCCACCCAGCCTGTGAGGGCACCTGGATTTGAGGGCCCTGGACAAAGGCCAGCCTAGCTGTGGCCCTAAAGCCTGAGGTGAATGCTGGGTCTGGCAGGCCCTGCTAAAGTGAAAAGGACACTAGGCTCATTTAAGGAGCCCAGTGCCAAAGGGCTCGTGACACATGACTACCAAGGAGGCTGGAAGGTCCCTTGGAGGGTCTGGCCCACACCTACTCCCTGCTGAAGAAGTTGCTTGGCACAGAGAGGAGAGGGACTCCTTGTGTCCCCAACCCTAAATCAGCCTCACACAGATCTTCTGCCTCCTTGAATACTTCAGGCGTTGGCTCAAAGCCCTACCCCTACTACTGCCTGGTAAGAAGCCCCGGTGCTAGGGTCAGCTCAAAGCCATGTCAAGTACGGAGTCGCTCGCCTATCCTTAGAATGAGTAAGACCAAAGTTCTTTCTTCCTATTCTGGGGACATCTACCACGGGAAGGTCCACGACATTTCAGTCCTCCCATAGCCAGCTGCCAAGCCAGGCCCAGTCTGTGCTGACTCCCCCACCCCCCATCCCCACCCCCAGCCACACACACAGAAGCACGCATGCACACCACATACATATAGTAGGACTTACTGGGCCCCTGCTACCCGCCTAAAGCCACACAGCTTTAGATACCAAGGCTGGGCAGAACCACAGGATAGGACTCTGCACAACATGGTGGCCACCATCCCCATCTGCAGGGTACCCGTGAGACTTCTCTGTGAGTGGCTTCATCCCCATTCTCAGACAGAGAAACTGAGGTCTCAAAGGGGCCAGACCTTCACACCCCTCTTTCCTATCCCCAGAAGCAACTGGTTCAGCCTGAACCCCATGCCCCAGTTTGTGGGGGCCACTCACCGTCCTCAATGATGACTTTGATGAGTCGGACGGAGCCAGCCCGGGCCTTGGCAAAGAATTCCTTCAACTCTTCAGTGGCTACAAGCACAAGAAACATAGTTGTTGGTGGTGAGCAGGCAGAGTGGGCCAGAGATGAGTTTGAGTCTGCTGGTCTTCTGTAGGGTCTGGTGGCGAGGCTGGGAGGTGGGTTAAATATGTCTCCCCCATGTGACTGGGAACCTGAGACGGCCACCGAACAGAAGCTCCCAAATTTAGCTAGCAGGAGTGGCAGGCAGTGGCCTGCTGGCTGGGAGAGCTGTGATGACAGGAAGGGGACAGCCCACTTGAAGATGGACCAGGTTCTAAGATAAGCCAGGCTGGTCAGAATGACAGGCACTCACTTGTCCCCCGACAATAGGGTGATCGAGCAGTGGATAAACACCCACTTAGCTGGTCAGGGTAAGTAGACACACACACACACACAGATACAATCTCAGGTTGCCAACACACACACATAGGCAACAGACACAGCTGCAGGGTGTGTCTACACCACATGCACAGACAAGATAGACAAAATAAGCCGGGCGTGGTGGCACACGCCTTTAATCCCAGCACTCGGGAGGCAGAGGCAGGCGGATCACTGTGAGTTCTAGGCCAGCCTGGTCTACAAAGTGAGGCCAGGACAGCCAAGGCTACACAGAGAAACCTTGTCTCAAAAACAAAACAAAAAGACAAAATATACAGTCACAGGTGTGCATGACACACCCATGCACTTGTAGTCCAAGCCCCCATCCAGTTTGTAGCAAAAGAGGGGCCTGCCAGCCCCAACACAGCCCTATGGAGGGGCAATAAAGCCTCGGCCCCTAGGCAGTAAGGAAGGCTTCCTGGAGGAGGTGCCGTGCCTAGGAAGAAGACTCTACCTTGGAAACTGGGTATCAGAGCTGGAAGGTGACTAATGACCAAGGACACAGTGCCAAGTTGAGGACCACGGTCAGAGCTGGCGGACCACGGGTCATCTTGGCTCCACTAGTGGCAGTAGAGAGGGAACACACAGTTCACGTGTGTAAGGGACCTGCTTGGAGTCTCTGGGTGAGAGTGACCTTGGGGCTGCCAGGGGTCAGAAGAGCCTTCGACAGGAGCACAGCTGCAGAGTTGAGATCACAGAATATTTATAGGCCTTGGATACGGCAGCTGATGGGCAGTTGAGGGGCGTGGTAGAGGGGCTTTGGGTAAACAAACTCTTAGCCATGTCCTCAGGCGCTCCGCCTTTCCCTGCAGAGTGGCCTTATGCTCGAACCTCACGCTGTAATCCCACCCATGAAGGTCACTGCCCAGACAGAAATATGGCTTGTACGTACACAAGGGGGCGCAGCCCCGCGGGCTATACACAACTAATAACTATCAGCAGATGCCTGAAGTTTTTTGGTTTCTTTCGAGACAGGGTTTCTCTGCGTAGCCCTGGTCTTGCTTTGTAGACCAGGCTGGCCTCGAACTCACAGAGACCTACCTGCCTCTGCCTCCCCAAGTGTTGGGATTACAGGTGTTCCACGGCCAGGGGGATGCCTGAAGCGTTGAGCTTCATCTCTGAGGTCCCAGCTCCCTCTTAGCTGTGTGACCTCTGACCTCTCTGAACCTCAACCTCATCTATGAAACAGATCTAAATCCACAAGCTCAAAGGCTTGTGGTAAGGAGTGCAAGAACGAAAGTGCTAAGGAATGAGACTTGGCTGATAATTATTATTATTATTTTATTTACTTATTTTTTAATCTAAAGGTGGCTGTGTTTTAGTGCTCCTCCTACCTTGAGAGAGAAGCCAAGAATCTCCCCAGAGGGAAAGGCTGACAAGCCTCTTCTATTGTTACCAGGGCCAGCAAGGAAAGTGACAACCCTTCCTACCCAACCCCGATGCCTCCCCAGTCACCATCAATAATCCAGAGGCCAGGCCGGGGACACCTGAGCCTCTATCATCAAAGATTCATGCCTCCCTGCCTCCATCTTGCCCACCCCAGCTCTAGCAAGGCTCAGGTTACGGTCCCTCTTGGGCCCCCTTCTGAGGTCAATGGGCCTACTCCTACAGCCAGGCCAAGGCTGGCACCTGATCCTCCAGAGTGGCCTTTCTTGCCACCTCCAGCAGGCCCAAATGAGGAAGGGGTGCACCTTCATAGACAGGAGAGCAGGAAGCTCTCCTAGGCAGGCCTGACTCACTGCATGCGGAATGAAGGAATAGGGCAGAGCCTTGGCCACAGGTCTCTTGGCAGCATGTGTGTGTGTGTGTGTGTGTGTGTGTGTGTGTGTGTGTGTGTTTGGGGGTGGGTGGTAACTTCCTAGTGCCTCCTCCCAGCTGGAGGCACCAGCTCAGACCATATAAAGAGGAAGGAAGGGGCAGGCCAGGCAGCAGTTTCCCCACCCCTGACAATTCTCCACTTTGGGGCTGACTCAGGAAACCTGTCCCTCCATTTCCAGAAGAAGCTGGCCCACCTGTGGGAGGCCAAGACTGACCCAGGTCCCTACATAGTCAGGCTGAGCAGGATGGGGATGGGGCAGGGCCAGGGTAAGCCTCTCAGGGCTGTCCATCCACCAAGTAGCCACAACCGCAAGCAGAGATTGAGGCGGTCAGGCAGGTCGATGGTGGTAGCCCTGGTCAGGGCATCATGATGTGGTGACAGGAGTGGCTGATGGCCAAACCAACAAGCTGTCTGGGCAAGCAGCCTGGTCTTCCCTACTGGCCAGGAAAGCAGCCCTTCCGGGCCAGTAACAGTTGGGGACACTGAGACCAGGTAGGGCCAAAATACCTGGCTCCCTAGCTATTGCTTCTTTCTCAGTCTGTTCAAGGAGGAACCTGGGGCTCCAGAGAGGAGCTGTAGCTATGCCACTCTGGGCTGTAGAAGGTCCCCGTACAATCGGGTGGAGGCAGGAGCTCCTCTCTAAAGCTTGAATCCTGACCTTCGTCCCTGCTTCCAGCTTGAAGTTGGGACTGTGCAGGCCTGGCTGGAGCAGGAGGAGATCACAGTGGAAAACGGAAGAAGTCAGAGGCCAAGGTCAGATGTGCAACTCTTACCATTCTATTTCAGAAAGAGGGCCAGCTTCTGTCCAGCCTAGTCTGCAAGAGTAAGGGGGTCCTGCAAGGAGTAAAGGTCAGAATACCCTCTCCACACATATACACAAGCCCGGGAGCATCCATGGTAACACACACACACACAGACACACACACACACTGCGATGTGCCTAAACTGTGCACACATGCAGACACCCATAGATGTGTGCTGCCAGGAAACACTGATGTCTGAGATAGCCCATGCCACCCACAGTGTCCAAAAACCAGCCACTAGTGCATGCACATGAAGGAGCCTGGACAGGCGTAATCAAGTCACATCCAGATGTGCACACACAGGACGGTATACAGAGGACATGTGCAAATGCGTGTACACTTTCCCAGATGTGTGCATCCGCGTACACCCCACCTCCGGAAAAGAACAAAAATACCCAGACGGGTACACACACACACAGGCACATCCGCCCCCAGCTGGGTACACAAGATACTTCCACCCTCGCTGTGTGCAGCATCCATATGCACCCACTCCCGGCTATGTACAGCAGTCTGTACTCCCCCAAGATGTGTCCAACCCAGGGACTCGCGGCTGCAAAGGAGAACAGGAAGCTTCCCCCCGAGGGTGCGAGGAAGAGGTGGGTGAAGGGACCAAGCGCAGAGAACAGGCGCGGCAGAGCTCATGGGCCCCCTGTCCGCCCTCCATCCGCCCTCACCGTGGATGCCGGTCTGGTGCGCCATGGCTCAGCGTTCGGCTTGCCTCGGCCGTCGGAGCGCTCCGCTACGTCCTGGCCCGGCTCGACTCGGCTCGCCTGGACCCAGACCTCCAGAGGATGTGGCGGCGGCGCCGAGCTTCGCGCAGCTTCCCGGGCGGTGCCGCAGGACCCGCCCCCAGCGCGCCCCGCCCCCGGAGGGCGAGGCCGGCAGAGGCGGGCACTGGTGCTGCGCGTGCGCGCAGCGGGAGCTGGGATTCAGATGGCCCTGTGTCGCGCCGCTAACTACCTCGATGGCACAGAAGGGGCCTGCGGGTGCCTGATGGGTGTGTGGGCGGCTGCTGGTAGGCCAAGATCTTGGAGGTCTGTAGGCAGATTCGCGCTTGGGCGTGGGAGGAACTGTGCGCTTGTCGCGGAGGATGTTTGCGAGTCGGGCGGATCTAGGCGTACCCCAGTTTGTGACCGTGAGGGGAATCTCAGTATGGGCACGCATGGGCGCATGTGTGGTCTTGAACCCCAGCCGGGACCCACCAGTCATCGCTGCACAGTGGCTGTGGTGGCGGGAGACCTACGCTGAGAAAGTGAGGGGCCGTGAGAGGGCGTGAGTTTTGGATGGAATACGGTAGGAGAGACGGGGTGACCTAGCAGAGCGGAAGAAAGTTTTCCAAAAAGAAGGTGCATGTGCTAAGTAAGACCCAGGGGTTGAAGGACCGGACCTCAGCCTTTCCCAATACCTAATGAACTTGTTCCATTCTCAGCAGCCTTTCCTACTGCTGTTCCTATCAGCCAGTTAGCAGCTAGCACGGACCTTGTTATTTAAAAGTGGATAAATGGGACAGGACAGATGGCTCAGTGGTTAAGAGCACTTGGCTGCTCTTGAATAGGACCCAAGTTTGGTTCCCAACACCCACGTGACACAAAAGCTCATAACTATCTGTAACTCCAGCTCCTCCTGGCCACCTGGAACTGGGCACAAGCACAGTGTGCCTAGAAACATGCGGGCCAAACACCACACACACCAAGGAAAAAGTTCTAATGAAATAAAGAAAGCCTTTTTAAAAATTAGATAAATTAGTGCTGTGCAAACATATAATTTCAGATTCCCAGCATCAGAGTGAAAAAACAAAACAAACAAACAAACAAAAAAACAACAACAACTTGGTTTTATCCCCTGGGCTGGTCAAAGAGACTATAGGGACCTCCAGGAGAGCAAGGAGCCAGGTCAATACCTACCTGGAGCTAATTTGCCAGCCAGTCAAATGGAGAGTTCCAGATTTAGCAAGAGACAGAATCTTTAAAAAAAAAAAAAAAAAAAAAAAAATGGAGACCAATAGAGGAAGATGGCTGATGACCTCCTCTAGTTTCACATTGCAGCCAAACACACACAAACAAAAGAAAGGAAAAGTCTGAGAGAACACAGACAAAACAACATCCTTGGACTGGAGGTATGGCTCAGCTGACAGAGTACTCTCCTAACATGCATGACGTGTTAGGATCCCCAGCACTACATAACCGGGTGTGGTGACAGTGGTACATGCCTGTAATCCCAGCACTTGGGGAGGCATAGGCAAGCAGATCTCTGTGAGTTCGAGGCCAGCCTAGTCTACATAGCAAGTCCAGGACAGCCAAGGCTACACAGAGAAATCCTGTCTCGAAAAACCAACAACAACAACAAAAACAGTGTGATGATGGGCTGGAGAGGTGGCTCAGGGGATAAGAGCACTGGCTGCTCTTCCAGAGGTCCTGAGTTCAATTCCCAGCAACCACATGGTAGCTTACAACCAACCATCTATAATGAGTTCTGGTGTTCTCTTCTGGCCTGCAGGCATACATGTAGGCAAACATTATACATACATAATAAATAAATAAATCTTAAAAAAATAATTGTTAAAACAGTGTGATGACTGATCTTGATTTGATATTAGTTATCTAGGAAGGGTTGAGCTTGTCAGTGAGGGCATTTACAGAAAAGTTTTGGTTTGGTTTGGTTTTTTCAAGGCCAGGTTTCTCTGTAAAATTTATTATGTATACAGTGTTCTGCTTGCATGTGTGCCTGCAGGCCAGGAGAGGGCCCCATATCTCATTATAGATGGTTGTGAGCCACCATGTGGTTTCTGGGAATTGAACTCAGGACCTCTGGAAGAACAGCCAGTGCTCTAAACCTCAGCCATCACTCCAGCCCTTACAGAAAAGTTTTAACAAGGAAGGAAGACCCGCCCTTTTTGTGGGCAGCACCACCCATTGTGTGGGCTGTAGTCTGAATAACACTGGAGCAAACACTGTGACCAGCTGCCTCACATTCCTGCTTGCCCTGCTTCCGCTGTGATGGACTGAACAAGCTATTCCTTCCTGTAGTTGCCTTTTGCAGATACTTTGTTACACCGAGGACTAAAGTAACCAAGGCAAACAGTATGTAGGAGATTCTCCTATGTATCCTTTTCTTTTGTTGGAAGCAAGGGGGCGGGGGGATGGAAGGTGTCTGGCTGTGACTTTCTCAGACTTTGTCCCCACTCATACCTAGGTCAAGCACCACCTACCAGAACTGCTATCACCTCCTGGCCCAGCGTCCTCTCGGTTAGCACTGTGCTCCTATGCCCAGGGTGTGGCTGTTACTGGCTAGGCTCAGTAGGTTAGCCTCCCCAACTTACTGGGGTACAGCTCTGTTTCCTGAGAATCTTCCTTCTTGGGCAGGAGGAGCTGCTAGCCGAGCAGGACTGGCATACTGAAGGCAGCGAGGCCTGCTGAGCACTGGGCCTGCGCTTAGGAGCAGAGGCAAAGACAGTGAACGCCTCATCTGTCCATCCTTGGGCCTTAAGAGATTTTGAACTGAAAAGAGGAAGAGAAATCACTCATGGGTGGTCTGACTCAGCTACACTGTCATACTGACAGCTCTGGGCATCTAACACTTCCCCTTCTGTGGGCCTGAGCCTTCCCTTATCAAACGGAAATTGCAGGCTTGGAGGAGGGCACCTGGACTTTAGGGAGGCACTGGGGCTAGCTTCCAACAGTGAAGGCTACCTAAGGGGTAAAAGATGTCCTGAGCTGGCGAGATGGCATTTGCCTGTAATTGTAGTACATGGAAGGCAGAGAAATGCCTAGAGGGTGAGGCCAGCCTGGGCAACATAGCAAGTTCCAGGCCAGCCTGGGCTACATGGTGAGACCCTGTCTCAAAACAACAAAAGAATCAGTGAAATTCTTACACTTCCAAGTTTGTGCCTTTGACCAGCTGGGGAAAGAAACTAATGCTCCCTTTCAAATTCCCATAGGTTCCTTTTGTCCATCACTCACACTCCAGGGAGGATCTTGTGCAGCCCAGAGAAGCCATCTTAACTGTAGGGGCAGCCATTTGGGAGTGGGCCTCGGAAGATGAGGACCAAGGTGAACAGAACTCTGGAGCACTCTGAGCATGCTCTTACTCAATATGTTGGTCTCACACCTCCAAGGACGCACTGTCCCCATCCTCCCATTGCATAAGGTGGTTGCAGTCGCTAGCAGCGAGAGGCTGAGGCTCTGCGTGGCAACTGCCTGGCACCCTCTCTGGATCAATCTCTACCACTGATTCCTAGAGTAGAGCGAAGGACTTCCCCTTTCAGAGGACCGAGTCCCACCGTGCGTCCGTCTTTGCGCCTGCTCAATGCTACCCCAACACAGGCTTCATCTTGCCAGGCCTCAGTTTTCCTGCCTGTAAAGTGGGAAGGGTGACTGCAGTCTCTTCTTACAGGTGGTGTCTCTTTTTACTGGCCGCACACCCTGGGGTGGGATGGGGCGTGGCCTCCCACCCCAGGCTCCACCCCCCCAGGCCCGCTTCCTCTCTTGTGGCTGGCCGGACCTTTGCGCGGGCAGCCCCCGGCCGCCACGCAATGTCCGCCGGCTGGTTCCGGCGCCGCTTCCTATCCGGGGGTCCACTTCAAGAGCCGCGCCCGCCTGGGCCGCGCTCCAGCCCAGTGCCCTATCACCGGCCCCGCTTCCTGCGCGGCTCCAGCTCCAGCCCGGGCGCCACCGATGCCTCGCGCCGCCCGGATGCCCGACCGGTGCGCAGCCCAGCTCGGGGCCGCACGCTGCCTTGGAACGCAGGCTACGCCGAGTGAGTGTCCCCGCCTCCCGCGTCCCCTCCCGACCCCTTCCCGGATCCTATCTGGTTATGTGTTGACCTAGAAAGCTAGCTGAGTGTGGACATCCCCGCTAACCCTCTTCTTGTCTTCACTCCGGGGACTCTTGACTCCTACTTTCCTCACTTTCTCCTTTTCTTTTGGAGAAGGTGGGAGGCCCGGGACCCGACTGGACCTTCCTTTATGCCTTTGGAGATGTACATCCCACCTTGCACCTCACTCCGGGTTTGGCCAATGCTGTGTAGGATAGGGTTGGCACTGAGGTGGGACATCCCAAACTCTAGGCCAGCCCAGCGACTCTGAGGGCTCTGATTTAGACTCTAGTGACAAAGCCAGTGAATAGTTAGAAAACGTATTGTTCTTTGGGACTTTTCTAAAGTAACAGAACGGATCCCCTACAACCTTGAAAAAAGCTGGGTGTGGCAGCTAGGGGCCTGTGATCCCAGCTCTGGGGAGGCAGATAAGGGAAGAAAGACTCCTGGACTTGTTGGCCAGGCAGTCTAGCCGAATTAGTGACTCCTGGTTTAGTAAGAGACTGATTTGACTCAAAAACTAAAGTGGAGAGCAATAGAAAACACCTGGCATCCATCGCTGCCCTGTGCGCCGCGTGGAGACACACACACACACACACACACACACACACACACACACACACACAGAGAGAGAGAGAGAGAGAGAGAGAGAGAGAGAGAGAGAGAGAGAGAGAGAAACTTAAAAAAGAAAGAAGTTGTCCAGATGTGTCAGGGATAGCACACACAAACACTTGTCCTAAGTGGAGTCTGTGCCCACAATAACATAGATGAGACATCACTGGTGATTTCATGGCCTCAGGGTTATCAACGCAGAGAAATCTGAATTTAACGAGGACCAGGCCGCCTGTGGGAAGCTATGCATCCGGCGATGTGAGTTTGGGATTGAGGAAGATCAAGAGTGGCTGACAGTGTGCCCCGAGGAGGTGAGTGCAGCCCAGCCCGATGTGCAGGCTGAGACTCCTGCCTTGCTGTCTCATGTCCTAGTTCAGGCTGGGCCAAGGGGATACCTGGGGAAGCTTGGTGGTGCCTGACACAGGGCCCTTCTTGTGTAGTTCCTGACAGGTCATTACTGGGCACTGTTCGATGGGCATGGTGGACCTGCTGCAGCCATTTTGGCCGCCAACACCCTGCACTCTTGCCTGCGCCGGCAGCTGGAGGCTGTGGTCGAAGGCATGATGGCCACTCAGCCCCCCATGAATCTCAGTGGCCGCTGTGTCTGCTCCAGTGATCCCCAGTTTGTGGAGGAAAAGGGCATCCGGGCAGAAGACTTGGTCATTGGGGCCCTGGAGAACGCCTTCCAGGAATGCGTGAGTGGGGCCTACGGCGAGAAGGGAAGGGACTTAAGAAACTGGGGTATAACTGCACACCATTATCACCCCATCCCTTGGACTATGGAGAGGAGAGGAGGCTGTGTTGATTCCTTCATCCTTAATAATAACCCCTTGGTCTTCAGCTCAGCTCTCCCATTGGTCTAGCTCTTTTTGTTTGCTAATGGTTCACTGGTAATGTGCTGTTGGCCCTCGGTGCAGGAACTGTTTTTCTCTTCCTGTTTTGAATTCCACTTCCCTTGTGTAATTCTCCTTACACAGGAATTCAGGAGTTAATGGTCAAGCTTTTGAGCTGGGATTTGTAGGCCTGCTTATGGGAATGCAATTGTAAGGGGTTGGGGACTGGAGATGGTGGCCGGTTCGCGGCGCCAGCGGCTCTAATGATTTGCTCCTTGGTTTGCTCCAGGACGATGTGATTGGAAGAGAGCTGGAGGCCTCAGGCCAGGTGGGTGGCTGTACAGCCCTGGTGGTTGTGTCCCTGCAGGGGAAGCTGTATGTGGCCAATGCTGGGGACAGCAGGTGAGTGGACCATCGGAGAGAGGGCAGGGTAGTGGGCAGTAGGGTACCAGAGGGAGTTAAGACAAGAAAAGGAGGCTTTGAAATGAGGACGACTGGCTGGCCGAGATGTATAAGCTTGGACACAGATCCCAAAGCAGACAGGGCCCATGCTAAAGGGCTGTATCTTTACTCTATAGATCTTGGAGTCCTGGAGGGATTTCAGCAAGGCCCCTGGGGGTTGGAGAAGGGTGGCCATGGTGAATATGGAGGTTGCTTCATTAGACCCCCTTGCCTCCCTCCACCTGTCTAGGGCCATCTTGGTGCGGAGAGATGAGATACGGGTGCTGAGCTCTGAGTTCACCCCAGAAACAGAGCGGCAGCGGATCCAGCAGCTGGTAGGTACCCTTGGCAGAGGGACCGCCAACTCCCTGGGTCAAAGACCGCACAGGGCCTTGGGAGGGAGCCTGATTGGAAAGTGGCCTCCCTACCCCAGGCCTTTATTTACCCTGAGCTTCTGGCTGGCGAGTTCACCCGACTGGAGTTCCCACGGCGGCTGAAGGGGGACGACTTGGGGCAGAAGGTTTTGTTCAGGGATCATCACATGAGTGGCTGGTGAGCTGGTGGAATAGGGGGATGTGATGGGGGGAAAGGCCAGGGGCCAGGCTCACCTGTGTAGCCTGAGGCAGTCCTACTTGGGCAAGGTGGGCATGTGAAAGTGTGGTAGCTGGGTTTTAGGATTGGAGAAGCTGCAGTAGGGTGCGGGCCTTTTTGGCTGATTCCAGGTCTGCTCCTGCAGGAGCTACAAACAGGTGGAAAATTCCGATCTCAAGTACCCACTGATTCATGGACAGGGTAGGCAGGTCAGTGACACCCCACCCCCACCTCCACTCCAAGAGTCCCTATTTAGTCGGTCCCTGAAGGTGGGAGCTTCTTTGTCCCTTACTAGTGGCTGTGGCTAGTATCCTGGGGTCTATTCTCTCATGTTTTTCCCTTAGGAGCCACCGTTCACTTCCTGCTTTGTGCTCAGTAGAGCCAGGCCCTGGTTGGACATGTGTTAAGCTCCTATCTTCTCTCCCTTCCCTCCAGGCTCGGTTACTGGGAACACTAGCTGTCTCCCGAGGCCTGGGAGACCATCAGCTCAGAGTCCTGGACACCAATATACAGCTCAAGCCCTTCCTGCTCTCCATCCCACAGGTGACAGAGCACTGTAGCCCACTCCAGCTTCCATCTGCCCAGAAAAGCAGAGAATGAACCTGGCAGGAACTGGAAAGGGAGCACTGGAGGATTGATTCTCAGGCTTAACTTGCAGGTGACTGTGCTGGATGTGGACCAGCTGGCATTGCAGGAAGATGATGTGGTTGTCATGGCAACCGATGGGCTCTGGGATGTCCTGTCCAATGAGCAGGTGGCGCAGCTTGTGCAGAGCTTCCTCTCTGGGAACCGAGGGGACCCACACAGGTACTGTAGCTGAGGGGGGGGCCTACCTGACAGGGCCTGGGTTGGTGCCAGCAACACCACCAAGTAGCTACAGCTGCCAAGACAGTACTAACTCAGGGCAGGCGGCCTGATCAGCATGCTTTCTCAAAGCTTCCCAAGGGAGAAGGGACATAAGGAAAAACCCCAAGTCCAGTCTAGTAATCTAGTTTATGGTCCTTCCAGGCTTGTTGCTTATCCTACAGTTGTACCACATTTATGGGGTCTCGCAGGTGTTGTGCCTCGGGCACTCAGTTTTGGAGGGGTGGCCTTTTGCTCTCTATCCAAAGTACATCTGCAGGTGGTCTCCACAGGTTCTCAGAGTTGGCCAAAATGCTGATATACAACACACAGGGGAAAGACGATGGTGCCACCAGCGAAGGGCAGGTGTCCTACGACGACGTCTCTGTGTTCGTGATTCCTTTGCACAGCCAGGGCCAAGGGGGCAGTGGCCACTGAGGATTCAGACAACTGCATTCTAGAACCTCTTCAGGACCAGTGCAGTCTGAGCATACGTCCACTGTGGCCAAGAGCAGGCCCTGCCTGTCCTGTCCCTGGTCACAGCCCAATGCCCTTGCTTTCTGCCTTAACTCATGTTTCAAGAGAGTAGTGGCTGAAGAACCCACCCCACCAGGCCCTGCCTCCTGTAGTGGTAGCATCCCTCAGGCAGAGGTACTTTTACAATGTATGATATCCACGTTGGTGCCTCTACAGTGCCCTAAAGGGTTAAAGGCACTAGGAAGCCTTGGAGAACAGGCAGCTCATTTGGTTTCAACCCGTGTCAAGTCATCCATTTAACCATCCACAGGAGATGCCTTGTTGAAAGCTCTGAGCAGCCTCACACCTGCTTAATCTAATTAATATTAAAGCTACCTTAACTTTTTCCTTTCTTTTTTAAAGATAGGGTCTCTGTTATGTAGTTCTGGCTGTCCTGGCTATGTAGAACAGGTTGGCCTCAACCTCAGATACCTGCCTTTGCTTTCTGAGAACTGGGATTAATAGTGTTCCACTATACCTGGCTGGATCAGCCATCTTGAAGACAGCTCCTGAGACCAGTTCTGGTCCTGCCCTACTATCTGCCTATGAAGGGCACAGGTAGAATGGGTGAGAAGTTCCCAGCACTGGCTATGCTGATTATCACTACCTGGAGCCTGGCTGCCAATCGGATTGCTTTTTTGCAGTTCCAGGCCTGCCCTATGCACCAACAGTGTGTTCTGTTCCACAGATCTCATGCCAAGTAGGAACACTTCTCAGCCAATACGTCTTGTTTCTTTTTTCTTGTTTTCCTTTTATGAGTTTCTCTGTATAGCCTTGGCTGTCTTGGACTTGCTTTGTAGACCAGGTTGACCCTGAATTCAGAGACCTGCCTGCCTCTGTCTCCTGACTGCTGAGATTTTAGGCGTGCACCACTGCACCCCATTTCTTGTTTTTAACCTTCCACTTTCAGACTCCTAGCACTATCCCAATCCACTCTGGTGCCCTCCTTTCCACTTTACCCTACCCAGCCTCCAAAGATTCACTCACCTGCTACGCTTGCATTGGCCACATACAGCTTTCCCTGCAGGGACACAGCTAACATGTTATTAAATGTTTGTATGTAAAAGAGCCCTTGTGAATCATGAATTGCTCACACAGCTTTGGCTGACAATTTTGCTGTTTCTTGTGGACTCAATGGGTCCTTTTAGTTCTACCATGCAAACTTGTATTATAATCAGGAGTGTTTCCCATGCTCAGCCCCTTCATCAATGCAAGACACTACTCACTTGAAACATGAGTTAAGGCAGAAAGCAATGCTCTGCATCAATACCAGTGGACTCTGGATTGGAGGTACCAGAAGGGCTGCCTTTTCACTTTTAAAAAATTGTTTTGCAAGAGTTTCACTATGTAACCTTGTCGGTTCTGAAACTGTATTGTGGCTTTAACCTTGTGATTCTTTGGCTTCTGCCTCCAGAGTGATAGATTTCTCATCCTGTAGGCCAGGCTGGTCTTATGTTTCATAGCCTGAGTTGGCGTCAGTTGTGACTCTCCTCCCTCAGCCTAAGTACTGAGATCACAGGTGTGGACCACTACTGAAGACTCACTTTTTTGAATGGCCTGGTGTAGACTTGTCAGTAGTAAGGGCTCTACATAAGGCTGCTTGATGAACAACTTCACTCTTTATCTTCCCTGTAACTTGCCAGCTGGGTGGTGGTGACGTATGCCTGTAATCCCAGCACTCAGGAGGCAGAGGCAGGTAGATCTCGAGTTTAAGGCCAGTTTGGTCTACAGAGTAAGTTCCAGTACAGCCAGGGCTACACAGAGAAATTCTATCTAAAAAAACCAAACCATACCCTATGTCGCCATCTAAAACTTGCTGAGACTCAGAAACATCTGTTAACTACAGAGGGGCTTCAGATAACATTCAGCTCTCAATTGCAGCGAGGAAGCTGGTGGTAAGCTTGCTGTTAACTCCTCCAGGGCACTCAGACCCCATTTCCTTACCTTAGAGGTAATTTCCTATTTGTTATCAAGGAGAGATAGAACAGGATACGTTGGTATTTTCTAATTCCTATGTAACATGTACACAGAACCACACCTGGTCCTAGCTGGCCCTTGAAGCCCCAGGCAGGCAGCTGGCAGATGTATAAGGCTGCTGAGTTTGGCTTCGTCTTTCTTCAGCACACCCCCTCCACATCCTCTGTGAGCAAAGTGAAGGCAACATCCTGTGCCTGCCTCTTGCCCATACCACCTGCTGAGCCAGCTAGCTCGCCCCCACAGCCTGTCTGTTCTTGTTCATACACAACAACCAGGGAGTGTGCCCACCAGGTCTCTCTACTGCAATCATATCAGAATAACAGCTGTGGCAGGCTTCCCTTTTATTACGTTTGGGGCATATGCCATGGCATATGTGGAACTCCTTCCACCATGGGGATTTTGGGACAGAACTCAGATTGACATGCTTGTGTGACAAGCACTTTCAGCTGCTGAACATTCCCATCAGGCTTTGAGGGGTTTCCTATTCCTAAGGTGATCTGAGTAGGAAAGCAAACCTGGTCAACTAAGCCCAAACCAGATGTTTTCTTCCAAAGTGGCAGGTAAGGTTTCCATCTGTTCTGGTTCAGTCAGGGAAGCAGGTCCTAGAGTTCTAATAATTTCTAATGCATTAGCCAAGCAGTGGCTCACCAGGCAACCAGGTGGTCCTCTTGCCACATGGCCTGCTCACCTTCCATCACACAGGGGCTGCTAATCTGGTCAAAGTTTGAGGTAAACAATGTGACACAGGCAGCAGAGGTGGTCTCTGAGCAACAGGGCTGAGTCAAGCTCACCTTTTGTAGTCACTCATTACTGGCCCTGTGGTAACTTAACTGGAATTTAGGATTAAGGGATTGTGTCCAGGGGGGGTTTCCTGTTACCGGTAGGCCCAAAGGAGGCCCAACACTTCATACAACATTACAGGCAGCTCCAGAAGAGCCAGGACGTTCAAACAACCCATTCCTTCGAGTGTGAAGCAGGCAATGTTACAGAAACTCAATGGAAGAGGCTACAAGCCATCAAATTCCGTTTAAGACTGGTTACATGGCAAAAAGAAAAAAAAAAAAAAAAAAAAGTATATGTTAAGTACAAAAGGGACATAAAATCGTATGTACAGCAGAATAACACCTATGTAAACACACTGAAGTATATGCACAGAGACATTTAACATCAAGAGTAACAGTGGTACCATTTGAGTGGCAAACTAGTTAAGAATCCCCCAATTTTCCTTCATAAGCAGTAATTGTCAGTTACAACAGGGAATAATTTATTAAAAAAACACCCCAGTGGCTGGTGGTTGAAAGTGAAGTGCCCGCTGTTAGACAGAGCAGAGGACAGTAAATACATCCAGAACCACACCCCACACTGCCATCTCTGCCTTGTTCCTCTTCCTTACCCTGTGACCGCATACACCATCATGGGAGTTCTAGTTGCATCTTTCCCTACCAGTGCAGACCTCAGCAGAGGCTGTGAGGCAGTATGTTTTCCAAGACACGGCGCCTCAGCTCTGGACACTGAGTTAACATTCCTGCAGCCAGGGAGCCGCTCTACTTTCAGGTTACGCAGCCTTAATAATCTACATGGATGTTTAGGTCCTTGAAGATGGGCAGTGACAGCTCTGATCACCTGTTTCCTATAATCTGTCTACTCTGGGAAGGCAGAATTTTATAGCAGGACTGCTCAGCAATACTTAACAGACTTCAGTGAAGGTGGCTACCTTTTCAGTTGGAATAACAAAGAATAATTGCTTTAAAAACTGTTAGTGACTGGAAGCCTGTCTGCTGTAGAACAAAAACATTGATGGCCTGATCAAGATCCTGGGCAGCTGGGTACTTGTGGGCAAATCATAATCTGTTGGGTCCTGATTTCTGAATCTGCAGGGGTATTGCTTGCATAAATGTTCAATGGCCAGTTGGGCATGTGGCACCACACCTATAATCCCAGCACTTAGGGAGGCAGAGACAGGCGGATCTCTGTAAGTTCAAGGCCAGCCTGGTCTACAAAGTAAGTCCAGAACAACCAAAGCCACACAGAGAAACTTTGGGGGGCGGGGCAGGGGGAGAGTTTGAGGGCCATTTGTTCTATTGTAATGGGCATGCTGGGAAGAAGAGGTCAACTGCAAGTCTTCTAGTATGGGCCTAGCTAAAGTCTCTCAGGAGAAAGCAAAAAAAAGGGGCCATAATGCAGGCATAGCAGGTGAGGGTGACCTATTATTGGCCAAGTTCTGACAAACTACAAATACTGTGGTTCCAACACCCTGTCCCCAGATGCCACAAGCCAGGCACAGAAGCCATGCAAAAGTGACTGTCACATATATACAGGTGCAGACAGAGCATAATCAGGCAAAAAAAAAAAAAAAAAAAAAGATTCTAATACTGTAGAGAGGGCCCCAAAGTGTGGCTTGAAGAGCACAAGGGAGTCACCCCAAGGCCCTCACTTAGCTGCCATGAAAACAGCAAACACTAGAAGCTCTGCTTCGTGGTGCGTCCCTAAGGTCAACAGAGAAGAGTAACACTGTGTACACTATCCACAGAGTCGTTCTCAGCTGCAAGGCTCCCTTCTCCTGCTGAACTCTTGATAAACTAGATGAGAGACAGGCATACACACACACATATGTGCATGTCTGCACAAATGTATTTAAGTGGACACACTGTGTTCAAATATAAACAGATTAAGGGTCATATAAAAAGGCTAAATATAACATATAACACAGGCCTAGAGCCAGCTCTTGGGTAGGAGCTGGGGAAGAGGGTATCATGTGCTGACTATGTACACAATTTGTAGTGGGCAGGGAAGGAAGGCATCAGTGTAAACTCAAGACTCATTCCACAATACTGGCCCACAGGAAAACGTGACGTGACTCAGGTACAAAAATAAACTACCACCTTGCTTTTGTACAAGCCAAGCTTGGCAGGACCCCCACAGAGAGACTGTGGGATTGTCTCGATGGGGGATCTGCACCAGGCTGCTAAGCCTTACAGCTCTCAGAACGTACTTGCTACCTGCTTCCCTTCCTTTTAGGCTCTTGAGCTTTTTGCTAGCCAACATCCAAGGCCAGGGTCTGCCCCATGCACCTCACAGGAATACTGTAAAGCCTCCTTCCAACAAATAGTGGCCTTCCGTGTCTGGCCCTTTCTTTGACCCCAAGGTATATGAAGACTTATTTTTGTAAATGTTTGGCACCTAAGAAACATGATGGTTGAAATGCCACAATTAATTACACAGGGAGACCCAGTAACAAGACATGCAAAGTGAGGGCAAGGAGTGCTGAGCTGCCCTACTATCTCAAAACCAGAACCGTGAGTGGGAGAAGGATGTGCAGAAATCCGGTGACTTCACTGGCTCCTCAGCAGCAAATACATTCAAAGGGGCTCAAGAGCCCCACTGTAACCTAATTGTAAGTATCTGAAGAGCTTGGCGCACCAAGAGCTGGAAAGGCTGAGTGCCAACTGAGTCTGCAGCACCAGGAGTTCTTTTGAAGGCGCTCAGCAAAATAATTCTTAGAGCAGATGGACAGCACATCCCTGGGAAGGCCAAGTGAAAAGGTGTTCTCCAGCCCAAATGATCAATCAATCCCACTGTCATCTCAGTCATCTCCGACCTTTTCCTGTTGGCTGCCCTCACTGTACAAGTAGCCCAGCTGCATCAGGATCAGTCATCAATGGTGGGCAACCAGAAGGCCTGGAAGGAGAACACAAGTCAGCTTTTTAAAAGCCAGGTACCTTGCTAGGCGTGGTGGCGCACACCTTTAATCCCAGCACTCGGGAATCAGAGGCAGGTGGATCTCTGTAAATTCGAGGCCAGCCCGCACTACAAAGCGAGTCCAGGACAGCCAAGGCTACACAGAGAAACCCTGTCTCGAAAAACAAAACAACCAAACAAACAAAAAGCCAGGCATCTCATCACTATGGAAGGTTCTTCCCCACCACACAGTATCAAGGTGACCAACCCCAATGGTGAAGGAATTATGATCTAGTGGCCCTTACTCCTGACTGAACAATTATCTGTATGGACTCAGAAACATTCTGCAACACTCAGTTTATTTATTTCCAACATTCACTCTCTACCTTGCACCCACCATGGTGGCCCAGTGTTTTAGTGGCTTTATGTGCCTTAGGCCAATCTCAAACGCACTATATAATCAAAGATGACCCTGAACTGATCTTCATACCTTTACTTTGCAAATGCTGAGATTACAGGTATATACTAACACATCCAGCTTAAATTAGTTTCTTTCCATCCTTCCAGAACCGGAGGGATTGAACCCAGCCAGGGTTTCATACATGCAGGCAAATGCTCTAAGCTACATTTCCTCTGGTACCATCCTTCTTGGTTTCTAAAAACAAGAAATTAGCTAGATGCAGCTCAGCAGTAAAGGCCCCAGGCTCAAGCCTCAACACTAAAGAGTGGTGTGCATTATGCTCTGGATAAAGGCAGTACTGAAATGCCGCATCCAAGGGCCTACTTAAGAGATGGACAGAGGTTAAGGGAAACTAGAGATCAAGACTCACCTACTTCCCATCTCCAGTTAATTGTTTTCTAAAGTTATGCTTGTGTGTGTGTGTGTGTGTGTGTGTGTGTGTGTGTAGGCCAGAAAACAATCTGATTTCCTCCTTTTAGTCAGAGATCAAATTTAGGTTATCAGGCTTATCAGTAAGCATCTCTGTACCTTCAGAACTGTTTTGGTTTCAGTTTGTTTGTATTTAAAACAGGGTCTCATATCATCCAGGCTGGACTTGAACTCCTGGTTCTCCTGTCTCTACCTCCCAAATGCTAAGATTAAGATGTCTGCCACTAAGCCTGACTGAGTTTGATTCCTGGAACCACACAGCAGAAGGAGAGAACCAATTCCCACAAGTCATCCTCTGACCTCTGCATGTGTGCCATGGCACATGTTCAGGAACGCGCGTGCGCGCGCACACGGATTCAAGGCATGCATGCCCAGTGGACCCATCTTACTAGAAGAGGAATGTCTGTGCAATGAGCAGCCTAGTCAGGTACCTATGATGTGGGGTACAGGGAAGCCATCACTTCCGAAACATGAACCGGCAGTGTGTGGAACACTGTCTAAGGCAGTAACCCTCCATGCCTTCCATGGAAAACAACTCTCACTGCTCACATACCATGTTGGAACAGGCGCTGGCAAAGGTCATGAACTTGGGGTTGAACTGCAAACAGGTAATGGGACCGGTGTGTTTACCATCCAACACAGCTACTTTTATGCCACTCTCTCCGTTCCAGACATGGATCTTGCCATCTTCTGAACCTAAATGAATGACCAAGACAATAGTAGTTCAAGAGGCAAGTAAAGACAAGCGAGAGAAAGATCAACACATTCCTCAGCAGAAACTGCGAGGACAATGGAGGAAAGGTACTGGGAATTGATCTTGATTTGTCTCTGTTTGAGATTTAGTTTGTTATGTAGCCTAGAGTAGCCTTGACCTCTTTATGTAGTCCATGCCAGCCTCAACTTTGTAATTTTCCTGTCTCTGCCTCCCAACCACAGCACCCAAGTGCTGGTGAGTGGAGTGGATATGAAGGAGTGCGTCACTGTTCCTAGGTCATTTCCCATCTACGTGGGGACTAAATACCATTAGTCCGCTGACATCTGGCCACCAAGACCACTGAGCGCAGGGTTGTGCCAAGCTGGTGATACAATGCAGTAGTGCTTTTGGAGCTTAACTTTCAAGTCCAGGAGGGGAAACCCACACATCGCCAGTTCCAATAAAGAACACATGCCTGGTGGGGAATCAGAAACCCAAGGCCATCCTTGTTCATGGCCAGAGGGGTTACATAATGAGACCACTGCAACAAGTGAAAGAGAGAAGGGGGGAAAGAGCCTGAGGCAGCTCAGAAGGTAAAGGCGGCCTGCCAGAAGGGGCCCACCATGGACCTCCAATGGTGGGATGAGAAAACTGACTCCCAGAAGGTGGTCTCTGACCTCTACACACATGGCACTGCATGTATACTCATGTGTACAAAGTAAACTCCAAAATCTGAAGGTGCTATACAGAAAATCTGAAAACGTCCACTGAACAGAATTTTAGTTACTTTGCTTAATAATGAACAAATGCACAGTACCAGAAAAATAACAAAGAAAACAAAAGCTCACCAATCATAATAAATTGTGAATCTGGAGTAAATGAAGCTTCGAGTGTAACAGCTTTGCTGTTAGCATAACCCTGAAACACAACAGAGCAGTTCTCATTATAAAGCCATTAATAAAACCAACCCAACACACTACTACTAGCTGCTTCCCCCCCACAAAACACTCCCAACCCTAGCCCCACATTTAGAGAGGAGGAGCAAACACCCTCTGCTTACTGTTACAAATAAGTATATTTAAAAGCAACCTTAGGTCACTTTGTGAGAGGTGAATGAATGATTCCAATCCAAAGGAAGTAAAGTTCATGCTCGGGAGGAACCATAAGCCCAGGCCTTATGAGCAATGAGATAGCCACTCTTCAAAGCTGTGGGCTTACCCCGAATGTGTGCATCACCACGCCCTTGAATGCATCAATGAGACGGATGAAGCTGCCGTTGGTGGAGATGAGGATGAGTTTGCCATCATTGCTGAACTTAAGGCCTGTCCACTCACAAGTCCGATCATATTGCATCTTAAAGGTTGCAAATGGTCCCTGCAAAACACAAAAATAGCAGTCCCCAGGCTCCACACACATCCCTACTCCCTCTGTTAGAACCCTGTTCTAGTCTTTAAATTTTTTTCATTTTTTATCCTACATCATTTAGATTCTTCCTGAGAAGACAGCAAAGAATGAAGCACTGCTCTGCCTCCACCACAGAAAGTCTTTTTAGACAGGCTTTCATTGTGTGTAGCACTGGCTGGGCCAGAACCACTATGTAGACCACCTGCATGTGCCTTGGAGTATTGGGTCAAAGGTGTGTGCCACCACCATGCCTAACCCAGAAAGGGTTTTCAAATATCCAAGTTGCCCTTAAAATTTCTGCACCTTCAAGATAGCTTAAGGATTCAAAGATTTACCTTATCAAAAGAACGAAGGTCATAAAGTTTGACCATTTCTGAGTTGACACCTGCGGCAAAAATTAACCCTTCTGGATCAAAGGAACAAACTGGTTTGCCCTGTAGATGCATGAGGCCCTAAAAAGGAAGAGGAAAGTTAATGAATGCAGGAGCCCACCATTCAATCACTGACTTTTTCCAATGAAAACTTAAGGAAGGAACAGGAACCGCACCCAGCCTACCTAGAAAGCATTAAAAAGTAAACAAACAAAATTCTGACTAAGTCACCATATGATGCATTTCCAATCAACCTGAACTACAAACATTTTAGAGTTCAAAGAGAAACAAATTCCTTGAGGCTAAAGGCTCTAGGCAAACTTTTTCAAGCACTAAGCCATATTATAATGCAATCTGCTCTGGAGTAGGACATCTGCTTCCCAAGCAGTAGCCAACTAATAAAAGATTTTGCTGCCACATAACAAAGACTCTGGGATCCAAAAATGGAACCACTGTTGTCTCCCTTAACTGAGAGGGAGAGCTGATAATGCTTTCCACAGAAAATGCTCAAAAATGTAACTGTGAGGTACCATTACCTGGCAGTTAGGAGACCGCAGATCCCAGAGTCGAATGGTCTTATCAAGAGACCCAGAAATGAAAGTGTCATCCACAGGTGACATGGACAAGGCCACCACCCTGCAATGTAGCAAGATAAATAGGAGTTGAAGCAAAATATGAGCAAAAATTGGATGTGAACCCTAAACCACTCTGCCTGCCTACATATACCTATTTTCCCAAGACTACCATCTTAGGAAGTACACACAAACTTATCTGAAACAATTAAAAAGCAGCTAATTGGAAAAACAAAAAACAAAAAAAAAACAAAAACCCAAAACCAAACAAACAAACAAACAAAAAACCAGCCTAAAAGTTCCATATTAAAAAATATGGTTCTTAGGCTGGAGCTATACAGGTCAGTGGTAGTATTACAAACAAAATATGTGATTCTACTGAAAATCAAAAGCACAGGGAGATCCTAGTCTACACTCACTAATGGCTGTCATAAAAAGACGGCTCAACAACCAAAGCTACACAGAGAAACCCTGTCTCGAAAAACAACATAAATAAATAAATAAACAAACAAACAAACAGGACAGCTCTGTGCTGGTAAAGAGGAAGACAGAGACTCAGCCCCTTATCTACCACTGATGAAATAAAGTTGTACAAAACCCTTTTTTCAGGTTGGGTGTGATGGTGCTTGGGAGGTAGAGGCAGGCGGACGTGAGTTCAATGCCAACCTGGTCTACATAGTGAGTTCCAAGCTAGTTCCATGTCTGATCTGCTGACCCCACCACAAAAAAGCCAAAACCAACCAACCAAACAAACAAATGTTACATTTTCTTGAAAGACAGTTATGGGACTCAGAAATTCCACTCCTAGTATATATACACGAGCAAACTGAAAGTGTCTACACAAAAATGTTCGTGCTTTTAAAGCAGCATTATAAATGGGAATAACCCAAATGCTCACTAAATTAACAAATCAACAAGATGTGGACTACAAAAACATGACACAACATTATTAGAGAATAAAAGAAAGCAGGTGCTAATTCATATGATAACAGGGATGAATTCTGGAAACATTATGCTACATGAAAGAAGCCAAACACAACAGGGCATATGTTATCTGATGCCATTTATACAAAAGCTTCTACAGGGAAATCGAGAGACAGCACTTGACCACATGGCTGCTAATGGGCACCGAGTTTTTCTTAGGGTCATGAAAATATTCTAGAGTTATAGTAGTGGTGATTGCCTACTACATATATGCACACATATCACTAAATTGTATTTATTTTATTTATTTTGAGATAGGGTTTCCACACTGCCACATTAATAAAACAGAGAGAGCAAAATGCATATGAACATGCAATTTTCTGAAAGTGTTTAGCTCGAAAGTTCAGAGAAGGTCTCAGTTGATGCAAAAGGCTCTGTACTAAGTACAGGGAACATAGAACTAAAACCCTGGCCCTAAGGAAACTTACCTGCCAGTTCACATGGGGCCAACACTAGAGCAAAGTGAATAAACAGTGGCCTATTCTTTGCCATTACATAGTAACCAACACTTCCTGTCTTCAGCAACACAATATAAATACCCTGCCTGCTTGTAAATGCAACTTTCTTACTTAATTATTTTGAGGGAGAAGGAGTTTTGAGACAGGGTGTTAGTAGGTATCCCAGAATGACCTTTAATTTACCATGTATCCAATACTGCTTTTCAAGAGACAGCGTGTTAGTATGTATCCCAGGATGACCTTTAATTTACTATGTATCCAATACTGCTTTCCAATTCTTTTTTTTTTTTGGTTTTCTGAGACAGGGTTTCTCAGTGTGTTGTCTTAGCTGTCCTAAATTCACTTGGCTTGCTTTGAACTCAGAGATCTGCCTGACTCTGCCTCCTGAGTACTGGGGCTAAAAGTGTGTGACATCCCACCTGGCAGAAGCACCACTTCTAACAGGCAGCTCTCAGCCACCTCTCCTGTCACCCTTTAGTCATGACATGGCCTTCTTGAAATCAGAGTGGCTATGACTGCTATGTCACAAGACCCCAATCCCTTCCAGGGACATATAAGGAAGCAGCAATTATTTGGGAGAAGAGGGAGATAGATGCCATTTAAGTAGCCCATGCTCCTACAAACAAACAGGATTAGATTTACTGGCTTACAAAGTGAAGACTTGGGGAGAATCATGTCTTTGGACTATTGTTGGAGCCCTAGGGTGGTTAGATATTTTTTTTCACACCTTTAAGCAAAAGTGACACAGTATCTGTCAGGTCACTATAACAAACCACTCTATGTTATCTGTATTAATGCACATCTTTAGTTCTAGTATTTGTGAGGCAGAGACAGGCAAATCTCTATGACTTTGAGGCCAACCTGATCTATACAGTGAGTTCTAGGATAGCCAAGATCACATAGTAAGATCCTATCTCGAAAGAAAGAAAGAAAAGATTAGGGCTAGAGAAATGGCTCAGTGGTTAAGAGCACTGGCTGTGCCGGGTGTGGTGGTGTATGCTTTTAATCCCAGCACCCAGGAAGCAGACAGAGGCAGGCAGATTCCTGTGAGTTCAAGGCCAGCCTGGTCTATAGAATGAGTCCAGGACACCCAAGGCTACAGAGAGAAACCCTGTCTTGAAAGGAAAAAAAAAAAAGAGCACTGGCTGCATTCCCAGAGGTCCTGCGTTCAACTCTCAGCACCCACATGGCATCACAAAACCACCTGTAACTATAGCCCCATGGGATCTGATGCCCTCTTCTGGTGTGTAGATACACAAGTAGACAAAACACCTACGTAAAATAAAAACAACAAGAAACCCTTCACATTATATGGAATATTTTTCATGTAGAGGCCAAATCAAATGTTGGCCCCTGCAGTAGAAAGCCCCATAAATGCAAATGGCTCTTTTGTTGGAGCTGTCTGAGATATGGTGTTACTAAATACCAAGTCTAATTGTTACAACATAGGTTTTAATTTAATAACTTTAGTCCACATGTTTCTAACACACACAGAGACATGCAGAGACACAAATTCTTGAATGGTAAGCATGCTCTTACACTGAGCCATATCCCAGCTCCTTACTCACTATCCATGGCACCCAGACAACCCCCCCGCCCCACACACCTTGGTTTTTCAAAACAGGGTTAATCTGTATAGACCAGGCTGTCCTCAAACTGGAGATTTGCCTACCTTTGCCTCCTGAGTGCAGCGGTTAAAGGTGTGCACCACCACTGCCTGGCTCCTTCCTTATATTTTAAGAGATTATATAACTATCTCTGAAACCATATCTCTTACTTCGATTAACCGCAGTAAACCAAGAGTTGACTGAGATCAGTTAACAAGATGAAGCAGAATCCTGAATAGTAGTAGGAAGGCTAGATTTAATAACAACACTCTCTCCCCTTTCTCCCATTCTCAGTCACCTCAGGTATGAAGGAAGTGAACTTGTAGTACTTAGTCTTACCTTTTGCTGTGTCCAGGAAAATATCTGATGTATTTGTTGTCATGCAAGGACAAGTAACGAATAGTATCTGTAAGAAAACAAATAAGGGTTGACATTGTACTATTTAAATGAAACTTATGTTGCATTTTCATTTTTGAAAAAACCTACTATATCAGAACCTACAATATTCTATTATCCAAGCAAATTATAGACAGATAAACTTGAACAACTTCTCTCAACAGCTTGGGTGCATATAAAGATTCATACAACTCAAAAGCCTAGTTTTCAGTTGACAGCATTTATACCAACATTTAATATCACAGTTTTGGGGCCTATATGTGTGGGTCAATGGTGATGTACTTGCCTAGTGTGTGTGAAGCTCAGAATTCAATCTGCAGCACTGAGGTGGGGGTGGGGGACTCGAGTAAAAACTACATTAAAAAAAAAAAAATCACCATTTTGTTACCAATCCTTGGATTCTTCATAAACTACAATTCAACTTGTCCTGCATAAATTTTTCCTACTAGTTATAGACACTAATTTTATACAAAATGACAATCTTATATTGAGCATCAGGACAGTAAAATCAAAGGGCTATACAGCGAGTTGGAGAATAGTTGGGGCTATTCCATAGCCAGACTGTCAAAGAAAGAAAAAAGAGAAAGAATGAGGGAGATAAAAGAAAGTCTATCTAGAAAAGTAAACAACAGGGGCTGGAAAGACGGCCGGGGTGAGAGCACTTGGGCTCTATTCTCAGGAGCTACACGGTGCTTCACAGCATCCGTCACTCCAGTTCCAGGCATGGACGTTCTCTTCTAGCCTCTCTGGGCACCAGACACACACGTACATATGTATATAGCCACGCAAAGCACTCTTCACATAAAAAATAAAAATAAAAAGAAAAACAAAACAAAATGGCATTGACAGCAGAACGAAGGGAGAGTGGATAGGCATGAGCGAGGCCCTTGGTTTAATTCCCCGCACCACAGAGGTAAAAAGAACAGAACTAGAAAGCAGGAAAGTACTATGCACCTAAAAAGATGAAGACAAGCTGGATGTGCTAACTCTAACCTGTAACTGCAGCACATTGGAGACAGCATGGTGTAGGGAAACCGTGTCTCAAAAAACAAACCAAAATGCTAATAAAAACAAAGCTCAGAATTCAATCTGCAGCACTGAGGTGGGGGTGGGGGACTCGAGTAAAAACTACATTAAAAAAAAAATCAAAAAAAAAAATCACCATTTTGTTACCAATCCTTGGATTCTTCATAAACTACAATTCAACTTGTCCTGCATAAATTTTGGTGGCGCACGCCTTTAATCCCAGCACTCGGGAGGCAGAGGCAGGTGGATCGCTGAGTTTGAGGCCAACCTGGTCTACAAAGTGAGTCCAGGATGGCCAAGGCTACACAGAGAAACCCTGTCTCGAAAAACCAAAACCAAACCAAACCAAAACAAACAAACAAGCAAACAAACAAACAAACAAAAAACACAAGAAATTGTTGCTGAGAAACAGGTAATAGAAAACATGGCACCAAAATGCAGAAGGGAAAAAGGCAAACAAAGAGGTCCAAAGTATCAAGTGTCTTCTAAGTGTGCTTTTGTTTTTGGTTTTCTGGTTGTTTTGTTTTTCAAGACAAGGTTTCTCTGTGTAGCCTTGGCTGTCCTGGACTCGCTCTGTAGATCAGGCTGGTCTCAAACTCAGAGACCAGCCTGCCTCTGCCTCCTGAGTGCTGGGATTAAAGGTGTGTGCCACCACACTGTTTTTTGTTTTGTTTTTTTTTTTAAGATTTATTATTTATACAGTGTTCTGCTTGCTTGTACACCTACACACCAGAAGAGGGCACCAGATCTCAGTATAGATGGTTGTGAGCTACCATGTGGTTGCTGGGAAGTTAACTCAGGACCTTTGGAAGAGTAGATGGTGTTTGTAACCTCTGAGCCATCTCTCCAGCCTCCTTCCTTTCTTTTTTGAGACAGAGTCTCACACTATAGTTAGTGCTAGATTGGAACACAATATATAGCCTATGCTAGCCTTGATACTAGCAGCAATCCTCCAGCCTCAGCCTCCCAAATGCTGGGATTATTGATGTGAACAACACCCTGGGCTTGCAGGGATGCTTTCTAATGAGAGGGCATTTAGGCTCAGAGAGAGAGAAAAAGGAATCCTTTCTCTATCACCTGTAACAGAATTCCACAAGATTTACTTGAACAGCCCAGGCCTCTCACTGACACCCACAAAGCATTTCTGGCTATTCTAGTGCCAGGAATTACTCACCTGCCCTAAGAGAGACCCCTCCCCATTACCTGGAGTCCCAGAGATGAGCAGGGCTTCGCCATCTTCTCCACCCCATGTGGTAGCTGGTGCGCTGTTCCTGGCAAGGCAGTGGCCTGTACAGTTATCTCCTGTACCGGGTGGTATCATAGACCCTCAAACTGTACAAACTACTACCTCAGCCTGGAAGCAGGCAAGAGAACGAACGGAGCACGGGAGGAGCTCTGCAGGACGCACTCGAGGAAGGGAAGGCAACATCCCCACAGCAGAGGCCTGGCAGCAAAGCTGCAATTGCCACACATTTGCCTCACCTTGTACCATATTAGGAGAATTATTTAATCGCTCAGAAAAGCAGCCCAACAAAGAAATACAGCAGTCATTTAGATGTATACACACACACACACACCCCAGGAGCCTAGCATGTATTGTTATTCAAAAGCATCAATAGCATTGTATACTCAGAAATACTTCTGAAACAGTCATGAAAAATAGAAATTAGGTAAGTACTAAAATCAAGTTCAGGTAGAGAAGTCTCACTAAAGAAAGACTACTCCCATTTGCTTTGAGACGAATTAAAATAGCAATCTAAGTTATCCTTGCAGGGTGGTGCTTGACTAATCCCAGCACTAAGGAGGATTCCTGTGAGTTTAAGGATAGCCTGGTCTATATACAGAGTACCAGACTGCCAGGGCTGCACAGTGAGAGCCTGTCTCAAAATAGGGAGGGAGAAGAGATTACTCCGTGATTAAGGGCACATACCGCTCTAGTAGAAAATCTGAGCTCACTTTCCTAGTACCCATGTCAAACAGCTCATGATAACCTGTATCTCCAATTCTGAGATCTGACAACTTCTGGACTCTGTGGGTAGCTGTATTCACATATGCACACACCATCTACACACACCTACACACACCTACACACACACACACACACACACGAGATCAAAAAAAAAATCTTAAGGAAAAAAATATGCCAGACGTGGTGGCGCACGCCTTTAATCCTAGCACTCACGAGGCAGAGGCAGGTGGATCTCTGTGAGTTCAAGGCCAGCCTGGTCTACAAAGCAAGTCTAGGACAGCCAAGGCTACACAGTGAAACCCTGTCCTTGAAAACAAAACAAAACAAAAAACAACAAACAAACAAACAAACAAAAACAAAAAAACAAAAACAAAAACAAAAACAAAAACAAAAAAAGAAAAGAAAAGAAATCTAGATGCCAGAGGCATGGCTCAGTGGTTAACAGTGCTTGTCGCTCTTCCAGAGGACCTGAGTTTGGTTCCTAACACCCACGGCACATGGCTCACAATTGCCTGCAACACCAGCTCCAGGGTACCTGATGCCCTGAGGGCACTGGTACACATCCTCACAGAGATGCACACATCCACATAAATAAAAATAAATCTACTGTGCCAGCCATAGTGGCACAGACCTATATAATTTTAGTACTCAGAAGCATGAATATCATGAGTTTAAGGACAACTTAAATTACAGTAACACTATCTCAATAAACCTAAAGTAAAAAAAAATCTCTGTGTAGTCTTGGGTGTCCTGGACTCACTTTGTAGACCAGGCTGGCCTCGAATTCACAGTGATCCACCTGCCTCTGCCTCCCAAAAGAGCTGGGATTAAAGGCGTGTACTACCATGGCCGGCTCTTAGTTGTTTTTAAGACAGGGTCTAGCTACAAATGCTAAACTGCCCAGGCAGGGCTCAAACCAGGGACAGGGCCTCAGCCTTCTTGGGTGCTGGGCTACATCTACTACTCTTCATCTCACGCATTTGGTTTCCTTTTCATTCTGCACTTAGTGTATTTGCAAGTTCTGTTTTATTCTCCCTCAATCAGAAATGTAAACGTTATCTTTACACCAATCCCCTGACCTTTTAGTTTGAGGATAGTCTCACTGTGTAGCCCAGGCTAGCCTGGTACTCCCATTCCTCCAGCCTCAGAGGCTCAAGTGCTAGGAATACAGATGTAAGGTGTGACGCCTGGTTTAACCCACATACATATTCTAAACGGAAGGCCCAGGGGTTTACTAATTGCTGTGTGTTGATTATTTCTTCCTTTCGTTTTTTTCTAAGTATGCTCTCAAGTTTCAAGGAGTTCAAATCATAAACACAATTAAGTTACTTCTCTTTCCTGCTTCCCATTGTAAAGTAGACGTTTCTCACATTCTGTTCCAAGTCCTTCCAAGTGCTAGTGACTTACTTCCAGAACGCTTTCACTTTTAATAATGTCATCAGCACTGGTAACATCATAGGAAAATATTTAAAGCAACTATAACCAAAGCACAAGTCCTCCCAAAGACTCTGTCAAGTATTTCAAAGGAACCATTACTGTGACTTCCTAAAAAGGCTTGCTTACCGTCTATTTTGTTAGAGCTGTAAACAACTGTGTTTGCTGCGTGAGTGTATCTGATGAGGTCCACACCATATTTCTTACTGTATAGGGTTCTCTTTGGTCTGATGAGCAAACAGAGAGAAAAACAAAAACCATCAGAATCCACTATCACAACCAGTCAGCTCTCCATTTAACCAGCAGCACTTGGGTCTATGGCAAGGGCAAGGATTATTAGTAGACTACTCATCTCAGGTCTCCTCCAAGTGTAGGCTGAGCTCTTAACCACTGAGCCATCTCTTCAGCCTCAAACCCCATCTCTTGAAAATAAAAACCAAGTGTTAACAGTAACTCAAGAATACTCTTTCATTTATGAACACTAAGGCCCAGGTTAGAAAGTAAAAGTAAATACAGAGTATTAATTCAATCTTTTATTACGATGTTCAAAGGGAGGGAGGCTTTTTTTTTTTTTTTTTTGAGACAGGGTTTCTCTGTATAACAACCTTGGCTGTCCTGGACTCACTTTGTAGACCAGCCTGTCCTCGAACTCAGAGAGATCAGCCTGCCTCTGCCTCCCCAGTGATGGGATTAAAGATGCGTGCCACCTCGCCCGCTGGAGGGAGGCTTCTCAAGGCAGGGTCTCACAGGGCCTCCAGGTCACTGCATAGGTTGAGGATGGTCCAGAACTCATGGTGCTCCTGCCTGGAATTCTCTAGTGCTAAAATTACAAGAATGGTCCAATATACCTGGCTTCAAATGTAAACTTTGAGAAGATTATCTATTTGAGAAAAAGGTACATGAAATATCACAAACGATGACTTACAACAGAGGGATATGAAAGTACCTCGAAGCCAGTAACCTCCCCCCCCCCCCCCTGGTTTTCTGAGACAGTGTTTCTCTGTGTAACCTTGGCTGTCCTGGACTGGCTTTGTAGATCAGGCTGGCTTCAAACTCACAGTGATCCTCCTACCTCTGCTTCCCAAGTGCTGAGATTAAAGGCATGCGCCACCATACCCGGCTGTCACATGCTGTTTAAAGCAATTTTTGAAACCCAAATACCTCTAAAAAACAATTTGTTTTAATTAACTAATTTTATTTATTTATTTATTGGTTTTATGTGTAGCCCTGAATGTCCTCAAACTTAGAGATAGGTGGATGTATCCAACTTTACCAAGCAAAATTTAAATGCTAGAACTGTCTACATGAACCAAGTCAGAAAGTAAAACCTTTAACATGTTTTACATTTGCATCTTAGAAGAATTTAAAGCTAGACATGGTGCTTCATATCTGTAGTTCTAGCCAGAGCTTAAAAGGCTGTGGCAGGATGGTCATTATAAATTCAAGGACAGTCTCAACTACAAAATGAGACCCTGTCTCAAAAGGGCAGGGAATAAAACAAACAAAAATCAAACTTGAGGCTATGTGAGACCCTATCTCAAAAAGCCCCCCATATAGTAAGTAAAAGATTGATTGGTGTACTAATGTTCACCAAAGAGTCTGAATTTATGCAAAAGAATGTTTTACCTTCTCAACGTCAAATTATTTTGGAACCAGGGAGTTGGGCAATCAAATGACCCATGCTGCCTACAAGTCAATCATTTGCATTTTCAATTGCTAAAGTCAGAGGGGGCGAGGCCTTCTGCTTCATGAAACCTATCTCGAACAAGAGTTCTTGAGATTGTACTATACTTTTTTTTTTCTTTTTTCTTTTTGTTTTTCGAGACAGGGCTTCTCCTCTTATACAGAGCCCTGGTTGTCCTGGACTCTCTTTGTAAACCAGGCTGGCTTCCAACTCATAAGAGATCCATCTGCCTCTGCCTCCCATATGCTGAGATTAAAGGCCACAACCAGTACTATACTCTCTCTATGTCCTCTTCTGTGAAATAAAATTACTCCGGTGTAGTCTCCTGTCTGGAGTTCTGCTTTACATCTGCCAGTGGTAAGAGTGGACCCTACTACTTCAGCTATCTACAGTGAAGACAGGTGGGGATATGCTCAGTCACAGAGCCCAGGGGAGTCTATCTTCAACACTGCAAGTAAACATCAAAAACAGCATTAAAGAGCCGGGCATGGTGGCGCATGCCTTTAATCCCAACACTCGGGAGGCAGAGGCAGGCGGATCACTGTGAGTTCGAGGCCAGCCTGGTCTACAAAGTGAGTCCAGGATGGCCAAGGCTACACAGAGAGACCCTGTCTCAAAAAACAACAACAACAACAAAAAAACAAAAACCCCCCCCCAAAAAACAAAAACAAAAAAACAAACAAACAAAAAACCAGCATTAAAGCATGTGGTATAAAAAACAAAAAACACTAGCAGGTTTGTTCCTAAAGAAAAGAAATCTACTTTTTATTTCAGTTCTACTCTGAAAGTAAAACTAATGCATTACCATTGTTTGTGTCTTTTCTGGCATATTATTTCAAATATTTTGGCAAGCTTCTTTATGATTCTGGAGGCAAAGTATGAATAAAGAAAGTAACAGTAAAGCCAGCTAGTGTTGGTGGAGTGCACATCTATAATATAGCACTTGCACTTGGAAGGTAGTGGGGTAGGATCAGGAGTTCAAGGCCAGTCTTGGACACAGAATTGGAGGGCAGCCTGGGCTACATGAAACCATTGTCTTAAGGAGGCAAACTAAGTACATATGTGTGTGTATACATAAATTAAAATATTTTGAGGGAGTGTGTGTGCATGTAAATAAAATAAAATATTTTGAGGGGGGGTTCAAACCAAACGGAACAAAAAATTCCTTAAAACCTCTTTTTTGGGTTGATGAGATGGTTTAAAGGCTAAAGGTACCTGCCTCCCAACCTCAATAACCCGAGTTCAATCCCCCAGGACTCATATGATGGGTGGAAAATGCCAAATCCTGCAAATTGTCCTCTTACCTACACATGTACAGCAAACTCACACACAATAAAAATGTAAAAGAGAAATATGTTGTATAAAAAAAACTGCTTGCAATAAAAAAAATATTCTTTTAAGCCAAATATTGTTGGCTCACACCTGTAATCCTAGCAATGGGAAGCTGAGGCAGGAAAATTGCTGTTTGAAGCCAGCCACCACTATGTCTACAAAGCCAGTTCCAACTGTTGGGAATGTAGTTTCTTAAAAAGCAAAACAAAACAAAAAACCAAAATCAACTGTATTTTAGCTATTTTCAAACACCCAAATTGAATTTTTTTTTTCCCCCCGAGACAGGGCTTCTCTGTGTAGCGTTGGCCATCCTGGACTCACTTTGTAGACCAGGCTGGCCTCGAACTCACAGTGATCCGCCTGCCTCTGCCTCCCGAGTGCTGGGATTAAAGGCGTGCGCCACCATGCCCGGCTAAATTGAATTTTTTTATTTAATTTTTTTTGGTTTTTGTTTTTCTTTTTTTAAGATTTATTTATTATGTATACAGTGTTCTGACTACATGTATGCTCACATACTAGAAGAAGGCACCAGATCTCATTGTAGATGGTTGTGAGCCACCATGTGGTTCCTGGGAATTGAACTCAGGACCTTTGGAAGCAGAGACAGTGCTCTTAACCTCTGAGCTATCTCTCCAGCCCTGTTTTGTTTTTTCAAGACAGGATTTCTCTGTGTAGCCTTGACTGTCCTGGTCACTTTGTAGACCAGGCTGACCTCAAACTCACAGAGATACACCTGCCTCTGCCTTCCCAGTGCTGGGATTAAACGTGTGTGCCACCACCACCCGGCCCTGAACACCCAAATTTTAATACTTGTATTATCTAATAAAGATAGACCTCCAAAGCCAAGTTTGGTGGCACATGCCTTTAATCCCAGCACTCGGGAGGCAGAGGCAGGCAGATTGCTGTGAAGTCTAGGCCAGCCTGGTTTACAAAGGGAGTCCATTTGGGGTGGGGTGGGGGTGGCAAGTGAGATAGACTTCCAAGGAAACAGTAATTTTCTTCTAATGTTGGAATTATTGGACTATTCTCCTAAAATATATATTTTTTAGATTTACTGATTTCATTTGATGTATACAAGTGTTTTGCCTGCATGTATGTATAGGCACCCTGTGCATGCCCATCGCCCATGGAGTCCCGAAAAGAACATCAGATGCCCTGGAATTGGAGTTAAATGTTAACTGTGAGCTTCTATGTGGGTGTTGGTAATTGAACCCGGGTTCTCTGCAAGATTAACTTGTGCTTTTAACCACTGAGCCATCTTTCCAGCTGCTGGATTTTTTTCAAACATATTTTCTTTCTGTTTGTCTTTCGTGACACGGTTTCTTTGTGTAGCCTTGGCTGTCCTGGACTCCCTCTGTAGACCAGGCTGGCCTTGAATTCACAGCGATCAGCCTGCCTCTGGCCCCGAGTGCTGCGATTTCCATCACGGCCAGCTCATATTTTCTTTTTTAAAACAAGATTTTAAAGACCTTTTTTTTTTACTTCATTTTTATGTCTATCACATGTGAGTCAGAAGCAAGGGTCAGAGCCCCTAAAACTAGTTACAGATGGTTAACAGCCGCCATACTGGTGCTGGCAACTGACCCGATGCTCTGTAGGAGCTGCAAGCGCTCTTAAGCATCTCTTCAGCCCCTGGTCTTACCATGCAGTTCCAGTCGCACTCCAACATTCTCACCCCCAGTCTCTCAAGTGCGGAAATCACAGGCACTGCTGAGCAAAAACGCTCTTTTGTCAAGGGAGTTCTTTGGAACATTGTAACTTTCTGTAAGTTTGTAATCATGTAAAGGGTTACATACATGAATAAACAGTATTACAGTCTTAGCACTTTATTCCTTTGAATAGGGATATTCATTTCCATTTCAGGTTTTGGTGGGGATAATTCTATGCACTGCAAGAAACAGTTCAAACAAACAAACTTCCAATTACTTGTATTTCCCAACTTTAAATCCTACAAGCTCTTCCAAGCGACTCAAATGGTCAGACCAGGATAGAAATCAATACACTAATATGAACAGCAATTCAAATAACTCTCTGTCCAGCTAGTAATTCTCTTCCCCGGGGTCACCACTGTAGGGAACTCTTCCACAGACAGCAAGCCAGGTCCAGAGGTAGTTACATAATACTTTCTTATAGCACCAGTGAGGAAAGCAGTCAGGAAGGCCGTCATATACAGCGCAGTCTACAACAGCCCTACTTTAGATAAACTCAGACAAGTTCCAAAAGAAACTATCAGTTATTTGAAAAATATAAATAAGCAAAGAAACAGCTGGACAAAGTGAAGAAAAAGCCAAGGATTCAAAAACATGGATAACTTTATGGAAAACAGTATTAAACTGTTAAACACCTCCTGCTTAGGAAAGGTGACTGAAGTTGACAAGGAGAATCAAATTTAGCCTCAACGAGTTGCTGCTACAAAGGGTGACTGCTGATCAAGGATCTGGACTTTGAGGCAGGCAGACAATGTCCCTTTCACACCCCAGACAAAGTGCTCTGCTCAGCAAAGACACACAAATTCTCCAACTACCATATAACTTCCATAACCAGATCCAGAATTGTGATAATTACAAGCAAGCCACAATCTGGCAGAGTTTTTTGTTGTTGTTGTTGTTGTTTTGTTTTCTGTTTTGAGTCAGGGTCTCGGCTATGAAGACTGACCAGCCTCTGCCGCCCAAATGCTGAGATTTCTAGCTAGGCTGCCACACCTGGGTGAACTTTTTTTTTTTTTTTTTTTTGTAATGCAAAAGGAAACACTAAGTTGTTCCGGAATCTTTCTTTGTTTTAAAGAGAGCTCACATTCTTCTGACCAGAATGGGGCGGCCAAGTTCACATGAGTCTGGCAAAGAAAAGTTTCCG
The DNA here is from genome assembly GCF_903995435.1 of Acomys russatus. Lineage (NCBI taxonomy): Eukaryota > Metazoa > Chordata > Mammalia > Rodentia > Muridae > Acomys > Acomys russatus. The sequence goes on along the minus strand of NC_067168.1, from coordinate 32,677,289 downwards.
GGAGGCTGTTATTTAACAAGTTAACTGTAAGCGTGGGTATCCGCACGAGGAAAGGCCAGCAAGCTCCCAGAGGCCCAATCGATAAACCCTGACAGCTATAAACTGCCATGCCGCCGGGCTCGATGGCAGAAAAGGCCGCGCGGGAAGCTGAGGGGCAGGGGACGGGCACGGTGCCAGGGCTGAATCCAGGTCACCGCGGCGAGGGCAGAGATGGGCAGAACAGCTCCCGGGGTTCCGCACCGAGCTCAGAGCCGACCCGCGCATGCTGACAGTCAGGGGAGCGGGAAGAGCTCAGGTTCGGGCCACAGGGTGCACGGGCATGGCGTTTAAAGGTCAAGGTCAAGGTGGGGTTTTGCCAGCGACGGGGAGGCGCGCTAGGAAGAGAGCAAAGACACAGGAAATAGCAACCATCACCATCTTAAAGAGAAAGGGAGGTCTCCTGCAGCACTGCGGGTTGGACGCGGCCCCGGCAGGCAGGAGCAAGTGCACCGCACGCCGGCCGGGCCTCGGGAGGGGACCCGCGACAGAGGGGAGGAGGGAGGCGCTCGGACCCCGGCCCGGGGCCGCCACCACCACACTCACTTGCCCTCCTGGCAGTCGTAGAGCACGATGGAGTCGTCGTCGCTGCTGGAGATGACCGTCTCGCCATTGGGGCTGAAGTCAAAGCAGTTGATCTTATCCGAGTTCTCCCGGAACACCTTGGCGACGCGGAAGCTCCTCAGCACGCTGTCGGTCAGCTTCATGGCGGCGGCGGCGGCGGCGGCTGCTGTTGAAGGCAGCGGCGGCGCAGGGCCGGGGCGGGGCCGAGAGGCTAGCGAACAGGCGGGCTGCTGAGGGACAACCCCGGCGGTGCGGGCGCCGCCGCGCTGGAAGCGAGCGGGAGGCCGGCTGACAGTGGGGTCGCCGCGTCCTCTTCCTCAGGCAACAACGCCCTCTCGTCGGGATGACCGGACCTCACTGACCGTTCTCTTTCGGAGTCACTTCAGGGCCAACCGGCGCTCCGCAGGCTCATTGTGTCCGCCATCTTGAAGGGAGAAGCGGAAAAAAAAAAAAAAAATCAGAGGGCGAGGAGCCGAGGCCCCGGCGAACGCCGGGAAAAGGGGGCGGGGCGGGAACTGAGGCGCGAGTGTGGGGGGCGGGACGATGACGTCAGCAGGGCGGGCTTATGTTGCTCGGGGCCGGGAAGCGGGAGCCCGCCGTTCTCTGGGTATGAGGGTGGTTCCCTGAGGGCGTTGAGGATCCCTTTCCTGAGGGCAGAAAAGTTGAGGTCGTCCCGGGACTAGTGCGGTTGTGAGTGCTCCCAAGCCCCAGGGAGACTCAGGTGTCCCTCAGGTCGCAGGTCCTGGCAGAGAAAGGCCTGTCTGTCGGTGGGTGTGAGTCCGGTGAGCCCGTCACTGAGGGACTTGACCACTACACCACCATCCCAGGAGACCTTGATTTGTTATTTTAATGAAGTACAACATATAATTGCACAAATTTTAAGTGGGTGGCCTTTTTTTCCAATTGGGTATATACTATGAACTTCAGAAGCTTCTTTAAAAACTTTTTTGAGAGTCAAAGCTCGTGAAGATCGCTAACTTCAAGCGCGGGAGGAGGGGACTTTTAGTCAAGGCAGCCAGGCATTTCACTCCCTGATAGGTAATTGGAAAGTGTGACAACCAGAGTCCCTTATAACCTGGGCTAACAAACAACAAACAAACAAAACCCCACGAAATAGAAACACTAGAAAAGTTGGGAGTCCTCTTGGAAATAAGCAGAGGTTGTATCTCATGCCTTTCTGTAAAGAAACAGTATCTACATGGAAAGAGAAATTGTTAGCTGAGGGGAAAAAAGACAAAAGAGTGTTACGTTTGGACTAGTCACCTCCTCAAAAAGAACAGAGCTCCTGGCTACAATTAGAGTGAAACCTGAATGGATGGCAACTTTCCAAATTGCAAATTGATTCAGGAAAAATCTTCCACGGGTTGTTGCACTCAATTCCCAGTGATTGTTTTTGAGTTTCAAAAGGATGATACAGATGGGCACAGTGGCCAATGTCTGTAATCCCAGCAGATTGGGAGGCAGAGGCAGGCAGACCACTGTGAGTCTACAAAGTGAGTCCAGGACAGCCAAGGCTACACAAAGAAACCCTGGAGAGAGAGAGAGAGAGAGAGAGGGAGGGAGGGAGGGAGGGAGGGGAGGGAGGGAGAGAGAGAGAGAGAGATAAGAGAGAGAGAGAGAGAGAGAGAGAGAGAGAGAAAGAGAAAGCACTCGGGAGGCAGAGGCAGGTGGATCGCTGTGAGTTCGAGGCCAGCCTAATCTACAAAGCGAGTTCAGGACAGTGAAGGCTACACAGAGAGACCTTGTCTAGAAAAACAAAAAAGAAAAAATACTCTAATTAATAAACTCCTTGAGGGGGCTGGAGAGATGGCTCAGAGGTTAAGAGCACTGACTGCTCTTCCAGAGGACATGAGTTCAATTCCCAGCAACCACATGGTGGCTCACAACCATCTATAATGTGATCTGATGCCCTCTTCTGGCGTCCAGGTGTACATGCAGGCAGAGACTATATATAATACATTAAAAAACAAACAAACAAACTCCTTGAGAGTTATCATTTAGTTTAGCTTCATCAACACTAAAGCTAAGATGGCTGAAACCTCACATCTTAAATCTACAATTTTTCTACTTCGCAGCTTTGCTGGGTGGCCCATCTACTTATTATTTCTACACACAAAAATTTCTACAACATACTGATTTTTTTTGTTTTGGGGGTACTGTACTGTGACTAAAAATTTGGATTATTAAGGGTAAAATTGGTCCCTCATTCCTGAACAAAGCTGTTCCTTATATCATCAGTTGGGAAACAAATACACCCAGGAGATGCCATTTTGGGGGGGAGGAGTCCATCTTAACGTACTAAAATGACCATAGGAACAGCCATAACTTACCAAATGTTCTCAACCAAAAGAAATCCTTGAAGGATATCTTTCAAAACTATACCCATGCTGGGTGGTGGTGGCGCACACCTTTAATCCCAGCACTTGGGAGGCAGAGGCAGGTGGATCTCTGTGAGTTTGAGGCCAGCCTGGTCTACAAAAGCGAGTCCAGGAAAGCCAGGACTGTCACACAGAGAAAACCCTGTCTTGAAAAACCTAAACAAACAAACCAAAAAAACTATATCCTGTTCTTTTTCCAGATTTCACTGCTAAAACCAAAGCTTCCTCTAAGACTAGCATCCTGAACTATTTTTAAAATGCAAAAAAAATTATTTTTTTATATTGTAAGAGTCATGAAACATTTCTCCGTTTCACTTCCTGTTTGGCTCCCTGCTCTGCCATAGTGGGCTTGCCTGTCTTTCAGTTCAGCAGCAGCACTGCCTTAAAGGATAGACTGAATAAGACTCAGAAAGTCAGCCGGTCGTGGGTGGCGCACACCTTTAATCCCAGCTCTCGGGAGGCAGAGGCAGGCGGATCGCTGTGAGTTTGAGGCCAGCCTGTCTACAAAGTGAGTCCAGGATGACCAAGGCTACACAGAGAAACCCTGGTCTCGAAAACCCAAAAAAAAAAAAAAAAAAAAAAAAAAAAAAAAAGACTCAGAAAGTCTAGCTCCAGCCATCAGTGGGCCGAGGGAAAGCTGGAGTTGGGAGTGAACTGCATGGCTTTAAAAAAGCTCCAGGTGTGAGTTCGAGGCCAGCTGGTCTACAGAGTAAGTTCCAGGACAGCTAGAGGTGTTACACAGAGAAACCCTGTCTCAAAAAACCAAAATAAATAAATAAATAAAAATAAAAAGGCTCCAGGCTAAATGGTGGCTCACATCTTTAATCCCAGCATTAGTCTACATTAGTGAGTTTGAGGCCAGCTAAATAGTGGAGCTTGGTTTTTAAGACAAAGCAAGCAAACAAACAAAAATCAGGAAATAGAGATAAGATTCTCTTAAGTTGAGGACAATCTATGATGCATAGTAAGACTACTTAAAAATTAAATAAAAAAGCCGGGCGTGGTGGCACATACCTTTAATCCCAGCAGGGAGGCAGAGGCAGGCAGATCACTGTGGGTTTGAGGCCAGCCTAGTCTACAAAGTGAGTCCTGGACAGCCAGCATGACATACAGAAACCCTGTCTCAAAAAACCAAATAAATAAATAAATATTAAAAAAACAAGGGACGTGGTGGCACAGGCCTATAATCCCAGCACTCAGGAGGCAGAGGCAGGCAGATCACTGTGCCAGCCTAGTCTACAAAGCGAGTCCAGGACAACCAAGATAACACAGAGAAACCCTTCTTTTGAAAAACTAAAAACAAAACACAAACAAAAAACCCCAACCAACCAAAAAAAAAAAAAAAAAAAAAAAAAACCAACCAAACAACCAAAACCAAAACAGAAAAAGAGCTAGGCATATGGGGTTACAGGCACGTGCCACCTCTCAGAGTTTGTTCTAATTGAGGTACACTGCTGAGCTAACAGTGCCCAGCAGGGCTTTCTTAGGGCCCTGGAATAACTAGAGTCAGATGACTCATTGACTGTTTTTTTGTTTGTTTGCTTGTTTTTGTTTTGGTCTTGGTTTTGGTTTTTTGAGGCAGGGTTTCGATGGTTTTATTATTTAATCATATATATGAGACCAGTGAGATGGGCAGGGGGGAAAGTGCTTGCTGCCGTGATGAACATGGCATGGGCTCACTGTGGAGCTCATGGAACCCATACGGTGGTGGGAGGAGGGCAGACTTCCACAAAGTGTCCTTTGCCTTCTGTGCCTGGGTTGTGGCAGGTATACTTGCAAACTGAGCAAGTAAATGTAAAAACAAAAACTTATCTTCTTTCTTTTCTTCCTTCCTTCCTTCCTTGGCACTCAGAGGCAGACAGATCTCTGTGAGTTTAAGGCTAGCCTGGTCTACATAGCAAGCTGGCTCAGTGAGAAGTAGGGTGAGGTAGGGGCAGTAAATTCTGAGGGCAGGGAGATTTTTCTTTTTTTTTGGTTTTTCGAGATAGGGTTTCTCTGTGTAGCCTTGGCTGTCCTGGACTCACTTTGTAGACCAGGCTGGCCTCTAATTCACAGTGATCCGCCTGCCTCTGCCTCCCAAGTGCTGGGATTAAAGGGGTGTGCTGGCTCCCAATTTCTTTTAGGCTTTTTTTTTTTTAAAATAAAGAGACAGACTGGGCCTGAAGGGAAGATAAACTTGTTTCTGTTTTGACCCCAAGTATGGGATGGAAAAGAGGGCAGGATGTTTACCACTTAGATGTGAGAAAGCAGGATGTTTTTCCACATAGAAGTCTAACTACTTGGTAGGGGAGTTTGGTGAAAAACACCCTTTAACAGACTGAGAGGATATATATATATCTCCCCAAAACAGGCGAGAAGGTTTGTGGTTGGGACTTCGCTTTTGCCTGTTCATCTCTGAGCTTCAAAGAACTGTTCCAGGAAAGTTTCAAGGCTTTGGATTCCAGCTGAGGCTTGAAGTTCCAACTACTGCTCCTGGTTCCAGCAGCAACTTTGGTGGAATTGCTGATCTGCTGAAATCCTGCTGGCTATGCCAGAGACTGGTGTCCTTAAGGTTTCATTGTAGAGTTCTTCAATATCCTTTTCTGATTGTTTGGGTTAGTCGAGTTGTTAGGGAGGTAGGCTTGTTTAATAAGTTCGGAATAAAATATAATTGATAAAAAAATTGATCTTGCTGGGTGTGGTGGCGCATGCCTTTAATCCCAGCACTCGGGAGGCAGAGGCAGGCGGATCGCTATGAGTTCGAGGCCAGCCTGGTCTACAAAGTGAGTCCAGGATGGCCAAGGCTACACAGAGAAACCCTGTCTCGAAAAACCAAAAAAAAAAAAATTTGATCCTACACTGGGGCCAGGCATGGTGTTGCTTGCCTTTAATCTCAGCACTTGGGAGGCAGAGGCAGGTAGATTGCTGTGAGTTTGATGCCAGCTTGGTCTACAAAGGAGGTCCAGGACAGGCAGGGATACACACAGAGGAAAAAAAAAGAAAGATTGGGTTTCTGAGTGGCTTAGTAACTCTCAAGGCATTGAAGCAAACGCCCAAGACTGGATTTACATAGTGCTCTGCAACTCAAACTTTGGCCTTGTTCCCAAGGGAAAAGGCAAATAGCCATTCATATTTAACCAAGGCCATTGTTGGCAAACAATGCTGTCTTGTTCTGAGACAAAGATATGGGCTGACTTGGGCCAGAAGGAACTTCCTAGCTCCAGAAGCTCCATCTTGAACCCCACAAAATTGTCTCCAAAGTCTTAAAAAACTTTATCATAATCTGACCTCCCTTATGCCCCATGGATTCCAGTTTGCAGATGGACAGTGTAGTTCAGCCTGTGATATGCAAGGCCTTTCTTGTCCTGTGGTTGCCACCTGAATGGTTCAGTGTAGCAGCTACACAGCACACATGTATGTGCACCTGTCCCCGTTTCAGGGACATTGTCACCGTGGGAGAGTGCAGGCCCCTGTGCAAGACTGTTATATTCAATGTGCTCAAGGTCACCAAGGCTGCCGCTGCTAAGAAACAATTTCAGAAGTTCTGAGGGGACTCTGGCCTGCTCCTTAGAACAAATGAAGTTATTTTCCAACTTAAACAGGCGGTAGTGATGCAAGCCTTTAATCCCAGCACTTGGGAGGCAGAGGCAGGTGGATCTCTGTGAGTTCGAGGTGCCAGTGTGGTCTACAAAGTGAGTCCAGGTCAGGCAAAGCTACATACAGAGAAACCCTGTCTTGTGGAGGTGGGGAAGAAGGGGGGTTGGAGGGGGCAAGAGGGGGGGTGGGTATTACAAAAGGAGACACTTTCAAGCCAACAGAAATACCGTTTTAGGGCTTAGTGTAGCATCCCATGCCTTTAACATTGGGGTGGCAGAGGCAGGTGGATCTCTGAGTTACAGGACAGTCAGGGCTACACAGTTAGACCTTGTCTCAGAACATAAGGCAAACAAACAACAATATTATTTTAAGGGACTTTAGCATCCATAGGTTTTGGTATCTATGGGAATTATGGAATCTGTTATTGCTAGATAATGTTACTTTAAAAATTTTTTTTATTTTATGTGTTTTGGCTGCATGTATGTATATGTACCACATAGGTGCACACTGAGGCCAGAAGAAGGTGTAACTGGAGGTACGGATGGTTGTGAGCCACCACTGCAGGACTGAGTCCTCTGGAAGAGCAACCAGTGCTCTTAACTGCTGAGCCATCTCTCCAGAACTAATCCCTCTCTCCTGCTTTCTTGAGACAAGGGCTCTCTATGTTGCCCTGGCTAGCCTGAAACTCACTATGTAGACACCAGGCTAGTCCTTTTTTGGTTTTGTTCTTGATTTTTCAAAATAGGGTCTCTCTGTGTAGCTCCCGCTATCCTGAACTCACTTCGTAGACCAGGCTGGCCTCGAACTTATAGTGATCCGCCTGCCTCTGCCTCCCCAGTGCTGAGATTAAAGGCCTGGGCCACCATGCTCGGCTTTTTAAATTTTTTTATTTTATTTTTTGGTTTTTCAAGACAAGGGTTCTCTGTGTAGCTTTGGCTATCTGGACTCACTTTGTAGACCAGGCTGGCCTCGAACTCACAGAGATCCACCTGCCTCTGCCACCACCACCCACCTCATCAGGCTAGTCTTAATCTCATAGAGATCATCTGCCTCTGCCTCTGGAGTGCTGACATCAAAGGCATGTGCCACCACACTCATTGGTGGACATTACTGCCAGATGTTAAGAGACAACTCTGAAGCCCTGGTGGTTCTCTGGTAAACCTGGTAAGGGATAACTGTGCCCTGGCAGTCTCTCAGGTCTCCAGGTGAGCTGCTTCTGAGAGCAGTTTGCAGCTTCCACTCTACCCTGCTACTCTCTAGCACTGCCATTCCACTTCCTTCCCCCGGAGCAGCTGCACACTGGCATCTTTCCACTAGACAGGCCGTCAAGAAGTACTCAGCACTTCAGAGCCCAGGGTGTTGGCAGGGGAGGACTGGCCCCAAGATTGAGGCCTCACCCTGAGATGGAAGGGCTTTGTTTCTTTGTGTGTTCGTCCTTTCTTCAATTTACTGGAGCAACTTTGTTTCCTTTTGAGTACAGCTCTATACACCGCCCCCAACACACACCCAGGGTTTCTAGCCTTGGCTGTCCTGGAAATCTCTTTGTAGACCAGGCTGGCCTCCAACTCAAAGAAATCTGCCTACCTCTGCCTCCTGAGTGTTCTGATTAAAGGTGTTACAGCTCCCTATTTTATTTTATTTTAATTAATTTATTTTGGTTTTTCGAGACAGGGTTTCTCTGTGTAGCCTTGTCTGTCCTAGACTTGCTTTGTAGAGCAGGTTGGCCTTGAACTCACAGTAATCTGCCTGCCTCCACCTCCCAGAGTGTTGAGATTACAGGTGTGCACCAACGCACCTAGTGAAGTAGGGTCGTCCTAATCACATGTGGTGATGCAAACCTTTAATCCAATCCAATCACTCCAGAGACAGGTGGATCTCTGTGAGTCTGTTCTACATAGTGAGTTCCAGGACAACCAGGACTACATGGTGAGAGCTTGTCTCAAAAACCAAAACAAAGCCAGGCGTGGTGGCACACGCCTTTAATCCCAGCACTCGGGAGGCAGAAGCAGGCGGATCGCTGTGAGTTCAAGGCCAGTCTGGTCTGTAAAGTGAGTCCAGGACAGCCAAGGCTACACAGGGAAACCCTGTCTCGAAAAACCAAAAACAAACAAACAAAAAAAAACCAAGCTGAGCAGTGGTGGCACACACCTTCAATTCCAGCACTCAGGAGACACAGGCAGGTGGATCACTGTGAGTTCAAGGCCAGCCTGGTCTACAAAGCAAGTCCAGGACAGTCAAGGCTACACTGAGAAACCCTGTCTCGGAAAAACCAAAACCAGAAAAAAAAAAAGTAGGGATTTGGGGAGATGGTTAGATCCTGAGGGTATGTTCATTGTAACAGGCCACCATGTGAAGTCATGTTTTATATGCTCACGAGGATACAGTGATGTCATTTTGGAAACAGAATTAAAGCCATGGGCAGACACGAGACCTGCAGATCACTTGCTCATTTTGTATGTGTGTGTATGTATATGTGTGTGCATGTATAGGTGAAGGCCAAAAGACAACCTTGGGTGTTACTCATTTATTGTTTAATTAATTTACTTTAAAGTTTTTGTGTGTGTATGAGTATTTTGCCTGCATATGCGTAAGTGCACAGTGCCTGGTGCCCTCAGTGGCCAGAGGAGGGCACTGGATCACTAGGAACTTGGAGTTACAGATGGTTGTAAGCTGCCATGTGGGTGCTGGGAAGAGAACCCCTGTCCTTTGGAAGAGTAGGGGGTGCTCTAAACCACTGAGCTCTCTTTTTCAGGCCTCCCCCCGCCCCTTTTGAGACAAGGTCTTCCAGACTGACCTTAAACTACATAGACCAGGATGACTTTGAGATCCGGATTCTGCTAATTGTTGAGATTATAAGCATGTACCATAAAGCTTGGCTTGTGTGATGGCTGCCAGTCAGACCAAGGCCTTGTGCATGCTAAGCAAGTTCCATATCTGCTGAGCTATAGTCCCAGCCCTGTCTCCAATCATGATAAAAAAGGTTTCCTTATGTGCATAAATGTTTGCCTATTGTATGTACCGTACCACATGAATGCCTGAGGAGGTCAGAAGAGGACATCAGCTTCCTTGGAACTGGAACTCTGGGATACTTGTAATTCTATCATTCTGTTCCCTGGATGCTAGGAACAGAGCCCAGGACCTTTGCAAGAGCAACAAATGCTCTTAACCACTGAACCATCTCTCCATCTCCCTGTACCAATTTTTAAATACTCCATTGCCATTCAAGAAGATTAAGCACAGGGGACTGTAAATTCCTGCTTGGTATTGAGTTGATCTAATTCTTGCTTGTATTTCTGTTGCTTTGCATACAAGCAGAAACTGGAATTTCCTTTCCCCTACCTTTTTTTTTTTTTTTTTTTTTGATTTTTCGAGACAGGGTTTCTCTGTGTAGCCGTGACTGTCCTGGACTCACTTTGTAGTCCAGGCTGGCTTTGAACCTACAGCGATCCGCCTGCCTCTGCCTCCCGAGTGCTGGGATTAAAGGCATGCGCCACCACGCCCGGCTTTTTTTTTTTTTTTTTTTTTTTTAAAGGAATGTTGAGACAGGAACCCACTGTGTTGCCCAGACTGATAGGGAACAGCAATGCCATCAGTTGCAAAATGGAAGGGGGTTTCACAAAAGAGAAAGAGATTTTGCTGAGTGGTGGGAAGGACCCCCAAGTAAGGAAATTTAGACGTGGGGTGTGGCCCGTTGCTGTGGTGATTAAGCGTCTCAATTACACAGTAGTACGTACCTGCAACTTTAGTAATGTTTTTTGTTTTTGTTTTTTTTTGAGACAGGGTTTCTCTTGTAGTCCTGGACTCCCTTTGTAGACCAGGCTGGCCTCCAACTCACAGCGATCTGCCTGCCTCTCTCTCTGTCTCCCAAGTGCTGGGATTAAAGGCATGCACCACTATGCCCGGCACCTATGTCCTCGGTCTTTGTTTTTCTTTTTCTTTTCTTTTTTTCGAGACAGGGTTTCTCTGTGAAGCCTTGCCTGTCCTGGACTAGCTCTGTAGACCAGGCTGGCCTTGAACTCACAGAGATCCACCTGCCTCTGCCTCTTCTGGGATTACAGGCATGTGCCACCTGTCGTTTTGATTACAGGCGGTGTGTTCAAAGAGCACGGAACAGAAATCTTTTGCAGAGTTAGCTGTATGTGGTGGTTTATGTAAAAGAATGGTAAATATCAGCGAATTGTCATGGAATTATATGTATGCGGAGGAGCGTGGATGACCTTAAATCTCTAGAGGGGTGTGTTGTAGCTCTCTCCGATGGTTCAGCCAGTTGTCTGGCACCTAACAGAAATTCAGGGTGTGTTTAATGGCCGGCTGGACCTAACGGGATGAAAAGGGAAGGATCATTACTAACCACTGAGAATTCACTGCAGGAATACAGAAACCAGAGGCCCTGACTCGCATCCTGTCAGCTTTTCTGGCGATCAGTGAAGCATGAAAGTTCTAAACCATGCTCCCGGTCTCCAGGGAGACCGTAGACCTGCCATTTCCGGATTAATCCCCACCCACATGGAGTACTTCCCGGTCTCCAGGGAGACCGTAGACCTGCCATTTCCGGATTAATCCCCACCCACATGGAGTACTTCCCGGTCTCCGGCGCTGGAAGCTGCGGAAAGGTAAGTTTGCGTCTCAAGGACATACATGGTTCTTGGGAGGCATTCCTGGCCCGGGCGGAGGCAAATGTAGGCGACAACAGCCCCATAATTTTGCGACACCTAGCAGTACGCGGCAACCGTTTCCCTCGCGAAGATTATGGGCTACTAGTCCCGGTGATGTCACTTCCGGCCACCTGGCGGGTCCCCAAATCTGGACGTGATGTCGGCGCCACTTGGTTCCGGGTGGAGTCGAGGCTGGTCTTTACGTATTCTCATGTAGTAGAGCGCTGGAGCTGGGAAGGTGTAGTGTCTTAAATAGAGCTGGGGATTTGGCAACTGAAAATGGAAGTCGTCCAATTAAAATTAGACTTACCACAACGTAATTTTTAGTTGCACATAATTCCAAACATACTGGTCATAGTTAGACAAAATTACTTTGCGAAATTCAGATTTCACCAAATGTTCCGCATTTTATCCGACAATTTTAGCCTGGAACATTTTTTTTTTTTTTGTCCTGAATTCTAATAGGGATCTTGTAGGCTTTTGCTGCTCTGTGAAATAGACACAAAGTTCACATAGGGCTGAGCATTGTCTTCTAGACGCTGAGATGTGTTTTGCTCCAACTCCTGCAGAAACCTTACATGAAAACAGGACATATTTCAGACAAACTACAGCTGTGCCCTGTGTATCCTTATCACAGTGCAGCTAGTATTTATTTTTTTTGGAAGGGGGGGAGAAGCCTTGTAAACTATAAGGCTAAATGGCACGAGTCTGGAAGTTGCCACATGATTTAGGAGTGCGATAAACTGAGTTTTCTCTGTACATTGGACAGAGACTCAGAAAGCCTGAGGTGTCAGGAAAACAAGAGTATTGGTCTCCCACCACTATGGAGAATTCTGTGACTTCATGCTTGATAGAGATCGTCTCTCCCGCAGAAGTACACTTTCAAGTTCCCCGAGAGAATTAGGCTTAATTTCATCCCACCTCTCATCTTGCAATTGAGCTCAGATTGAGAAAAGATTCCTAGACTCCTTCCTCTTCCATCCACGATTACAGAAAAACAGTTGTCTTTAAGCACAATGGTAGGCATTTACCACAGTAAGTATCTTTTTTTAAGGGGCTTTATTTTTATTTTAAAGCTTTATTTATTAATTATGTATACAGTGTTCTGCCTACATGTAACACCTGCAGGCCAGAAGAGGGTACCAGATCTAATTATAGATGGTTGTGAACTATCATGTGGTTGCTGGGAATTGAACTCCGGACCTCTAGAAAAGCAGCCAGTGCTCTTAACCTCTGAGCCATCTTTCCAGCCCTTTTTAGGGGCTTTAATGTAGCTCAGTGGTAGAGTGAATACTTGTCACAAGCAAAACCCTGGGTTCATTCTCCAGTCTTCCCCCACCCCCAATCTAGATACCTTTTTACAGATGAGCCCTTTGGCTTTAGTGTTCCTATATTTACCCTGTATAGTTTTCTGACCTTCACCCCAAGACCTTTCTGTTTTTCACTCTGCTCAGTGAGGAAAATGATTGTTTGGGCATAGTTAGTGGAGATTGGCCTCTGCCAGCTCCAGCACTGGGCTCTTCCTGCAGTGAGCGCTGTAGCTCAGGACTTGTTTTGCTCTCAGGGAGCCAGAAAGGGGTGTTCCTGGCAAGGCTGGTACTGACCAGCTGTGTGGGTAGAACGGCATCTTTTTCTTTGTCCTGTAGATGAGCCCCATACCATGTGCCCTCTTGCATATAACCTAGCAGCTTGCCAAAGGTCTCACCTTGAGTCAGATTTCTGTAGCTACCCCTGATTTGTGCCTGGATCTCTTGCTGAACTGGCCTGGGTTCTGAGGTTGCTTAGCTTGTGTGCACTGATAAATCTGTAGCCTTCTCCATGGACCTGACTCTCCCATTCTAGTCTTATGAGCTAATGAAATAAAGCAGGCTAGAGGTCAGTGGGCTTGAGGTTAGCTGGTGAGACAACAGCCTTTTTTTCTCCCCCAGTAGAAGTGGTAAAGAGGTAAAGCAGAAATGCCAGAAAGGGGCTTGGAAGTAACAGGATGTGGAAAATAGAACGGCACAGGAGCCCACTGGTAGGAATGGCTTCTTTTGTGAATGATTAACTACTAGGCAAAGGAGGTGACCTAGGAGGAGGGTCCACTTAACAGCAACTTTGGACTTGGGGCAGAGTGTCTAGAAGATTGGTGTGCGGCCCCCAGCAGAGGAGGACGTGGCTGGGCATCAGGGCTAGGCTCCCAGGCCTGGAGTAAGATCAGGTTTGCTGTAGGCTTCATGAATTCCCCTTTCGTTTTCATTTCAGGTGGCTCATTCTTGCAGCAATAGCTATGTGGAGTCCACCAGTCCTGAGCCCTCCGAGGGGGTGGCCATGGCGGTGGGGTGTTCTGTCTGTGGCCTGACTCATTCTCCTCCCTCTCTAGGCAGCTATGAATACAAGGCTGTGCTGAGAGAAGTGGGGCATGGCTGCAGCCCTGCAGGTCTTGCCCTGTCTCCTCCGAGCCCCATCACGTCCATTCCTCTGGGGGCCCCCGGTGGCCCGGATGACCAGTGGTATGGCCTTGGCAGAACAGGCACGGCAGCTGTTTGAGAGTGCTGTGGGTGCCGTGCAGCCGGGCCCCATGCTGCAAAGGACACTGTCCTTGGATCCTAGTGGCAGACAACTGAAGGTGCGGGATCGGAGCTTTCAGCTACGGGAAAACCTCTACCTAGTGGGCTTCGGCAAGGCTGTCCTGGGCATGGCCGCTGCTGCTGAGGAGCTACTGGGCCAACATCTCGTGCAGGGTGTGATCAGTGTTCCCAAGGGGATCCGAGCTGCTATGGAGTATGCTGGAAAGCAGTAAGAATCTATGATGGAGCCGGGGGTTGGGGGTTGAAGCGTGGAGGGTGCGTCTGAGAGGGCCACCCTCCACTGCCCTGTAGAGGAAAACCTCCCTTTATCCTTGGCCTTCCTATCTCCTGGGTCTGGCCTGGTTTCAAGATAGGTGTCAGTGGGCATCCTCACTCATGCCACTTTCACCTGTATGACTCAGAGGTCAGGTGTGTGTGTGTGTGTAAGCGTGTGTAAGCCCACCTCATCTCTTCTTCTCTGTTTGCTTCCTCCTCAGAGAGATGCTGTTGAAGCCACACAGCCACATCCAGGTGTTCGAGGGTGCGGAATACAACTTACCAGATCGTGACGCACTGCGGGCTGCTCTGGCCATCCAGCAGCTGGCAGAGGGGCTCACTGCTGATGACCTGCTGCTTGTACTCATTTCAGGTGTGGCTTCCAGATCAGCTGGCGACAGCTGACAGGGATGCCCCAAATACCAGATCCTTGAGAAATTGATCTGAGCCCCCATGGTCTCAGGGTGAAGTCAGCACCAGGGGAGACAGTGAGGAACCTGGAGGGGACCTTGTGGGTGGTGTCGGGTCAGCCATCTGTCCTGAACTGTGAGGTCCTCCTCCTGAACATCTGTAATGGTGACGACACAACGGGGCACCTAACACTGACATACATCAGAACCTTTGGAAAATGTTGCTGTCTGCCTCTGTGTCGCTCCAGAGACTGGGTTTCCAGCTCCCACAGAACGTTCTCCTTATTTATTTGCTGTTTTTTCTTGCTACTCCTTAGCTTTACATTTTATTTATTTATTTTTGTGGTACTGGGAATTGGGTTCAGGGCTTCACACAGGCTAGGCAAGCACTTTCCACGCTATAGCCCCAGCCCTTCTAGTGTCTTCTGGGATCTGGAGCGCCCCAGGTAGGGGAACAATTTCACTCCATGTCCACAGGGGGGCACTGTAACTCCATCTTCTTAGTCCACTTCCCTTGTGGCTTGCCTGGCTTGGGCTGTTTGTTTCCTCTCCCTGAGAGACCCACACTGACTCTGCAGGTGGAGGCTCAGCCCTGCTGCCTGCTCCCATCCCACCTGTCACACTGGAGGAGAAACAGATGCTCACCAAGCTGCTGACAGCCCGTGGAGCCACAATCCAGGAGCTGAACACCATGCGCAAGGCCTTGTCCCAGCTGAAGGGTGGAGGGTTGGCTCAGGCTGCCTATCCTGCTCAGGTGCATTAAATTACTTCTTCAGCCAGCCCTGGGAGATGAAAGGCCTAGGCCAACATATAAGTTGGCAGGGGCCTCATCGGGGAAGTCCTGGGAGGAGGCCCCCTCGTTAGGAGTTCTGTCAGCCCACCTGAAAGTGGCAAGAAGTGGGAATGGAAGCATGCAGGTGGTGCATATAGGTGGTGTACACTCAGGGCCCTGGGACATGGAGGAGGCCAGACTGAGCCTTCTTTTGTGGCCTCTGTCTAGGTGGTAAGCCTCATCTTGTCAGATGTGATTGGGGACCCTCTGGAGGTGATCGCCAGTGGCCCCACTGTGGCCAGTGGCCACAGTGTGCAAGATTGCCTGCACATCCTTAATCGCTACGGGCTTCGTGCTGCTCTGCCACGCTCCGTGAAGACTGTGCTCTCCAGAGCTGACTCTGACCCCCGCGGGCCACATACCTGTGGTCATGTGCTCAACGTGATCATTGGCTCTAATTCTCTGGCGCTGGCTGAGGCTCAGAGGCAAGCTGAGGTACTGGGCTACCATGCCATGGTGCTGAGCACAGCCATGCAGGGCAATGTAAAAAGTGTGGCACAGTTCTATGGGCTGTTAGCCCAGGTGGCTGCAGCCCGCCTTACTTCGTCCACGGTTGGGCATCTCTCGGCAGAGGAGGCAAAACTCCATCAGCTGGCAGCTGAACTCCAGCTCCCAGACCTGCAGCTGGAGGAAGCTCTGAAAGCTGTGGCAAAGGCTCAAGGCCCAGTCTGCTTTCTGGCTGGTGGCGAGCCCACGGTGCAGCTGCAGGGATCTGGCAAGGGCGGCCGGAACCAAGAACTAGCCCTACATGTGGGAGTAGACCTGGGGAGACAGCCACTGGGACCCATTGATGTGCTGTTTTTGAGTGGAGGCACCGATGGGCAGGATGGGCCTACAGAGGTGGCCGGGGCCTGGGTCATGTCTGACCTTGTCAGCCAGGCTTCTGCTAACGGCCTGGACGTGGCCACCTCCCTTGCCCACAACGACTCATATACCTTTTTTTGCCACCTCCAGGGTGGAACACACCTGCTACATACAGGGCTGACAGGGACCAATGTCATGGATGTTCACATTCTGATTTTTCGTCCTCATTGATGGCATAGGTCATATTTTGAGAGTATCAAAGAAACCTGTGAGGGCAGAGTCTTCTAGAAAGATCATGGGCTACCTCCCAGGGCCTTGCTGTGCTTCAGGACTCTCCTCTTCACCTAGTTGCTTTGTTGCTTCACTCACCTTCCACAGGTCAACAGCACATTCTTTCCCTGAACTAGATTAGAAAGTTACCTAGGGGTCTCTTCAGGCTATAGGGCACTGAGCTTGTTTTCCTGCGCCAGCCCTATTATCCCAGGCTAAACATGCTGTGTTCCATAACCACTTCTCTGGGTATAGTTGAGGCCCTGGTGTCAGCATTTCAGTGCCTGGCTCCAGGACTAGAGTGGTAGGTCAGAGCACTGAAGGAGTTCAACAGTTCCTCGTGCCAGCCTCTTACAGCTGGCAGAGGTGAGTCCCTTGGCTTGGCCTGCAGCCGCTGGCCTGCCTCTCCCTGAGTCCTCTTGTTCAATGTCAGTGTCCTCCGTTGGCTGTCCCCACCGTGCGCCACGGCTCCAATCCCTATATGAGTGAGCAATAGAATCACATAGGAATAAAAAGCCATAGTGAACAGTGAGGCCTGGGGCTGCTCCTGTGGGCTCTTCTTCAACCATGAGGGGCTGAGGGGCTCTAGACAGAGCTGATGTGTCCTGGGAAAGAGCTTCCCTTTTCTGTTGGGCCCTGGACAGTCTGATCAGTTGGGCCACGACCTGGAGACCTGGCTTATGCGCTTTCTCTGGCCTGGGAGGGAGGTAGCAAGGCAAGCTGGCTCGAGAGGACCAGAGAGGTTTAGGGAGATGGAATACTTTGTAGGAGGACCAGAGAGGTTTAGGGAGATGGAATACTTTGTAGCATTTTTCCCTTCTGTTGTGTGGAGGGCCAAAGTCTCTGGGATTTTGTCTTTACGCTGGTGTGCTGGTATCCTCTAGGGGTTGTCCTGCCCCTGTGTCCTTGACGTTGGGAATACATTCCCATTAGACATTAAAGTTGCAGGCGGGAGCTTTGAGAGAAGAAGGCCCAAGGGCTTTTCAGCCTACCCTGGTGTCCTTGTGTGGTGAACGAGTGAGCACTGAACACTGGCGTCAGATGGGTATGTAGTGTTCCCACAGGTGCTTTTCAGAGTAGGGTTCCTTGTGGGGGAGAGCTGCCTCCATTGCCTGCTGAAGGCTTTGCGTATAGGCAGAGTCTTGCTGGGGGCTCCCCTTGTCTACCTTGGTCCCTTTCCTGTGCCTATGCTTTCAGAGTCTGGGGGCCACAGTCTGCATTGGGCCCCATTAGAGCAAACAGTATGTGGAGTAACCCACTGTATTGCCTAACCTATATTTGTTCAGTCTAGATGACAAAAATAGGCAAATTCCTCAGAAAGTTCTGTGGCACTCCCCCCCACCCCCCAGCTCTGTGAATGTCAGTTATGCAGCTGGGCCTGGTTGCACGGGCCTGTAACCTCAAATACTTGAGAGGCAGGAGGACCAGTAGTTAGTTCCTGGCTAGCCTGGCTAGCACAGGCAATTCAGTGAGATGCCATTTCAGAGAGCTTTAAAAAGTGGCATTGGGGGCTAGAGAGATGGCTCAGAGGTTAAGAGCACTGGCTGCTCTTCCAGAGGTCCTGAGTTCAATTCCCAGCAACCACATGGTGGCTCACAACCATCTATAATGAGATCTGATGCCCTCTTCTGTCATGCATGCAGAGCACTGTATATATAATAATAAATAAATCTTTTTTAAAAAAGGTGGCCTTGGAATATAGTCAACGATACTGTCCTAGCATGTGTGAAGCCCTGGGTTCAGTTCCCAGCACTGAAAAGTAAAATGAATGAATGAATGAATGAATGAACGAACGAACATGGGTCCTGTTAATGAATTGTTAAAGACACTCCCCTCCTTGGGCTTTTCGCTGCCATCTCTCCTAACTCAGGTTTTTGCTGCCCAAGTCCCCACTTCATCTTCACATGCTGACACTTTGCACGGCTTGAGGATTTTGACCCGAGGTGTCGCAGGCCTCCCTCACATTAAAGCCTCCTCATTCTCCGCACTGGGCATGAGCTGTGGGTCTGGAGAACCTTTCGGGGGTCAGCTTGTCATTTGCCCTGTAGCTGGAGAGCTAGGGAAGGTGGTTCATCCGGGATGCAGGGCTAGGTAGTCACAGAGCTAGAATGAGAACCTGGTCTGGATCCATCTGGGCATTCTCTGCTGCTCTTTGGGGGCTCAGATACCGAGGGGCCAACCCAAGGCCCAGGCAGAGTTAGGGGATTCCCTTTTGCTTCCCTTGGTGGTTTGAGGGAGGTGATATGACCATACTTACCCTCTTCAGGGATTTGTATGGCTGAGTTGTTCAGTTTGTGGTTTGGAAGGGCAGTGCGCTGGGCAGCTTGGTGCCTCTTCCTAAAGGTGTCCTTACACCTGAGTGTGCATGTGTAGGGCGTGTGTGTCTGGTGCCGTGTGCAGCCAGTCACTGAGCAGAGGCCTCCACACTGCTCTGCTCCATTCCAAGGTGTAGGCTGTTTGTTTGGATATTGAGCAACATGGTGAGCAGGGAGACCTTAAAGGCTGCCAGAGGCAGGATGGCACAGGGCCTCATGTGCCTGGTTGCAGGAGTTAACCTTACTTTGATAACAGACGTAAGCTTCATGAACATTTTACCAGGGCCCCAAGGGGATGTGGCAGGATTGGTGCTGAGGGGGCAGGGGATGAAGGTATGTGAGGAGGTAGGAGGGTCCCAGATGGAGAGACACATCCACATCGTGTGGCTTCCAGCACTTACTTCCCCCTCTCTCCCTCCCTCCCTCCCTCCCTTTACAAGTTCCTTATAGTCTCAGCCCTGTAGTTTTCATTTAGTATTGGCAACCCTGTTCTCTCTCTCTCTCTCTCTCTCTCTCTCTCTCTCTCTCTCTCTCTCTCTCTCTCTCACCTCTCTCACCCTCGCTCTCCCCTCTCCTCCTCTCTCTCTCTCTCGTCTCTCCTCCTCCTCCTCTCTCTCTCTCTCTCTTTTAAAGATAGGGTCACTATGTAGCCCTACCTAGCTTTCAACTCACAGAGATCCATCTGCCTCTGTTTCCCAAGTGCTGGGATTAAAGGTACCACCACATCCAGTTCATTGGCAATTCTTTAGATGCCCACTTTGGAATCAAGATGAAAGCCCTGGTTCAAATATCTTTGGGGATAAATGTGCCCCTCCGTCCCTGGGAACGTCATCACTGCCTTGAGGATGAGGAAGGTAGAGAGGCTGGGCAGTTAGTGCCTCCATTAGGGGGCATAGAGAGTCTGTGTAAATGTAAAAACTCCTTCGAGTGGCACTTAAGTGGCCTGGAAGGTACATTAGAGTGGCGCTCAGGTCCCAGGCCCTTGTCCTGGCCTTCTTACCTTTCTTTCCTCTCTCTTTCTGACGTAGACAATGTCTGTGCCCTGCTCACCTCTGGTGGGGCGGGGTTTTCAACAGCAGGTGGATCTCTATGTGAAGCTCCATGCAAATAGGGAGCTCAGGGAAAGGTGGGGGGGAGGGAGGCGGGTCGGGGGGAGGCGGGGGGGGGGGTGGGAAGGGAGATAGATAGGGCTGAAGGATGGCTGCTCTTCCAGAGGATCTGAGGTCAGGCTCAGCCCCACCACAGCAGCTCACAACTGTCTACCACTACAGTTCCAGGGACCCAGCACTTTTATTCTGCTTTCCATGAACACCAGGCATACATGTGATATACATACACATACATACATACATACATACATACAGGCAAACCACTTACATGAATAAAATCTTAAAAAGTCTTAGAAATAGAGCCGGGCGTGGTGGCGCATGCCTTTAATCCCAGCACTCGGGAGGCAGAGGCAGGCGGATCGCTGTGAGTTCGAGGCCAGCCTGGTCTACAAAGTGAGTCCAGGACGGCCAAGGCTACACAGAGAAACCCTGTCTCGAAAAACCAAAAAAAAAAAAAAAAAAAAAGTCTTAGAAATAGATACAAATCTATAAAAAATTATAGATATTAGTATCTTCCAAAGATAACTGTAAAGAGATTGCAGTTTAGAGAGGCAAGATTAGAGCCAGCAGGACACTGCTATTCATGGCCTGAAGCCAAGCAAGCCACCTGCCACCTATGTCTCTGACATGAGAATGGCATTAGCAAAAAAAAAAAAAAAAAAAAAAGCATTAGTTGGCGTAAAAAAAAAAAAAAAAAAAAAAAGCCAGGCAGGGTGGCGCACACCTTTAATCCCAGCACTCAGGAGGCAGAGGCAGGTGGATCTCGGTGAGTTCGAGGCCAGCCTGGTCTACAAAGTGGGTCCAGGACAAGCAAGGCTACACAGAGACACCCTGTCTCGAAAAACCAAAACCAAAACCAAACAAAAAAGCCAGGGTCTCATATAGTTCAAGGTTAACCTCCAGCTTGAGATGTAGCCAAGGATGACTTTGAATCTCGCCATTCCCCTCTCTCTATCTCATGAGTACTGGGATTACAGACACGTGCTGTCAGTTTGATCTGGTGCTGGGATCACAACCCAGGGCCGCATGAATGCTCACGACTGCTCTACTGACGGAGTGACAACCCAAGTTTGTCCTTAGTGTGAATGTGTCTGTCACTGAGCTGCACCTCCAGTTCAGGCATGGTTTTTGAGTTATGGGGGAGTCCAACAGCTGAGGGAGGGGGATTGGCCAAAGTTAGAGTCAGCTGGCCCTCTCTAGCAGCAAGAAGGACCCCTAATATCTCAGGGGGAAAAAAAAAAGGCAGGGAAGCCTGCCTCCCTCTGAGTTTGGGTCAAATATGATAAACATAGACCCAGATAAGGGAGGGGACAACTAGGCTGTCCCCAGGCTGCCTTAGAGGGCTTGGAGTGTGCTAGGGGAAGGAAATGGGCCATGCATGTGGGTGACGGGGTGAGCCCCGATACCCAGTGACTGAGGTGAACTTCCATGCAAGACAGAGCTGTAGTACGCTGTGCTCAGCCTGGGAGAGAGGGTTTTCTCCAAGAAGCAGGGATACCTGAGGCCAAGCCTCCCTAGGTAACCGCTAGTGCCAGCCCCGAGGCTTTGCTTGCCCTCTTCCCCTGGTTCAGGCTGGCCTGTAGAGTGGCTGGAAGGCGTGGGTGGGAGGCGGGTATTTGGGTACTTAGCAGCTATAGCACCTCCATCTGGGGGAGCAGTGGGGGTAAGATCAGTGGCAGCAGTGGCTACTCTACTAAAATAAAGTTTTGGCCAAGGGCAAGGGAGAATTGGCCTTTGGAAATGTGTGCCCTAGGTACTCAGCCCTTAGGCCACCACCCTTACTTAGTAACTATAACTCAAGGAATCGATCCACTTTATGTTCCCGCTCACTATAGGCACTGGGTAGTTCGAGGCAGCCTGAGACCCTCCCCCAGAATGCGCCCCTCCCCCATTGGGTCACCACTCTCCTAGCGTTTTCTGGGTCTCCTGCAACTAGCAGAGCTCTTGAGGACTTTGAGCTTTTCAGTCTTGGTCCCAGTTAAAGCCAGCCCTGCCTCCAGCTCAGCTGAGAAAGGGGTCCAGGAGGCTCATTCCTGTCCCTTCCCTTCACTCCACGCCCTCACTGGCCAGCTTTAGGCTCTCAGCATCTTCTGGTGACTCCAGGTTTCTCCAGAAAGTGACTTGTAGCTTCTTCACTTAAGAGCCAGGGCTCTGTCTCCACTTGCTTTCCACCTCCTCACCCTACTCCTCCCACAGAGCCCGAAACCTTTCTGTCCCTCCTAGCTCCAGGAAGCGAATTGAAGGAACATCTGTTCCCTGGCCTCAAACGCTGTTTGCAACTCTGGGGGAATGCTGTCTTGGGCACCCTTGTGTCTGGGCGGGAGCTGGTCAAAGACCCGCAGAGAAGAGAAAGATAACCTCATCTCCTATAGCTTTGTGAGTCTGGGGGTCAGTAGCTTGGAGAAAACCCGGGAACTGGCGGGGGGGGGGGGGAGCTGTGCCCCGCCCCCTCCACTTGGGCAGTAGTAAAGCCCTAGCACATCCTGACCCGTAAACAACCCCCGGGACCCCCCACTCCCCCCCCCCGCACTTGTGAGGGTCACAATGCAGTCAGTGCGGCTGATGGCCCCTGGCAATCTCCTAGCTGCAGCCCAGCTAGCGGCAGGGAGGACTGGGCGTAGACTCAAACCTTCAGGGGTGGGCTGTTCTGGGTACCCCAGTCTCCCCTTTTACTCTGTTGGGTCCTCCTAGGGTCTCCCTCAGCCTTGGGCCATCAGCCGAAGCGGGGTACAAGGACCGGGACAGCCTGCCAGCTCCCTGCTAGCCCTTTCCCTCCGCCCTGTTCTTGCTGACCAGTAGGGCACCTGCGGCTAGCACTCTGCTGCTTCCGTTGCCCTGGGCAGAGAAGTGATGTGGCCCGGGCTGCCTACTGTCCCCACCTGCCTGCCCCCAGGGCTTCGGCTGCCCCGCGCCTGTGTCCCCGAACCCCCAGCTTACCTCAGTGGCGCTGTCTCCTTACCAGAGGCACTGCAGTGTGGGAACTGTCCCGAGGAGCCGGTTCTCAGCTGAAACAAAGAGGTGGGGGAGAAAGAGGGGGGCAGCGGGAGAGGGAGAGGGTGAGTGAGCGGGTGAGGACTGACTGAGGAGTGGAGGCTGGAGGAGGAAGAGAGGAAAGAGAGGGTGAGAAGAGAGGGGAGGACGAGCCGGCACTACCCCTGCGGGAGAGAAAGCCCGATTACCCGAATTGGGGGGCCCCAGAAAGGAGGGAAGAGGAAATGGGGAGGGGGCCAGGCCGAGAGGAGAGAGAGAGGGGGAAAGCAAGGACAGGGTGAGGGGATTGGGACAAGTCAGGGGATATGGACAGAAGAGGGAGCATTGGAGGGCGGGAAGGGTTGCAGTGAGCGGACGGGTCCCACCCCGTCCCGTGCCAGGTTCTGATCTGAGACTTGAATGGGTAAAAGGCTATACAAGAAAGGGGGGGATGGCTGGGAGAGGGACCTGCCGGGCAAAGGACAAGGGCTGGCGGGCTGGCTTGGGAGGCCAGGGCCAGCCACAAAGGCGCGAGAACAAAGGTGTCTGAGGAGGAGGAGTAGGACCCCTGCTGACCGCAGGTGCACCAGCCCTGAGCACACAGAGTACCCCCCCCCCCCCAGCAGGTTTGCTAGAGCTGCCCAGGCAGGAGAGGCCCCTCAAGGTCCAGGGGCTGAGGGAGCAGACAGGGCTCTGTTTCCTTGAGAGCCCTGAACACCCTAACCCATACTCCGTGATCAGGGTGCTGGTGCCACTGCCTTTGATGGGGAGGGGGAGGAGACAGTTAATCGGGGAGTGAGTCTGAGGGGCCCCAAGGGAGAAGCAGAGGATGGTGGGCATATGGAGGAAGCAGAATGGTGGGGTTTCAAGCAGGGAAAGAGGCGGTTAGGAGGGGAGGCAGAGCGCTACCACACAGACCCTCCCAAAGCGAGACCCTCCTACTCCGCTCCGTGTGCTACTTGGGCTGCCTGATCCCTAAAGGTGAACTGGTGATCCTTGCTGCCAAGCGCTGCTGGGACAGGCATAGGACACTGCCTAGGAAAGTTGCCTTGGTTGTCTGGGCTCAGCATGTGCTAGCAGTGCTGGGGGGAGGGCGGTGAAGGAGCCTGGGTAGCAGCCAGGGATGGTCAGGTCTTCCGTACTTGCTCACCAAAGAGAGCTCTTTTCTTGTCTACTCTGAGGTTCCTCATAGTCGTGTTTTGGGGCAAGGGGCTGGAACATGGGCGTGTGTAAAGCTATGGTGGTGGTTGATGGTTGGGGGAGAGTGAGCCCTCAAGCTCCAACCTGCGTGGTCACACCACCTAGCAGCCTGGACCCTCAAGAAAGGAAAAAGGCCTTTCTTCCTCCCACATTAACAATAACAGTTTTTATTGTTAGGGCTGGATCCCAGAGCCCTGCACATGCCAGGTAAGCATGCTACCACTGAACTGCATTCTCAGTCCTTGTATGTGGTGCATGCGTGTGTGTATGTGCACATGTGTGTGAGGATGCTCTCGCCCATGTGGACTCATAGGGTCAGGGGCTGACTCTGGCACGTCTTCTTCAGTGACTTTCCCACCTATATTTTTTGAGACAGAGTGTCACTGAACCTCACCTTCTTGGCTTGACCGGCTGACCAGCAAGTCCCTGGAATTTATTGTCTCTGCCTCCCAGTTGCAGGGGTCATAGGCTTTTTAGCTGCATCTGGCTTTTACTCAGGTGCAGGGCATCTGAATTCTGGTCCTCACACTTGCCCAGCATGCGCTTAACCTACCCAGCTTCTTGTCCAACTCCTGGTCATTGTCGTCATCGTCGTCATCATCATGGTCATCACATCCTCATCATCGTTTTCATCACCGTCACCATTGTTATTATTACTGGAGACAGGAACTTGCTAAGTAGCCAGGCTAGCCTGGGAATCCCTATGCAGTCCTAGCTGGCCTAACAATCCTCCTGCCTTAGGCTACAGGTGTGCACAACTATCCTTACTACTTATTTTACTTTTTATTTACAAATTATTTTCAAACTTAAAGAAAAATTACCAGAATAAGAATAGTATAGATGTGGGGCTGGAGAGATGGCTCAGCAGTTAAGAGTGTTCTTCCAAAGGACCCGGGTTCAATTCCTAGCACCCACATGGCAGCTCACAGTTGTCTGAAACCCCAGTTCCGAGGATCTGGCATCCTCACATAGACGTACAAGCAGTCAAACACTAATGCACATTAAAATAAGAAAAGTATGAATGTGACACCCAGCTGCCTTTTTTTTTTTTTTTTCTTGAGACAGGCTCACTTGCTGGTACTTGCTATGTAGCTAGCTGAGGCTGGCCTACTTGCAGTAATCCTCCTGCCTCAGCTTCTCCAGTGCTGGCATTATAGACATGAGGCATTGTGTTTAGTTTGTTCAACTGGTTTTTAAAAAAAATTATTTTGATTTTTTTTTAAATGACAGCTCCTGCATATATGTCTGTGCACCATATGTGTGACTGATGTCCATGGAGGCCAGGAGAGGGCAATAGATCCCTAGACGTGGACTTGCAGATGGTTATGAGCTGTCCTATGTGGCCTGGGAATCAAACCTGGGTCCTTTGCAAGAGCAGCCAGTGTTCTTAACCACTGAGCTATCTCTCCAGCCCTCAACTGTTCCTACCATCCAACTATTAGTATTTTTGCTGCAGTTCCTCTTTCTTTATATATTTGCCATTCATGCATTCATATAACCCCTTGTCTCCACCCCAGTTGTCTAAATAAGGTGCCTATTTCTGAAAGGATGACTCCATTGAGTCACCTCAGTCTTTTATTGATGGAGCCAGGCCAGTGGACCTCAGATCCCGCTGGGTGGAATGAATGAAGGCCTGCACAGGCAGTGAATGAGTGAGTGGATGTCCCTCACTGGGACCCTGAGACCCGGCTGGGTAGAGTGAGCTGTGCTGAGCTGTAGCCCTGGGAGGGAAGCAAGAGAGCAGGAAGGAGCTTTGTCCACCAACAAGCGAGCATGTGGTATTTGCTGGGTGTGGAGCTGTAGCATATGTCTGCAGAGCTGGCGGCACGCAAGCAGGCAGGCAGATGGGCAGAGAGGAGCTGCGAGAACGAATGGCCGTTGTAAGGCACCTGGGCATACGAGAGAGAGAGAGAGAGAGAGAGAGAGAGAGAGAGAGAGAGAGAGAGAGAGAGAGAGAGAGAGAGATACTGCTAGTCCTGAGGTGGAAGGCAAGCTGCTGGAGGTCTGCCTGAGCCCCTAACTCTGGGACCCTTTCCACAACTCCATGAAAGACAAGGTGGGTACAGGGGCCACTTGGCAGATGCTCCATGCTCGCTTACTTGGAGGAGGCAGGATGTGCCCCAGACCTTATGCCTTGTTTTTTTTTTTTTTTTAAAGACAGGGTCTCCTTACGTAGCCTAAACTGGCCTATGTCTCCTGAGTACTGGGATTATACGCATGTACCACCATACTCAGCTGCAGGGGTGTCATTCTTGTTACATTCCCCAATGTCCCTTTAGTTAATATGGCTGCTTCCAGCTCCTATCCAGACAAGTTTTGGGTTGGAGTCATTGGGATGGGGCCAGTAGGAAAGGCATCTGGTACCAAGCTTGCAACCTGTGATCCCTGGGACACACATGGTGGAGGGAGAAAACCAACTCCCACAGGTTGTCTTCTGACCTCCTTGCAGGAATATATGCATGCCTGTGCGCAACTGCTGCTGCTGCTGCTGCTGCTACTCCTACTGCTGCTGCTGCTCCTCCTCCTCCTACCAAACAACAATAGGAGTTTCATATTTAGAAATCACACCTTGAAGATCATCTGGCTTCTGGTGTTCTGATTTTCTCCCTGCCTTGTAAGTGAAGGCTTGCTCCTCCCAGAAGCCCTCCAGACTTCTTCAGAACACCCTGCCTCGCATGTCTTCCTGGGAAGGCTGGTCGTAGTCATTATTGCTAGTACACACTTTTTTTTTTTAATCTCTAGCAACTGGGCCTTTGCTTGGTTAGCAGCTTAATTCACTTTTGCTTGCCAGGCTAAACATATATAACTGGATCTCAAAGATCGACACCAGTTAACGGCTAGCTTTGGTCCTGGCTGGACATTGGGTTCCCTTGATGACACTATGTCCAAAACGACCATAAGCCCAAAAGCTTGCTGAGGTGAGGGACAACAAAGGAACCCTATCGAAAGAAAAGGCTAGCTCATGACTACTAGCTGGTTTAGTGATTTCGTCTGTACTTTGCCCAGAACCCATGCAAACACACTCATCCAGAGCTACCATCCAGGGTCCTTTCTGAATTTCACCAGGTGACCCCTGGAAGGTCTGTTACCTCTGTCTTTTACCTCCAGAGCATCCTTATAGAAGCCCAGGACATATAGGGCTCCTCTCCCAGTGCCCATCCCCCTGAAGAGGTTTCAGCCAATTAGCACATACAGTATTTACTTAATTAGGGTAATGACATAATTAGTGTAACTTGGGCTCCATCACATGGCTTCAACATGCAATTAGGAGCTGTCAGTGGGAGGCGACATTGTGAAAACCCGCTCATTCATTTTTGGATCCAGCATGGGGGCCTAGCAGCTGCCTCTACGCTGCAGTGGGTGGTGGTGGTGAGTTGCCCGGTATGTGCTCAGAGTGTGTGTGAGAGAAACTGCCAGAACTCCATAGCCTGGGGCAAAGAGTAACCAGGGCAGAAAGGCAGTTTCCAGGGCTGACAAAGCCTGCTCACACCAAATATGGGGACTCCTACTCTGGGCCCGTTACCAGGGCATAGCATCTGTGGCCTGCTTTGTGTGGCTGAGCCTGGGCCCTTTGCCTGAACTGTCACCTGAAATGCAGGCAGGCCTGTTTTGTCTTCCTTTAGAGTTGCTATTTCAAAGATGCCACGGTTTCATACCTACAGATCTGTTGTTCCTTCAAGGTGGCCCCAAGAGGCTAGTGTATTGACTGTCAGGATTGGGTCAAGTATCCTAGTTGGATGAATGGGGAAACTGAGGCTCAAGGCAAAGGACTGGTAGGAACAGTCATGGGAGTGCTGGCCTGAAGATGTAGCTTGGAGTAGTTGAGGATTCTCCAACCCTGGATGTTGAGTGAACTTTTCCTGGGGTTACATAAACCCTAATAGGCATCAGCAACAGACTAAAGTAAGATTCCATTGGAGCCAACCAGTTTAGTGGGTTTGCTATGAGAACATGGGTGAGAGGGCTTATTCACAGGAGTGTGGGGAGGGGAGGTCCAAACAGCTGTATTACCCCAAAATGTTACCCAGCTTAGAGGGTGTCTTCCTCATGACTGCATATATGGGGTACCCTGTTCAGCTATCCTTTCATACTCTCTACCAGTAGTCCTCAGCCTTCCTAGCACTGCGCTCTTTAACACAGCTCCTCCTGTTACGGTGATGCCAGCCATAACATTATTTCATTGCTACTTCATAACTAATTTTGCTACTGTCATGAATCCTAATGTAAAATCTGATATGCAGGATATTTGATAAGCAACCCTCAAAGGGGTCATGACTCGCAGGTTGAGAACCACCGCTATTACCTCCCAAGACTGAGAAGGTACCCAGCCTGGGTGTAGGAAGGAGTAGCTGGAATCTCGGTGACAGTCTATGGCTTTTCTCACCCATTGATTTTATTTTATTTTTCTCTCCTTCCCTTTTTTTTTTTTTTTTTTTGAGACAGTGTTTCTCTGTGTAGCCTTGGCTGTCCTGAACTCGCTTTATAGACCAAACTGGTCTCGAACTCAGTGATCTGCCTACCTCAGCCTCCCTGAGTGCTGGGTTTAAAGGTGTGTGCCACCAAGCCTGGCTCCACCCATTTCTTTTCTTTCTTCTTTCTTTCTTTGTTTTTTGTTTTTTTTCAAGCCAGGGTTTCTCTGTGTAGCCTTGGCTGTCCTGGACTCTCTTGGTAGACCAGGCTGTCCTTGGACTCACAGTGATCCGCCTGCCTCTGCCTTCCGAGTGCTGGGATTAAAGGTGTGTGCCACCACACCTGGCTTTTTTAAAAAAAAAAAAAAGATTTATTTGTTCATTATTTATACAGTATTCTGCCTGCATGTATGCCTAGATGCCAGAAGAGGATACCAGATCACATTATAGGTGGCTGTGAGCCATCATGTGGTTGCTGGGAAGTGAACTCAGGACCTTTGGAAAAACAGCCAACACTTCTAGTGTCTGAGCCATCTCTTCAGCCCCCACCCATTTCTTTTTATGAGAGTTGCTTGCAGAGAACTACAGCTATCTAATGAAGAAAGTTATGCTTGGAAGGTACTATTCTATAGCACAGGGCATGTCACCCTCAGCCTTGCAAAGTTGTCTGCCCTGTGGGATCCTGTCCCTAAGAGAGAACAAGGTAGCCAGGTGGTGGTGGCACATGCCTTTAATCCCAGCACTTGGGAGGCAGGAGCAGACAAATCTCTGGGAGTTTGAGGCCAGTCTAGTCTACAGAGTGAAGATGCAAGCATGTGCACGTGTGTGTACACACACACACACACACACACACACACACACACACACACACACACACAAAGACAGAGAGAGAACATGCCTTTAGTCACTAGTTGGTCCTCCAGTTCCTCCCTCCACCTTTTCAGAGGTTAGCTGCGGAGTTAAAACCTGCAGCTCCCTACCTCTACCTCAGTTTTCAGTGACATTACCAAAAGCTCATAGAGTGCTCCTGGCTCACGGCTTGCCTCCTAGTTTCTCCTGCTAAGCAGCACCATGCTTTCATTTCTTATGTGGGGAGGCTGTGACGGAAAGCAAGTCCTAGTAAAGACAAGTGCTGAGCCCCAGGCTCTGTCTTTGTCTCTGCAGGTCAGGGTCTCCCACACAGGACATCTGCACCCATGCTAGTCACTGACCACACAGCATCAGGTAGGAGAGAGGCTCATGTGAGAACAGACTGGCGGTGCAACCAAGAAGATTCTCACCAAGCATGTGTGTGTGTCTCTCAGGTGGCCTCCCACATGGACGGAGGATGGGGATTGTGCAGTTCAAAAGGGCAGAGGGAATTGCTGGTTAGAACTCTGTCTCCCCAGGGACCCTGACCCTCGGGCAGGTGGGTAACCAGGGGGAAGCTGGCAGACAGCCCTGGTTGCTGGCAACAGTCAACAAAATTAAAACTCCATTATGTGGTCAGATTTCTATTAAGATCAGGACATCGTCTGTGAGATTGTATGACAGAATTCATTTTGCGAGACCAGGAGGCTGCAGAGCCCATGGCTACCTATAGCCAGAGGCCCAGACGGTCCTGAACATTTGGCTCAGTCTGCCATGGCTCCCTTGGGCTTTTCTGCCAAGGAAGTAAGGACCAGGGCAGAATGGAGGCTGGGGCTGAGACCAGATGGCACAGGGGCAGCAATGTCAGCTGCTGAGAGGCCCTGCTTGCCTGTGAGGACGCTGAGCAGTCAGTGCAAAGGCCCCAAAGGCGAATGCAAAGGAGAGGGTTGTGTGAAAGGGCAGGTTGGGACTAAGCAGCATGGGACAGGACTTTGGCCTTTATTCTGAGTGTGATGGAGCCAGTAGAGGATTTTGATGACTGAGTACTATTGGGAAGTGGTGGGAACACTTGGGCTACTATTCAGAGGTAGGACCAAGTGTACTTCAAGTGGACAGGCTGTGGTTCGCGCCAGAGGCTGAACAAGGGCAGCAGCGTTTCAGTTCCTGTCTTGAGCAAGTAAGGAAGTAGTGTGGTCTTTTTCAGAAGTGAAGGATGCTGGGAAGAGCAGGCTGGTGCCTGAGAAATTCAAGTTTCTGTTAGGTTTGGGATGCCTGGGGGTGGATGGGGCTTGAAGCACTAAGAAACTGCTAGTCAGATTTAAGCCCAGAGAGTAGGCTGCCCTACAGAGAGGGCATGTCATTCATTGTTAGCTGGAGACACGTTGCCCTGTAGCAGGATTGGTCTCTATCCAGCTCCAGAGTCCAGAGACCCAAGTGAGCTAGTGATCTGGAGGCCTCTAGAAAAACCAAGATTAGAACAAACAGGGGGTGCCAGCAGGGAGGCCCCTGCTCTTTTTTTGTGTATGTACTTGTATGTATTTGTATACAAGTGGGGGTGCTTGCCTATGTTGGGGCAGGCAGAGGCCAGAGGTCAATATTGGGTGTCCTCTATTGCTTTCCACCTTACTTAATTTAAAAAAAAGACTTAAAAAGGGTTGGAGTGACGGTTCAGTGGTTAAGAGGGATGGTTGCTCTTCCAGAGACCCAGGGCTCGATTCTGAGCAGTCACATGGCATCGCACAATCCAGTTTCAGGTGATCCGATGCCACCTTCTGGACTCCATCGACACTATATACATGTGGTGCACAAATATATATGCAGATATACACACACATTAAATAAATAAAGATTTATTTATAACTGGACAGATGGCGCAGCAGTTAAGAGTACATACCACTGTGCCAGAGAACCTGGCGCCTGAACCACAGGTCACTTCCACATGGGAGTGGGGGGATGGGGCAAGTATGTGTGTGGAGATTTAAGTCCTCTGGCTTCTGTGGGTACACTACACACACACACACACACACACACACACACACACACACACAGATAATAAAGTTAATTATTAAGGATTTATCTATGTGTGTATGCTTACGTGTGTGTGTAGGTGACAATAGGGCCCCATCGAACATCCCCTTCCCCCCAATACTGGGGGTTGAACCAAGGTCTCATGAATGCCAGACAAATGCTGTATTACTGAGCTACATTCCAGCCCTTTTTATAATTTTTATTTTGAGAGAAGAGTCTCAATAAATTAAATTGCCTAGGCAGATCTTGAACTTGTGATCTTCCTGCCTCAGCCTCCTAAATAGCTGGGATTAAAGGCATGCACCATTAGGCTTGGCTACCCCTTGGTAGCCTAAAAGGGTCACCAGCATCCATCCCCACCAGTTAGCTGTGTGTCCCCCACCCCCCAAAAAGCCCCTCACCTATCTAATCCTTAGCCTCCCTGTTATAGGAGGAAGAGGAATTACTCTGAGTCTTTTTGTCCTCTTGTGACAGCAATCCTGGAATACAAAAGTCCTGCCTGTCACACAATCAGCAGGGTAGCCAAAAGATAGCATTAGGTGTGTGTGTGTGTGTGTGTGTGTGTGTGTGTGTGTGTGTGTGTGTGTAGAGGGGGTGTCCCTGCAGGTGTGGCCTGTGGCCCTTGCTTTGCTTCCACTCCTGGTATCCTTCATCCTCAGGGCTCACTCCTGGCAGACACGCATCCCTCCTGGGTGTCCCTTCTGTAGGGAGAGGAGGTGGCTGCCACTGCTACCACCGAACCATCCTCCAGGTCCACGCTCCTTCATGCCAAGCACATTAGTGGATAATTAAGTAAAAATAGGCCTTCCGACCAGTGTAGCTCATTAAGATCTAATTAAGTTAATTAGTTCCAGGTGTGGATGGCGCGGCTCAAGCGAGGCAGGCGGCTGTTGTTTGCTGTAATTGCATTTTCGAAGCAGCAGTGATGGCGGTGATGACGCTGTGGCAGAGGCAGTGGATTCCTTCAGGGCCTGGAAGGCTGCCAGGGTGCTCAAGAGGTTGGCCCTGAGCTGGGAGGGCTGGGAGGCTGGAGACCACCCAGAGAGAGAGAGAGAGAGAGAGAGAGAGAGAGAGAGAGAGAGAGAGAGCGCCCCACTGGAAGCGGGGCTGGTCCAGAGAGCCATGCACTCACACTTGCCCACTCTGCTGGGTGGTGGGTCGCTAGTCTTTTGGCCTAGAACTTGATTCTCTTATAAAAGTGTCTTTTCTGAAGTGGAATATGTGACCCAGAAGGAGTGAATGACATCCTGGTCATCAGGCTCAGTCACACCCCTCTCTATTTGGCTTGACTCTCCAGTTTGTGCCTCTTTCTTGCAGGATATGCACCTCAGAGAAGTAGCCCTTTTTGTGGCTCAGGGCAGGAGCAGGGGAGGGGCATGCAAATTTGGAGCCTTTGCAGGGTCTCTGCATATACTGGGCCAATCTGAGTCTTGCTCCAAACCTCTGCCCCAACCCATTTTCTCCTATGGCTGTCAGGGGACCGTCCTGAGGACAGATAGCTGGGACAACCCCTCAGTCTTGAACGGTGTAAGTTGTTTACTTAGCTCTCCATGCGTTGTGTAAGGAGTCGGGAGACGGAGGCTGTCATATCCTCAAGATGAAATCCTAGAAATAGAATCTAGATGGGATATCTTTATCAGGACTATGTGCAGTAGGTGAAGTATCTGGAAGTAGAATTTGGGGTGCTCATTCCCAGGCTCTTATTCCTACCTATGCTCTGTCATACAGTTCCTGAAGTTTATTATTAAGAAAGACACATATAGCTGGGTGGTGGTGGCCACACGCCTTTAATCTCAGCACTTGGGAGCCAGAGGCAGGTAGATCTGAGTTTGAGGCCAGCCTGGTCTACAGAGCTAGTTCCAGGACAGCTAGGGCTGCACAAAGAAACTCTGTCTTGAAAAAAAAAAAAAAGACCCCAAAAGAAAAAGACAGACAGATAGACAGACACATGGGAACTAGGGAGAGAGCTCAGTTAGTAAGGTGCTTGCCATGTAAAAATGAAGACCTGAGTTTGATCCCCAGAACCCACATAAAGATGGTGGCAGACACTTTCCTAGTTGATGAGGCAGAGGCAGACAGATCCCAGGGCATCACGGACAAGTGAGCGTAGCCTATTTAGTGAGCTCCAGGCCAGTGAGACACCTGCTCAAACAAACAAACAAAAAACAAAACAAAATGAGTGTTCCCCCCCCAATCCAAAGTGGACAGCATCCAAGGTATAACAACTGGGGTTGCCTTCTGGCCTCCACATGTACATGTATACACACATGTAGAATGTGCACACACATGAAAGACACATGGATGTCTAGGGATGTAGCTCAGTGGGTAGCTCAGCCCCAGGCCATGGGCACAACCCTTCGCACATACACATGGTAACTGTGGTGGTACACACCTGTAACCCTAGCATTTGGTAAGTAGAGGAGGTAGTGTTCAGGTTCACGGCCATCCACCTCTGCATATTGAGGTTGAGGTCGGCTTGGGCTACAGGAACCTGAAAACAGAACAGAACAAAACCTTGGACTGGATACAGTGTAAATCTAAGTGCTCGGGAGGCCGGGGCAGGAGGATGCAAAGTTTGAAGTTAGCCTGGGCTTACACCCACCTTGAACGACATAGTGAGACCTGTCTCAGAACACCAGAAAAAGGAAAGGAGTCCCTTCTCCTCAGGCTCTGGTTTGATCAGGGTTTGGTTTTTTGTTTTGTTTAAGTTGCCTTTGTGGTGTGTGGATTGAATCCAAGATGTCACATGTGCTAGGTAAGCGCTTCACCACAGAACTACACCCAGAGCTGCCTTGAAGACAGGCTGCAGAGAGACAATACTCCCTTTTTCTGAGAAAGATTTCAAACTTGCTGAAAGAGCTAACGAGCCACACTTAACGAGGTAGCACAGCTTTCCAACCCTGTGACCTTTATTTTAACCTGTCACTACTCCTTGCTCAGTGACAAACCTGGACCTCAGAAACCAGCTTACAATTTCATTTATAAGACACCCCTGTAAGGTAAGAGAAATAATGAAACAAGCTCATGTTTAACTTAATTTTTTTTTTCTTTTTAGGTTTTTCAAGACAGGGTTTCTCCATGTAACAGCCATGGCTTTCCTAGACTTGTTTTGTAGACCAGGCTGGCCTTGAACTCACAGAGATCCACCTGCCTCTGGGTGCTGGGATTAAAGGCGTGCGCCACCATGTCAGGCTATGCTTAACTTAATTTTGAAACTCTGCTTAATCTTTGAATTTGAGTGCAAATTACATCCTTTGAGTGACATAGCTTCAAAAGTCACAAAAATAAAATATGCAGCTAATGACACGGTTAAAGGTGGGCTAGTGAGATGGCTCCTCAGGTTCAAGTGCTTGTTGCCTGAAGATGCCAGCCACACAACCTGAGTTCAATCTCTGGAACCCATGTAATGGTAGAAGGAGAGACCTCAAACAATAAAATAAAGTTATCTTTCTTAGATCTGTCTTTGAGTGGACACTTTTTTTTTTTTTTTAAATATGGCTTAGTGATTTGCTCTGAAACTCCATAGAGTAAGTCAGGATCATGAGCACAGGTGAGAAGCAGTCCCCAGGGAGACTCAAGCTGTGTTGCCATAGTGTCACTCAGGAAATGGAGGCAGGAGGATTGCCAGTTGTTTTTGTTTGTTTGTTTGTTTTTAACAAGAAGTTTGTTTGTTTACTTATTTATTTATTTTTGAGACAAGGTCTCTCTGTGTTAGCTTTGGCTGTCCTGGACTTGCTTTGTAGACCAGGCTGGCCTCGAACTCGCAGGGATCCACCTGCCACTGCCTCCTGAGTGCTGGGATTAAAGGTGTGTGCACCACCACTCCTGGCCAACAAGAAGTTTATTTAAACAAGACACTTGACTTGAAGAGAAAACTATCTAGGGTCATTTTGTTGGCGAGGATTTACCTTGACTTAAAGATAGATTGCCCGATCTGTAACAGCCACGTATAAAAAAAAAGTTATAAAATCGTCCTTGGTTTTACAATGATAAATGAAAGACATTAAATTTCTCCAATCGAACAAGGTATGCAGGGATTTATGTTGCTGGGTTCTTTTGTTAAAACAATGAGAGAAAAATAACTCACTGGACTGTAAAGACAAGAGCTGAATGAACATGCCACTGTGGAGAAGGGAGAATGGATGTTTTCACAGAACCAGCACCTCCCCCAAGACCGTCTCCATCTGACGTCACCAAAACAGAACACTGGCCATTTAGTTCAAAAAAGAAAAGGAAGAGCAATATGCTGTGCACATACACCAGTTACTCTAGGTACACAGAATGGGGACAGGGAAATGAAAGAAAAGAGAAAACTATACTATAGGAGTC
Source organism: Acomys russatus (assembly GCF_903995435.1). Lineage (NCBI taxonomy): Eukaryota > Metazoa > Chordata > Mammalia > Rodentia > Muridae > Acomys > Acomys russatus. The sequence continues at coordinate 32,641,730 of NC_067168.1, read as the reverse complement.
AGGACCATGGAGCCAAATTGCGGCTTTCTAATTGAGACTGTATTCTTGGTCTATAATGGAATTCTGGGGTAAAGTAGCAGGTTCCCTTTTTAGTAGACACCCCCTGTCTGCTGCCGGGACACGTCAACTGTACTTTCGTCTTCCCATCTTCAACCGTCTCTTTGGTTGGTTGCCCATCGAACCAGAATCTGATCTGCCTCATCGACAAATCCTGTGGCTCACAATAGGCTTTCATTAGCTTACTAAGTGGTGTGCCCCTCTTAATCTTAAACTGCACCTCAGAACCATCCTGCCTTGCCACCTTCAAATTAATATGATCGCCGTTCTCAGGCACCAGGTCTGCACTGAAGGAGCCGGGTTACCAGTTTTCTGTGAGCCCAGGCTACATAGTAAGAATCTAGTTAAAAAAAAAAAAAAAACCAAAACAAACAAACAAACAAAAAAACAGAGACAAGAACGAAAGAGAAGACAGACACACCTCAGAAAGCGAAGCTGTTTCTGGAGCAGAAAGGGGGTAGCTTTGGGCAAGGTGTCCCAGCCTTTAGGATTGCCAGCTCTTATCTGGGAGGCCCGACCTGCTCTGCACCTCTGAGGAAACAGACTGCAGGAGCTTATGCTCTAGTACTGGACCCAAGACCAGCCACCTGCTCCACAGGGGTCCACCCAGGAGGCAAGGAAGAAGCCTTAAGAAAAATCCTAGAGAGTTGACGCTGGAGAGATGGCTCAGAAGTTAAGAGCATTGATTGCTTTTCTAGAGGACCGGGGGTTCGTTCCCAGCAACCACATGACGGCCTACAAGTGTCTATAACTCCAGTTCTAGAGGATAAAATATCCTTTCTGTGGGCACAAACATGGTGCACAGACTCACATGCAGGCAAAACTCCCTCCACCTCCATAAAATAAAAACAAATCTTTTAAAATTTACTTTTCAGTTTATGTGTATGTGCGAGTGCCTGCATGCATCTGTGTTCACCATGCTCCTGCCTGATGCCCTTAGAGGTAGAATGATGGCGCCTCATCTCCTGGAACTGGAGATACAGGCAAAGCTATCCTGTGGGTGCTGGATAGCAAACTCCCGTCCTCTGTAAGAATAGCAGGTGCTCTTCACCACTGAGCCATCTCTCCAGCCTCAAAGTAAATACCTTTTTATGGTTTTTAAATTTTTATTTATTTTGTTATGTATACAGTGTTTCACCTGCATGTATGCCTGCATGCCAGAAGATGGCACCAAATCTCATTATAGACAGTTGTGAGCCACCACGTGGTTTCTAAGAATTAAACTCAGGACATTTGGAATAGCAGCCAGTGCTCTTAATCACTGAGCCATCTCTCCAGCCTCAGAGTAAATACTTTTTGAAAAGCATCTAGAAAAAAAGGTAGGGCTGGGTGTGGTGGTGTACCCTTCTAATGCTGATCTACAGCCAGGGCTACATGGTGAGACACGTCTCAAAACCACCATCACCACCACTTGGCTAATTAAACTGGATATATGCATGCAAGCCAAGCACTTGGTAAGTGAGGCGGGGACATCAGGAGTTCTTTGCTACACAGCCAGTGTAAGGCTAGCCTGGGCTACATGAGACCTTATCTGAACAAACCAAACCAAATGAAACCACAACCAAAAAAACCAACCTAGCTCATCAAGATGATGCTGGTATCTTGTCCAAAGTCCGTCTGCTGGAAGTCATTTAGGAGTGATTTATATTAATATAGGAGATGGGTTGTTGTGTGAAATTATTCTTGGGGAGATGTGAACAAACATCTATTTATCCCATATGGAGAACTGATGACAGACCAAAGCAAAGGGTACCACTGAAGTCCAACTTGGTGAATCAGTGGACTTATTACGGACCACTCATAGAAACAGAAAACACTCAAAACCAGCTGCATCGCCAAAGCCCACCCCAATGTGTATCCTGGCTCATGAGAGCTGGAAGCCTGGAGCTCATGGCACAATTTTCTGGCAGCTTAATAGTTGGAGAGTGTGTCAGGCAGCTGAGCTAGTTAGGGCCTATTCCAATCAGCTGTGGGGTTGGAGACTCTTGGGCAGCTTAGTTGGTCTCTGCTTCTTCCGGGCAACTTGGCTGATCTCCCTCCTCTAGGCAGCTGATTTGGTCTGAGAATGTCTCTCAGCAAACAGGATAGGTGTGGCTAAGGTTCTGGGGCGTGGGGAGTCAGAGACAATCTTGGGAAAGAGGAGAGACCAGAGGAGAAGAGAGGAAGAAGGAAGGCCACCATGGGTTAGGAGGAGAAGCACACGTCCGGTGTGGATGGAGATTTGGCCCAGATGAAGAACGTTAGCAAGTATATGGGATTATGGACGGGAGGTAGCTTGGTAGAGGTTATTAGAAGCAGATGGCATGGAATTGCTCTACTATGGGAAGTAGTTTAGCGGATTGATATTTGCCCTGCCCCAGGTTAACTAAGGCTATTTAAAAATATAAGACATGTCTGTGTCTTGATTGATGACTAACAGGTTAGAAAATACTGCCTTAATAATACTTATAGGCCTGATAATAAGCATTATTAGGTCATATCGATATTTTAACCACAAGTCATGACCAAAATTCAAATTCAATTAGCATGTTCCAACTGTGAGTACCTATGAGACTCCAGTGGAGAAAAGCAGATTGGGTGCTTCGAGTCTAAAAGAGCTTCTGGGAGCCCCCTCAGTTCTGTGAATGTCCCGATCCGTAGGGACCCCGTTGGCAGAACTGGGGTCCCCATCTGGTGCAGGAGTGTGAGATCCAGCCCACTGTTTCAGCCCTCTCCACTAAGACATAGCTTCATAATTTCGTTTATATTTTTCTCCCTCCTTCTTATTGGAATCCCTTCCTGTCTTATTTTCTTCCTCAGATTTACAGTTTGTAACAATACTTATATGATTTCTGAATTTAAGCTAGATTACTTTTTCCTCAATAAATGCATTTATGCTTTTCCTCTAATTTTCTCCTCAAAACACGGCTTAATTTCTTTTTGTATTCTGGGCATATAGAATCACACATGCAAATTGGTTTTTCATATACCAACAGTTTATGATAACACTTTTATGAATAGACCAAAATACATATTGTTTTTCTAAGAGTATTTGAAATTAATTTAACAATTGATTTGGCAGCTCTAATTACTTGGGAATAACTTGGATTTAAAACAAAGATTTACCTTTTTTTTTTTTCATGTGTATGAATGTTTTGCTTGCTTGTATGTATGTGAACCCTGTATGTGCCTGGTGCCTGCAGAGGCTAGTAGAGACCATTAGATCTCAGGAACTGGAACCACTGTGTGAATGCTGGGAATTTTTTGGAGTGGGGATTTGAGACAGGATTTCTCTGTGTAATAGTCCTGGCTGTCCTGGACTCTCTGTAGACCAGGCTGGCCTTGAACTCACAGAGATACACATGTCTATGTCTGCCAAGTGCTGGGGTTGAAGGTGAACTCAACCATGCCTGGCTTGAGCAGCTCATTTTAAAAGAACCTCTTTTACTTACTGCTTCTATTTTCTTGGTCTAAATTCATTTAGTTAAAAAAAAAAAAACAACAACTCAAAATGTTTTAAATTTAGAATGTTGATCGAACAAAAATATTACATTAGGCTCATAGAAGCAAAAATGGACTCATTATAAAAAAGCCAAAATATGTCACCGTGAGCTCAATCATACTACAAAGCACAGAAATGCGCTGGAGAGATGGGTAAGTGTTCTTGCAGAGGACCTGAGTTCAGGTCCCAGAACCTCACAACTGCCTGTAATTCCAGCTGCAGGAGATCTGTTGTCATTTTCTGGATTCCTTGGATTCCTGCTTTCATGTGTACACACTCTCACACACAAACATACATGTAATTAAACAATAAAAAAATAAATATATGGGGAGGCAGAGGCAGGCAGATCTCTATGAGTTTGAGGCTAGCTGCAAAGCAAGTTCCAGGGCAGCCAGGGTTACACAGAGAAACTCTGTCTCGAACCAAAAAAAAAAAAAAAAAAAAAGGTGTAGGGAAAAATTTTTGTGCTCATCTCACCCCAGGCATCGCATTTGATGCTGAATTATATTTTACCCAAGACTGTCTCTTGGACCCATCTAGCAGGCAACACTCATCTCTTGTCTGGGTGTGGTGGTACACACCTGTAATTCCATCACTTCAGAGGTGAAGGCAGGAAGCTCACCAATTAGAGGCCAGCCAGGGCTATATAGTGAGTTTGAGTCTGGCCTGTATTTAAAACAAAAAACACATGGGCTCAACGGATAAAGCACTTGCTTCCCAAGTATGAGGACCCAAGTCTGGGTCCTCAGAACCCACATAAAAGCTGTGCAGGCATGGTGGCTACCTGGAACCCCAGTGTTTGGGTGTGTGGGAGACGAAAAGCAAAGGAGGGGAACCCAGGAGAACTGGCTAGCTTGACTAGCCAGCGTCGGTGAGCTCTGGGTTCATTGAGAGACTACCATGATAAATAAAGTGGAGAGTAACCCTGTGTGGTGGTGCACGCCTTTAATCCCAGCACTTCGGGAGGCAGAGGCAGGCAGATCTTTGTGAGTTCAAGGCCAGCCTGGTCTACAAAGTTCCAGGACAGCTGGGGCTACACAGGGAAACCCTGTCTTGAAAAACAAATAAGATAAAAAACAATAAGGTAAAAAACCAAATAAGATAAAATAAATAAAGTGGAGAGTGATTGAAGATGCCTGACATCAACTTGGGGCCTCCATGTGAACATGCACACATGTACACTTGCATATTTATACATGTATGCACACACACACACACACACACACACACACACACACACACACACACACAAATGCATGCAGGGATGCACTCATGTCTTTCTGAGAGATAGAGGTATGTATCCAGGCTGGTTTTTCTGGGTGCCTGAGTGGGCTATTGGCTGGACAGATGCTGAGCCTTCCACCTTTGACTTACACACTCAAGCACACAGACATAGGCTTGAAGCTGCCTCACCACAGTTACAACACTGGGCGCAAAGTCCAACAGCTATTTCTGTGCTTAACGTCACCACTTTCAAATGTCAGAAGGCTCAGATGGCAGAGGGAGAAGTTCCTGACAGGCATGTCGCAATGTTTTATCCAGTGCAGGAACCTACCTGCTCCCCCTATCAATTTGTTGTATTTGTGTGCATGTGTGTGTGTGTGTGTGTGTGTGTGTGTGTGTGTGTGTGTGTGTGTGTGTGTCGGGGGCAGTTGGGTACCCTGCACTTAGACTGAGAGTCCCTGAAGCAAAATGGGACCAAATGTGCTACAGTCTGTCACAGGGCTGGCTCACCACAGGCAGCAGTCTTCCTTGGCTAGCTCACAAAAAAGTGTCCACAGACCAAAGTCCAGTTGCCTGAAGCCAACAGTCTAATTAGGGGACAAAATGTTGACGTAAAAGTGCTTAGTCCTGAATTGTGTGTGAGAGAGGAGGGCTGAGGAGGAGAAGGAAAGACAAGTGTGGAGGTCAGACGACAACCCTAGGTGGCATCCCCCAGCCTCCTCCTACATAGTGTCTCCTGGACCTGAGGCTTGGCCAGGCAGGCTAGGTGGATGGCCAGCGGCCTCCAGGGAGCCACCTGTCTGTGCCTCCCATCTCACCATTACATCACTATGTGTCGTAGGGACATCCCACTATGCCTGGCTTTTTAACGTTGGTTCTGGGGGTTGAACTCAGGTTCTTGTGATGATAAGGCAAGTGCTTTCCTGACTGAACGAGTCATCTTCCCAGCCCCCCAAGTTTGTGTTGTATTATCTCGGGGACAGGGCTGGCTTCAGCTCTGCTTCCTACTCACCTTGACCCCACAGATGTGTCTGTGGATTGCTTTTCCCGAGATACCCTAACCTCTTTCAGCTCTTAGCACTTCCACTTGTAAAGGGGCGGGGATGGGGAGGATGGGGAGGATGAGGAGGATGGGGAGGATGGGGAGGGCGACAACAATAATTAATAGCCATTGCCGTTCCAGTGTGAGGATGAAATTTCATTCAGAGTATAAACCTTTTGGTGCATGTTAATGTCTCAATAGCCAGCCCCTGGCTTATAGTACCAGTGGTTAATGACAAAGGTAGACACTGTCTTCTTCCGGCTTGGGTTGTCCAGTGACAGAGCCTTGGCCTGTGTCCCAGCACTACTGTTGATTGCTATTGCCACCTTATTCCCAGCTTGGCTCTGAGGCCAATCACAGAGGATGAGGCTCATGGGAAGAGGGAGTGACATTCTTGGGATGGTAGAACTGCAAGGAGATGCAAGGTCCACTCTACTGGTGTCCAGAGGACTCTGCGAAGCATCCACTCCCTGGGCCATGGCAGTAGACGCTGGTGTTATGGGCCCTTCCTGAGCTGTTGTAAGAATCCCTTGGCTGGGAAGACATGGCTGTCTACCCATTCTTCCTAAGGTCTTAGGGACAAACCACGATGCCAGTGAGTCTTACTTACAAAGTGCCTACGAGAAGCTACTGACAGGAATATGGGTGACCTCCAGAGCAGACACACTGGAGAGTTCACCCAGCATGGATGATGGCTCCCCCATATCTGCACAGATGGAGTTCTCACAATTAAACCTTTCCCAGTTTCTATACCTACTGTAGTACCTCCTGGGACGGGAAGACATGAGCATTTAGGGCAGACTTGTATATACACAAAAGGCTTAGAGGAGCAGCTAGAATCTCAGGCGAGGGTCCCTAAGAGGGGATAGCCGAGCCAATGACAATGCTGGCATAGCTGATCTAATGAAGATGCTGCTTGCTCTGCTCCAAGGGCCACATTCCACAATGTGAGCCTGGGCTCCTTGGAGGATGCTAGATTTTACAGGTTCAGCCCAGAAGCCTGCCTTCCACAGTGTTGGAGCAGTGCTGAGCCCAGGACCGGAGACTTGCAGGACTTCCTGGATCCCCTCTAAGCACAGAAGATGCAGCCCAGGAAAGAACAAAGGCTGAGCGGGGTTTGGGGGCACACACCTTTAAGCTCAGCACTCCGGAGGTGGAGGCAGGCAGATCTCTATGAATTCGAGGCCAGCCTGGTTTGCAAGGGACAGCCGGGGCTACACAGAGAAACTGTCTCAACAAACAAACCAACAAACCGACAAACAGTGTTCATACCTCATCTCAGTAGCTACTCCATGCCCTTCTGCTGTGCCCAGGAGCCCTCATCTGCTGGGCTGTGGCTTGCTTCCTGCTTTAGCTCAGGCTTTTCCTAACGCAAGCCAGAGCTGTCTCATTCTTGCCCATTCTCAGTAACTCAGGACCTCCTGGTTCTTGTCAGAGGAGAGTACCAGAGGTGGGTGAGACATAAGGGCCTAGAACAGGGTTTCAGCCTTTGGGGGGGGGGGAGCTTCTGAGTCATGCAGGAGTGGGGGTGGCAGAGCGGGAAGGTACATGCCCAGGAGGCTCTACTTTTTCTCACCCCAGCTGAGATGCCTTTACAACACCCTCTTGGTTTTCACACATCGATGGAGGCTGGGTTGTGTTGAGAGGCAGAGCACCTTAGACCTCTTCACACACCCATCGGCTTCCTGTTCCCTTCCTTATGGGAGTGTCAGGGAGAAACACCTATCAATATTGTGGGTGTAGTTTGGGGGCCTGAGCTCTTGAAGACCTGGGCTCCCAGGAATTCTGGCTTTGTCGTTTGCTCACTGTGGATATGGTTTAGACTACTGCCCAAGTTTGCTTTATGCCTCAGTTTCTCCAGTTGTACAGGGAATTAAAATGTTTGGCCCGTGCTCAGTTGCCTCTCAGAGCCACAGTGCATCATGGGAGTGTGGCGATCCACAGCTCCATTCACAGATGGGAAAATGAGAGGTGGGTCAGGAGAGTCTGGCCCGGGGTCATTCCCAGGCCGGAAGCTCCAGCTCTGAGAACGTGGTCACGCAGTTTGAGAAGAGGCTCCAGGGGGCCACTGGGCAGCAGAACCCAGCCTTTTTACATCTTTAATTTTCTTTAGTCTACCCTCCAGTCCCCTATTGCCTGGGGTTCACAACTCCACCCCAGCTGAGGCTGGTCCCCTTCCCCCCACTTCCCAATTATGGTTGTTCACAAAAGCTGAACCATGACCAGACAAAGGGACAGGGATGAAAGTGTTGGTTGTCATGGAAACCTGGTAGGGTTGCTGGGACCCAGGGGAGGGGCCTGGCTGTGTGCCTGAGCCCAGGCATCCTGAGGACCTCTGAGCATGAGCCAGGGTGGCCCAGGGGCTCACAGGAATTCCCCTTCTGCCCTAAGCCCACCAGAGCTGGCTACACAATGACAACTTGGCCGCCCTCCCCCCTCCATGGGCAGCACCTGCTCCCTGGGTCTCCCCTGGTGGCCTTATTATCCCGCACCTGCTGCTTCCCCACGGCTTCCTCATTCTTGGCCCCCTCCCCATAGCACACCCTGTTCATGGCTAGGACCAGCTGCCTCCTCTGACAGCCAGCCAGGAATGGCCGTAGGACCAGGAGAGGTAGCAGGGAGGACCCTAGGGTGGACAGAGGGTCCAGATGCCAGGCTAGCACTGTGTGACTTGTGTGTGCTTACAATGGACTCTGTTTCAGGGCCTCAGTCTCCCCACCTGTGAAGTGGGAGGCAGCAATCCCTGACCCTAGGTTTCTACAAAAATCCTACTGCTTGGAAGGAGAAGTTAGGCCATTCTGTCCCAAGATCTGGGTCACAGTGGACAGCCAGGTTGGGGAGAGAAGACGGAGGGGACATGTCTTAGGCTGCGCTCTCAGGATCGTGTCTGTTAAGACTACAGGGGACCTGGACACTTTGGAGAGTCCTTGCTGGCTATTCACAATAAGTAAGGCGTGGACTCAGCCTAGGTGCCTGTCAACAGGTGAACGGATAGAGAAAAGGTGGTATACATGCATCATGGAGGTTTATCCACTCAGGAGAAGCAATGCCATTTGCGGAAAACAAATGGAACTGGAAAGCTGTGTGCTACATGAAAGAAGCAGATGCAGAAAGACAAAATTTTCTCTCAGTGAGATCTAGAATATGTATACACACACACACACACAAACACACATATATATAATAGAAAGGAGACTTGTTGGGAGGAAGGTATCTAAATGGAGGGGGAAGGAACAAGAGGATAATATGAGGGGTAAAAGACATATCACATGTTTTCATATATAAAACCTAGATTTTTAAAAGTGCACGCGAAAAAAATATCTCACGTGAAATAAAAATACAGGACAGAAGGGGACCAGCAAGAGAAGGAAGGGGGAGTAAGGGAGGGCGATATAACCCTCACGTGTATGAAGATGTTAAAAATCCATTATTTTATATGCCTAAGAAAATAATAAAAAGGACTAAAACAATCCCCATAGTTAAAAAAAAAAAAGAAATCACTTCTGGGGCTGGGAGTGATGTGTTTCCGAAAAGGGCCCCGGAGAACTGGCACCACAGTTGTGTGTCACAGAGAAATGACAACGAGGTTGTAAGATGGCCTTAGCCAAATGTTCTGATATTAAGACTAGGTGAAAAATGTGCCATTAGCTCATGTTTACATTTGGCTGTGACAGACATGGCAGGGTAAACATTATCTAATACTTAATTTTCTTGGTAAGAGGAATTCACAAAGACAGGGATGGACCTCTGGCCTACTGGAATGAGGTATGGTACTCTGTAGGTGCTGATGGGCGTGGAGGAGGTAGGTGACAGTGGTGGATGTGGCGGTGATGATGATGGAGGAAATGAAGGTGGTGGCTTCCTGGAGAGACATGAACAAACACCTCTTTACCCTAGCTAGGGCGGAGATGACAGACCAAAGACACAATTCCATCTAAGTCCAGCTTAGTGATTCAGGAAGTTTATTGGTGTTACTTACAAGGAGCACGGAGTGGCTCAAAGCATCTGCATGGCTGAAAGGCCTGCTCTAGGCTACTGTGGCTGAAGACCCACAAAAGCTGCACCCCTGGCCCTCTGTGCACAAGCGAGCAGGTAATTTGTCATTACATGCTGTAACTCTCCAGCAATTACTATTATCTACGTAACTTTGGGGGTGGGGAGGGCCTCGTGAATCCTGTAGGTTTCAGGAACTTCCTGTGGGGGCGTGGGTGGAGGGAGTGGGGGTGGGGTAAGGGGACCTGGCAGCTGGAGCTCCCCAGGCAGGGGTCTGGCCACTCTCCTACTTTGAGTGTTTATGAAGTTTACAAAGGGAGTGCACAGCAGGGAAGGCTTTTCCTGCCACTTTAGTTAGTGTGTGTAGCCAATGGTTATGGTGAAGATGGCGAAGATATTCGTGATGATCTTGGTGATGGTAACAATAGGATGAAGGACGGAGGGCGGTGGTGATGATGGTAAGCCTGAAGCACGTGATGATGGCCTGGTTCTTTGGTTTTTTTGAGACAGGGTTTCTCTGTGTAGCCTTGGCTGTCCTGGACTCACTTTGCAGACCAGGCTGGCCTTGAACTCATAGCCATCCGCCTGCCTCTGTCTCCCTGAGTGCTGGGATTAAAGGTGTGCGCCACCATGCCCGGCTAATGGCCCGATTTTTAAAAAGAAATTAATGAACAAGATGGGACATGGCAGCCGTATTAGGATTCTCTAGAGGAACAGAATTGATAGAATCTATCTATCTATCTATCTATCTATCTATCTATCTATCTATCTATCTATCTAGGATTTACTAGAATGGCTGATAGTCTGTGATCCAGCTAGTCAAATAATGGCTGTTAACCAACAGAAGGCCTAAGAATCCGGTTGTCATTCAGTCCATAAAGCTGGTGGTTCATCTGGTCTTCAGTATATACCAGAATCCCAGAGAAGTGGGGGAAGAATGGACTTGCTGGTGAGAGTAAGCAGGCAAAGAAAACACGCTTCCTTCATCCGTGCCCTTTGTTTGGTCTGCAGGCAGAAGGCGTGACCTAGATTACAAAGATTTGGATTAAAGGATATTTTCCCACCTCAAAAGATCCTGCTTAAAAGTAGGTCTTTCCACTTCAAATAATTTAATTAAGAAAAAGATCCCTGATAGGGCTACCCAGCCACTTGAGTTTTAGTTCATTCCAGAACTAGTCAGGTTGACAATGAATCCCTCCCAAAACTTCAAGGGCTGGGATGTAGGGATGTAATTCAGTTGACAGAGTGCTTGCCTAGCATGCGTGGAACACTGGGCTCCATCCTCAGCACTGAGCAAACTGGGCATGGTGGAACACTCCTGTAATCCCAGCCTTACAGAGACGGAGTCAGGAGGATCAGGAGTTCAAGGCCATCCTTGACTACATAGAAGGTCGAAGGCCAGCCTGGGCTACATGAAACCTATCTCAACAAACCAAAACAACCAAACGAAATTTAAATAAATCACCGGCTTGGTTTCCTAAAGTCTCCTTTTTATTTGCAGTTGTCACAGCCCGTGTTGCATTCTGCTATCCCAAGAACTGCCCTCTAGCTTTGCTTTGCACAAATTTTGGGCTCATGGGTGGCCTCTAGGTGGCACTAGAGGAGTTTTCACTGCTTTGAGGCTACTTACTTGTACAGCGCTTACCAACCCTTAGTAAATAGAGCTCTAAAACAGCAGTTAGAAGACTATGCTAAAATAAATGACATCATTTTATTTCCTATGTCCTCTTTTTTTAATACATTGCTCTCCCATGAGTTCTTTATTAAAAATAGCCTCAGCTGCCAGCTTCTGCAGACCGGGTAGACTTGGACGATGTCTGCAAGGCAAGCAGGCAGAGAAAGGTTTTTGTCTGTCTGTTTTTGGATATAATGTAAAAGGAGTTTTTGTTCTCCTGAGGTAATTGTTGTCTCTGGGGCTCACTGCCCCCTTCTGCTAACCTAGGCCTCGTTCTGGAAGCTTCTAGCCTCCGTACAATCTAACCTAGGCCTAGAATATTTTCAGCCTCTGAGACTTAACTGCTCACCCTTTCTTGTTCTTGCCGAGGTCTGGGCTAGCTGGTTCAACTCAGCTGTTCTGCCTCAAACTCCTCTCTCAGATGACTGATTCAGTTTGGCTTCTCGCTCGGCCTCTGAATTGCTCTGCTTGGCCTCAAATTACTCTAGCAATCTTTGCTAATCTTCTGGCTCCTCTCTCATTCTCTGGCTCGTCCAATCTTCGCCTGAGTTCTCTCTCTCTGCAGCTTGTCGATTACTGTCCCAGTAAAACTGCCTCCTCTCCTTTCTGCATTGTTCATTAAGTAACTTCCCTTCCCTCTCTTTCTCATGGGCATATCCTAATCTGTCAAATATTTCTGATTCATCACCTTTTCTGCCACTCAATTAGACATCACTTCCAAACATGGGCGCTTCCTTCTTCAAACTATCTTTACCTTCATTGTTTGGGATTAAAGGTGTGTACCACCACACCTGCACCTTTACCTGAAATTTGCTCTATACCAGGCTGGCCTTAGATTCAGATCTGCTTGCCTCTGTCTCCTGGATTAAAGGTGTGTTTGTATTCCAGTCAGATCACACACAGAGCTAGAAGGCCTTTGGATGTGATCTCTTGCTAGAGCAGCCATGTTCTGAATTAAAATTCCTCTACAATGTATGGTCTTGCTATAGAACTCAGGCTGGTCTTGAACTTCTTAACTACAGTGTACCAAACTCTGGGATCCCAGGTGGGAAGGCTTGCTTGAAGCATGCATCAAGGCCCACGTGCATGAAAAGCTCTGTAAACGGTGGGAACACAGATTCCTGGGTTCTCCCCAGACCAACAGTCTCAGACTTACTTTGGAGGCTATATTTTGCACACAAACTAGGGGATTAAAATATATATTTATTTTTGTTTATGTATATGTGTGTGTTTATGTCTATCATATGCATGCAGGGCTTGAGGAAGTTAGAAGAGGGTGTTAGATTTCCTAGGCCTGGAGCAACAGGAAGTCGTGAAGTGCCTGATGTGTGTGCTGGGAAAGGAACCTGGGTCTTTTGTAAGAGCTCTTAACCACTGAGCCATCTTTCCAGCCTCAGACTCCAGGCTTTCTGTTTGCTTGTTTGTTTGTTTTAAATGCAGTCCTACTAAGGAATCTGAATATTGACTCTAGGTGACAGTGCTCTGTGGGGCTCAGGGACCCCCCAGGGAATTTGGCATGGGACTAGTGAGATGAGCGTGTTCAAACCCTGCAAATATCAAATTTGAGATTTAAAAATCTCATCCTGAGGACAGAAGGTATGGGACAAAACTTTCTCTTGGTATCTATGCCTGCCTCAGGAACATGTGACACAGGTGGTATAGGTGTCCAGTCACCTTTTTTTTTTTTTTTTTTTTGAGACAGGGTTTCTCTGTGTAGCCTTGGCTGTCCTGGACTCTCTTGTAGACCAGGCTGACCTCGAACTCACAGCGATCCTCCTGCCTCTGTCTCCAGAGTGCTGGGATTAAAGGCATGCGCCACCGCGCCCAGTTTGAGTTTATCATCTGTTATCTTTCTCCATACAAATGGAGCATTGCCAGCATCCTAAGTCTCAGCCAATGAGATGAATTCATCCTTAAAGCCCCGCCCCGCTGCCCAAAGTCTATATGTCCCTGTTTCACGCGTGATAAAACAATGAGCTCCATCTGCTTCACCGAAGAACATCTGAGCCTGACTATTTATTCTGAGCTGTAGCATTGGGAAAAGGGCCTCCTTTCTCCCAGAAGAACTCATCACTGGACCCCTGGACTTGACTTCCAGCCAGGCAGTCACTGCAGAAGCTCTGAGGTCACCGGTAGAGCTTGCCTGGCCGCCTTGAGCTTCATCTATGCCTGCAGCTGATCTGTGGGAGCAAGCCGCCAGCTGTTCCCGAAGCAGCCACCCAACTCTCCTGAGTCAGGCCAGGTCCTCGATGCCACTTGACTCGGACTCGGAGCCCTGAGTTCCCTGCTGCCACCTGGCCCGGTGCCATCAGCCCAGCTAAAAGAACAGTAACACTTATTGCGGAGAAATTCTCCCTTTCCAGCCCCGGCCTGGAGATCCTGTGATACAGATGTCGTTCTGTGCTTACTTGGGATCTAGCACTAAATCCTTTTCTACCTGGAGACCAGTTGTGGCTCGGACCTTCCGATGGAGCACACACTTCTGGCTTGGTGCCCCAGCGGCCTCTGGTGGTTCTTCCGGGCAACTCAGAACCACAATGCTCTAAAAGGCTAACACATCTGTATCTTGCCCTTAGCTGCCTCACTTATCTAATTGCTACCAGAATCCTCTGAATAGAGCTGTATGTTTCAGCACTGGGGACTAGAACCTAGGTCCTCTGGAACAGCAGCAGTTCTCCTAACCACTGAGCCATCCCTCCAGCCCCAGGACTGCCATTTGAATGAGTCCTCCTTGGCGTGTTTCTTTAAAACCAACAAGTAGAGTTGATTGACAGCTTGCCCACCTGTTTCCCTCTTTCCTTCCTCCCCATCCAGAGCTGGCTCCATCTTAGTACAGATCCAGGGACTGGAGAGACAGTTCAGTTAGTAAAGCGCTCAATGTATAAACGCACGAGGATGTGCTGGATTCCCAGCATGCATGTAAGAAGCCGGAGGGCAGGGCACATGTGCCTGTAACTCCAGTACTGAGGGCAGCCAGGGAGAGAGGATGGATGGGGTTCGATGACAACCCCAGCTCCAGGTGCTGGGAGAGACCCTGTATCAAAGGAATAAGGATAGGACAGGATAGTGGACACTGTCCTCTAGCCTGTGCAAGCACAAGGACACACATAGACACATACCATCCACACATAACGATGCTTGGATTAGGCTACAGAAGAGTTATCCTCTGCTTAGCTCGGGATTTCACTAGCTCTGGCATTCTTTCACATATTCTTATAGAAAAATAAAGACTGGCTTTACAATTCCTTGTGGTGGTTTGAATGCGATGCCCCCCCCCCCCACTTCCCGCCCTGCCCCATAGTTCAGGTGTCTGCATACTTGGCCTGCAGTTGGTGGCACTGCTTTGGGTGAGCTTGCTGGAGGACGTATGTCACTGAGGTGAGTTTTGAGAGCTTAAAGACGTGCAGCATTTGGAGTTTGGTCTCTCTGCTTCCTCCTGGTAGTTTGAGATGTGAGCTCTCAGCTGCTCCTGCCACCATCCCTGCTGCTCGCTGCTGTGATTCCCCACTGTAACGGGGACGGACCCTATCTCTCTGGGACCACAATCCCCAAACAGACTCTTCCATAAGTTTTCTTGGTCATGGAGTTTTATCACGGCAATAGGAAAATACCTAATACACTTATTCCCTTAGGCTTCCTGACGACTCCTGCCTGCCCTGCCCCTCTTCCTATGAAGAACAAGGGTAAGACTGTTTAGAACAACTACAGAGCCTTTCTTTCCCATTTTGCAAGACGGTGGCTGATAAAGCCGAGAAGCCTGATACTAAGAAGAAAACCCGCAGCCAAGAAGGCCAGCAGTGATGCTGCTGTGGGCTGGTGCAGCCCAAAAGGCTGACCCTAAGGTTAAGAATGCCAAGAAGGGGCAGCCCTGGTGCAGCCAAACCCCTGCTCTGGTTAGAGGAATTGGCAGGTTTTTCCTGTTTGCTATGTACCCAGAAAGGTCTTGTACAAAACAAAATACTCAGCTGCAAAAGAAAAGGATCAGGTCCTTGCTACTGTCACAAGCTAGTTGGTGGTGATAAGAATGGTGTTATCCGGGTGGGTAAGCTTTGTGAGATGCCTAGGTATGATCCGGCTGAAGATGTGCCTTGGAAGCTGCTTAAGCCATGGCAAAAAGCCCTTTGATCAGCATGTGAGAAAGCTGCGTGCTAGCATCGCTCCTGGGATGGTCTTGATCATGCTCACCAGGTGCCACAGGGGCAAGAGAGTGGTTTTCCTGAAGCGGCTCGGCAGCGGCTTGCTACTTTTGACTGGACCTCTTGCCCTCAATGGAGTTCCTCTGCCCAGAACACACCAGAAATCTGTTACCACCACCTCTACATGAGTTGATATCAGCAAGGTTAAAAGTCCCCAAACACCTGACTGATGCTTCCTCCAAGAAGCCACTGTGCAAGCCAGGAGCCAGGAGAGTGAGATCCTCCACCTGGAGAAGGAGAAATCCGAGATGGCAGACAGCAGCGCAAGGCTGGTCAAACTGTTGTAGACTTGCAGATTTTTGCTAAGGATGGGAGCTGTTCCCTAGCGCCAGGGCTACCTGCGATTTCAGTTTTCCTGAGGATATGTCCTCACAAACTAGTGTTCTAAATCGTTAACAACTCAATTAACCAGCTTTGTATGCTAAAAAGCAAAGCAAAGCAAAATAAAACAAAACAAAAACTGCAGGATATTTTGACTTTTGTCATAGTTGCTAGAATTTACAATAAAGTAACATTTCTGTAGAGTAACCAGTTAGAAAACAGCTGTCTGTCAAATAGCAGGATACACATTGATACAGGTGGTTCAGAGTTAACAGCGCCTGCTGTCCTAAAGGAGCATGGTTTGATTCCCAGCATCCACACAGAGGTGCAAAAACCATCTATAACTCCAGTCCCAGGGGATTTGGCATCTTCTGATCTCTGCAGGCACTAGGCATGCCCGTGGTGTACAGACATACAGGCAGGTAAAGCACCCATATGTAGATGGCACAGCTTAAAGGAAGAATTGGAGGAAGCAGAAAGGTCTATTTTCTTTAAAGGAAGGGAAGGTGGTATTGTTAATATTGTTAATTTACAAGTATGGCCTAAGCCGGGCATGGTGGCGCATGCCTTTCATCCTAGCACTCGGAAGGCAGAGGCAGGCGGATCGCTGTGAGTTCAAGGCCAGCCAGGTCTACAAATGGAGTCGAGGACAGCCAAGGCTACACAGAGAGACTCTGTCTTGAAAAACAAAAACACAAACAAAACAAAAAATAAATAAAAGTATGGCCTAAAAAAAAGTATGGCCTAATAATGTTTGTTATTAGGCTCACCATTACAGCAGTATTATCTAACCCACTATCACAATCAAAAAAGACTCAGACACCTGATATTTTAAAACAGCCTTATTTCACCGGGGGATGGCAGATAATTTCCTCCTAAGCTATCTTTACCTCCCAAACCCCCATACCACAGCATCTGTTCAATAATTTCCATCTGGGCTACTTTCTATCCATAATTCCATAAACACTTGCTTATTCTGGACTGCTTCCTCCACCCACGCCCATCCGGCCATGTGTTCCTCTCCATGCCAACCCATCATGACTGCTCTGCTCCCTTCCTCCCCTGATACCTGCCTGCTTCTTCTCCCATGATCCTTCTGTTCCCCCAAAGCCCACGAATCTACACTACGCTTGCCTTCCTCCAGCTCTGCCCTGATGTGGGCTTTGTGTTTGTCAAACAGGAATGATATCTTAGGTGAGGTTTACAAACAAGGAGAAAAAGCCTGGGAAAAACATTCCATTGAATACAATTAAAATACCTAGAATAAACCTGACCAAGAAGGAGAAAAAAAGTCCACAGTGAAAATCTTTTTTTTTTTTTTTTTTTTTGGTTTTTTGAGACAGGGTTTCTCTGTGTAGCCTTGGCTCTCTCCTAGACTCACTTTGTAGACAAGGTTGGCCTCAAACTCACAGTGATCCACCTGCCTCTTACAGTGAAAACCTTAAAATTCTTTTTTTTTTTTCAAGACAGGGTTTCTCTATGTATCCCTGGCTGTCCTGGGACTCACTTGGAGACTAATCTGGCCTCAAACTCACAGAGATCTGTCTGCCTCTGCCTCCCAAGTACTGGGACTAAAGGCATGTATTACCATGTCAGGCCCCAGATAAAATATCTTAATGTAAGACTTGAAATTCTTTTCTTTTTTTTTTTTCCTTTTGTTTTTTGAGACAGGGTTTCTCTGTGTGTAGCCCTGGCTGTCCTGGAACTCACTTTGTAGGCTAGCCTGGTCTCCGACTCACAGAGATCTGCCTGCCTCTGTCTCCTTAGTGCTGAGACTAAAGGTGTGTGTGTGCCACCGCCGCCTGGCAAGACTTGAAATTCTTAAACTTCTAGAGGAAAACAGTTCAAGATGGACACAGGAGAGGACTTTCTTAAAACCACTCCAACAGCACAGGAAATAATTCCAAACAGGACGGCATGGTATTGCCATGCTTTTGCTCTGTATAGGAACCTGTTAGCACAGTGAAGATGAAGAACCTGTAAAGACCAGCTAGACACCCAACAAGGGGCTCACACCCAGCATCTGTAAGGAACCCCAGCATTACGTACCTACTCAGAGATTCTCCTGCCTCTGCCTCTCTGAGTGCTGGGATTACAGGTGTGTGCCACAAGGCCCAGTTCATCTTCTGCCTCTTGTTTCCATAAAAAGCTTATGAAAGCATTACCTCATTGGAACATGGTATTTGGAGAAACTTCAATCTGTTCTGGGTGGTGGCCTCTCATGTTTGGTTCTAGAATAAAACATCTCTCTTTTCCTGTAAGGTGAGAGCTGTTTTTCTCACCTACACCTTGAGCTTGTGATCACCCCTCAGCCTCTGGGGGCGGCTGGCATTCCAGTGCAGTCTATGCCCACCAGCTCCAGCTTCCGGAGGAGCCTTAACCTTTGCTCTCAGATCTCCCAACTGTCTAGCAATGTTTGCCAAGAGCAGAGACAAGGACAGACTGAGCTAAGGTTCAAACACCAGGCTCTACTTCCTTCGTGGAGGTTTTGCCTGCCGATTCTTCCATGCACCTCCCGGTGAGAGGCTGGGTCTTCCTTGGGAATCTGAGGATGTTGTGTCAGTGGCGTTGACAGTTGTGGGCAGGTGTGGTGCAGTGTGAGTCCCGAAGGTTCATTTGCTTCTTTTGGAACGTCACTCACAGAAGGCCCTCACTGTGAAAGAAGTCACTGAAGCTCAAGGTTCCCAGCCAGGGGAAGACTGTCCCCTGTCCCGCCCACTTTGATTTGCTCATGAACTTCATGGCTGTTCTTCAATTCTGCACCATCAATCCAAGGACTTCCCCTCCCAGCCTGGGTCCCCTCTCCCCACTGCTATTTTCTGATCCCTGGTTGCTATCTGATAAGGGGTGAGTTTGCCTTTGCGTCTCCTGCTCTGGGATAGAAGTGTAGCTAATGACTCTTTTGAAACTGTAAATTGCCAATTTACAATCGCATACTTTGGTGGATCCCAAAGTGGCGTGAGAGTGTGTGAATACAATGTGCAATAATTAAGCTAGTTAAATTGAACAGCAGCCGAAACACTTTTTGTTATAGGAACATTTGGACCCCTCCACAGTTTCGAAACGTAACCTACTCTCTTGTCAACGATTATCAGCACACTGTGCAGAGCTGAAAAGAATAATCCTCCCGTCTGCGATTTGTGCTCCTTGACCACCACCTCCCGGTTCCCCTCACTCTCTCTCCTGGTAGCCACCATGCTACTTGCTTCTCTGATTCTGAAAGCTTTAGAGTCCTTGCTAAGTGGGAACATGTGGTTTTTGTCTTTGTGTGTCTGGCTTATTTCAACCAGCAAAATGTCTCCAGTCCCATACAGGACGTTTCAAGTGCCAGAGTGACTTCTTCCTGCTCACCTGTCCCCCTCCTTCCCTCCTCCCCTTCTCCTCTTCCTCCCCTTCTCCTCTTCTTTTTCTCCTCCGCCTTCTCCTGCTCCACCACCCTTCCCTCCTCTTGTCCTTTCTACTCTTCTTCTCTCCTCTCCCTGCCTCTTTAAAAAATCTTAACATCTACTTACACCACGCCCCCCAGTGTGTGTGTGTGTATGTGTGTGTGTGTGTGTGTATGTGTGTGTGTGTATGTGTGTGCGCGCGCGCGCGTGCGCGCGCGCGCGTGTGTGTGTGTGTGTGTGTGTGTGTGTGGTGGGGAGATGCTCAGAGCCCAGGTTTTGACAGTTGGTCCTCCTTTCCTTTCACATATTGAGTCCTAAGGGCTGAACTCAGGTCATCATGGCTTGGTGGTCAGCGCCTTGGTCTGCCAAGTCATCTCTCTAGCCTGTTTTCAAAACCAATTTTTTTTTTTTTTGATTTTGATTTTCAAGACAGGGTTTCTCTGTGTAGCCTTGGCTGTCCTGGACTCCTGGACTCGCTTTGTAGACCAGTCTGGCTCACAGGGATCCACCTGCCTCTGCCTCCCTAGTGCTGGGTCAAAACTAATTTTTAAATGTATCCATTTCTTTAGCAGGTGTGTGTGTGTGTGTGTGTGTGTGTGTGTGTGTGTGTGTGTGTGTGCGTGCGTGTACCTGATGGTATGCACGTGGACCACAGGTGTGCAGGGGGTTGCAGAGAGCAGAGGAGGTGTCAACTGTCTTGGAACTGGAGTTACAGGTGGCTGTGAACCTACATGTGGGTGCTGGGAGTTGAACCTGGGTCCTCTGTGTTAAGTCTCAAAGCTTGGGACAAATGGCTGGAGTGCCTATATAACTTATCAGAGCGGATCTGGCTGCCACGTTCTCCCAGCATCCCTACCTGTCACAGGGTATGGCTGGCATACCCAACCCTCTACCCTCAAACTCTCCAGCCCAGGGGCTGGCTACCCTTCCCCAGAGGCTCTTGCCTATATAACCCAGACATTTTGGTTTCCAGTCCCTTTCTTTTTCTTTCTTTCTTTCTTTCTTTTTTTTTTTCAACGCAAGGTTTCTCTGTGTAGTGTTGGCTGTCCTGGACTCACTTTGTAGACCAGGCTGGCCTTAAACTCACAGTGATCCACCTGCCTCTGCCTCCTGAGTGCTGGCAGTCCCCCCTCCCTTTTCTTTTAACCTTTGCCCTCTTGGCTGCTTCACCTGGTTCCTTTCTGTCCCTCCCCCATCTCCTCGCATGGCTCAGGGTCATGCCCACTGTGGACTCTCCCAGATGTCTCTGCCTCTGACTATGCTCCCTTTTATCTACGGCAAACCTTCTCCACCGAATCTCAGAGCAATCATGCGCCGCCTTTTTCTTTCTTTTTCCATTCACCCTGCAAGAGTCGTAAGGGCTCTGGCTATACAGGCCTAGCCTCTGACCTGAACTGCCTCCATATTCAGGAGTTCTCCTTGGCCTGCGTGAAATGATTACCACAGCTGGTCCTCCTGATTATTTACCGCTTCTCATAGAAGGAGGATGCGTGGCTGCTCAAGGGACCCTCTTCTGAGTAGCCTACCGCCCCTCCCAACCAGGTGCACGCAATTTTCCCCTAATTGAATGTGGTCTTGTCGGGGGTGGGGAAAGGGCTAAAGGACATGGGTGGGGAAGAATGCAGGGGGGGGGGGCGCCACCTGCACAGCTGTGGGGACACCATCATCCCTGCTGGATGCAGACCTTCCAGCATGCTGCTTTAAGGTTACCCACATAAGTGGCCATAACCTCACCCCCACTGCTATGTAAGTCTGCTTGAGAAGTTCATTGGTCCCTCTAGGTGAGCTTCGGTGTTTGACCTTAGGAGGAGGGGTAGACAGGAGGAGGAAGAAGAGGAGGAGGAGGAGGAGGAGGAGGAAAAGGAGGAGGAGGAGGAGGAGGAGGGGAACGAATTTAAGCAATAGCTCCTAACTGCTGAGCTATCTCTCCAGCCCCCAATTTCCTCCCCTTTAAGGCTGAAAAGTATTCTGTTGTGTGTACATACATTTGTTGTTGTTTTTGTCTTTTTTTTTTTTTTTTTTCCGAGACAGGGTTTTTCTGTGTTGCCTTGGCTGTCCTGGACTCCATTTGTATACCAGGCTGGCCTTGAACTCACAGAGATCTGCCTGCCTCTGCCTTCCTGAGCGCTGAGATTACAGGTGTGCACCACTGAATGGCACCCTGGGAACTTCGTAGCAAGGCAGACTCCCCAAGATGAAGAATGCCCCACCCCTACCCCCTTCACCTGTGCTTTATTTAAGAAGGGCCCGAGGCTGGCACTGTATCTCAGTGGGAGAACATGCCTGGCATGTGAGAGGCTCTGGGTTCAATCCACAAAGATGAAACAAACAACCCCGATAGTTCTCCAGGAGACTCTGAGCCATGTAGGTTGGTCAGACTCTGGCAGGAAGCATAAGAGAGTGGGCCATGTTTGTTGCTGCATCCTCAGAACGTGGGTGCTCAGGGGGTATCTGTTGACTGGATGCTAAAATTTACGGAGTGCTTTTCAAGCTAGGATGACCTTTGAAAGCATGAGTTGGGTCATTGGTTAGTCCCTGAGCACTGCAGTGAGTTAGAGCCTATGGCTAGCTCTCTGCTTTAGCAATTGAGGAACCATGGAGAGATTGGGTGACACGCTCAGACTCAAAGCTTAACCCTCCTTTTCCTGGTGGCGCAAGACTGGCAGATAACAAACAACACACTCATATACTCCAAAGCCCTGCTGCTCTGTCTGTGAAATGGAGAAGAGCCTGGAAACCTGGAACTAGACAGGGCAGCTCATACAGAATAGGAGCAGACGTAGCTGGTGTGAAACACCATTTTCCCTGGGCCTCCATAGGGAACCTGTGCCGATACGTGGCCCAACCTCTCCTTGCTGTTCCTGGAGGCATCTTGTCTGTTGCTCTGAGGTTTGCTGTGCTGAGCTCATGGCAGCTGAGATCCATCTTGACCTCCCCATAATCCCGAGACCATCTCCCAGATAACTGCCCATCTCCAACTTCTTGCATCTAAGGCTCTGCTGTAACCGAGACACTTGCCTTTTCCACATTGGAAAAGGAGAAAGGCGGCTGTTGGTGGTTGGGGGAGAGGCAGCTATTGAGGGAGGACACGGCCTCTGCTATGCAAAATATGGCCAGCAGATGGCAGTCTGTATCCGTGTTCTTTCAACTGTGGCCAGCTCCCTGAATTTCTGGGCTAATTAGGCTCAAGCCAGATAAAGAAAGCTGGGTGACCAGCTTTTCCATTTCAGCTTTTGAATGAGCTGTCATCTTTTGTGCTCAGAAGGCCGGGCTAGAGGCTAGAATTTGCTGGAAATTCAGCCTTTATCTTTTGGACTCGGAAAACTCTGGCTGTGCTCGTTAGATCAGAGAGCTGCTGGGTTCTATCACCAGTTCACCCTTTCATCCTAGCCCACTGGTCAATACCACCTCATCTTCCAACCACAGGAAGAAGCAAATAGCTTTTAAAGAGCAAAGCAAGGAAGACTTCCTTTAAAAGGGGACCTTTGAGATTAGTTCTGGCTCACAGAGTTATCTGAATTTTATTAATAAACATTTTATTAATATCCTGGAATGTGTTTTTTTTTTCTTTTTGAGACAGGACCTTATATAGCCTAGGCTTGCCTGAAACTTGCTATGTGGCCCAGGGTGGCTTTGAACTCATGATCTCCTTGCCTTTGACCCTTGAGTGCTAGAGTTACAGACATCAGAAACCACATTTATCTATGGATTAGTGTCTTGTAAAGTGTAGGAGGTTAAGAGAGAGAGAGAGAGAGAGAGAGAGAGAGAGAGAGAGAGAGAGAGAGAGAGAGAGAGAAAGAGAGAAAGAGAGATCCAACCGCATAGAACATTTGTTAAGTAAGCAAGTCATCAAGATGGCTGAATACAGTCAGATATTAGGGACTCAACTTTCTGCCAAAAAAACAAAGTTAGCCAGGTGGTGGTGGCTCACGCATTTAATCCCAATACTTAGGAGGCAGAGACAGGCAGGTCTCTGTGAGTTCGAGGCCAGCCTGGTCTACAAAGTGAGTCCAGGACAGCCAGGGCTCTGATACACAGAGAAACCCTGTCTGAACCCAAAACCAAAATGAAAACCGAACCAACAAAAAGAAAGTTAGAAAACAATCCAGGGACTGGAGAGCTAATTTAGGGGTTAAGAGATGGGAGTCCCTATTGTCAACACCCAAACCAGACAGCTCATAGCCACTTGTACTGCAGCTCCATATCCTGGCCCCCAAGGGCTTTTTGCTCAATAGGCACACACTTTTACACATAATCAAAAAATAAAGTAAATTTCAATTTAGCTTTTAAAAGAGATGTATTTTTTTCTATTTGCATAAGTTTTTGCTTATATGTATGTATGTGCACCATGTGACTAGCTGGTGCCTGCAGAGGCCAGAAGAGGGCACTGGGTCCCTGGGGGCTGGGGTTATAGACGGTTGTGAGCCACCATGTGGGTGCTGGGAACTGAACCCAGGTTCTCTTGAAGAGCAGTCAGTGCTCTTAACCACTGTGCCATCTCTCCAGATCCATAAAGATGGATCTTAAAAAGCAAGCAAGCAAGCAAGCAAGCAAGCAAGCAAGCAAGCAAACACAGAAGTGAAATCCCCGTACCAATGGGATATATATGATGTTTACCAAAGACTGTCAACTTGTTTTTTGGTCTGAGTCAAGAAATGGTGAGCCAGCCAAGGATGGAGTTAAATGGACTAGAAAGAAATATTACTTTCATTGTGGAGATGAAAAAAAAAAAAAAAAAAAAAAAGAGGAACAGGTAGACCAGCTGGCCCACAATCACAGAACCAAAAGCAGGAAGAGTTCCTACTCTCAATTTCCTTTCTGTACGTTTTCTCTATTCCAAGAGTCCCTCTATCTGGCCGGTAGGGAATTCAGCTGTAGATTAGGAGAGGCGCTCCCGTCTCATCTCCACAGGCTCTGCTGGAGGAAGGAGTGGGCCCGTGTGGGCTGCGGCTGCCCGGTTCCATAACAGCGGCCACGCTCAGTGCCGGCTCTCTCCCCATTTCCCTGTAAACTGGAGAAGTGCTCCTTGGGCTGCAAAGACCTGCCCTCCACAGCCCCTGTCCCTGGGCACACAGCACCTAGTGTGTGGGCCACGCCCACTCTAGGGACATAGGGTCGGGATGCTTCTGTCTCCCTTTTCAACCCTAAGTCGTAGCTTCTGTTACTTGTGAACTTACAGACACTTACAGGATCTTCCTCAGTTGTACAGATAAAGGATTTGAAAACAGTTGCTAGGGAGAAGGTGGAGGTGTCTTAGCTCTGGTCCCTCCTGTTAGGGAGCTGAGGAAGGACACAGTATTAACACAAGCATGTTTGCAAGTCCTTCACCCCGTTTGTAAGTCCTCACCAATCAGCGTGGGAAGGGGAGTGAATGAAGGGTGGACAGACTCACAGACAGGAGAACATTAGGTCTAGAGACCAGAGAAGGCGAGACCTGGATGTAGACTCACTGGGGGGTACCTGTCATAAAAACACCGAACTGTACTTTAAGGCTGGGAACCCAAATCCCCCAGAGGGGGAGTCCAAAACTGTGCTCCATGGGTGAGCTAGAATCTGACCACTGACAGAAAAAGTCAGGTGATAAAAAAAGTCTGTCAGGAGACCCCTGGCAAACCCGATGGATAGGCCCAGTGGTAATGAAGTGTTTATGTGTGGGAGCTGTCTGTTTATCCATCCATCCATCTCTTTATGTATACAGGTTTTTTTAAAAGGTACATGGTTGGTTTGTCTGCATGTATGGCTGTGTGTTACATGTGTGCCTGCTGCATGTGGAAGCCAGAAGGGGGACCTCTTAGAACTGGAGTTATAGATTCTTGGTCACAAGCTGGGGACCGAACCTGGGTTCTCTGGGAGAGCAGCCACCTCACGTCTGTATTAGAAATTTTGTTTGTTTGTTTTAAAGAATGTAATCTAGGCTGGCCTTAAACTCTGTTTCCACCTCCAAAGTGTTCAGGGTACAAGTATGTGCCACCATGTCCAGTTTATGGGGTGCTAGGGACCATACCCAGGGCTTGGTATTTGCTAGGCAAGTGCTACTGTTTTAGTACTTTTCTATTGCTGTGCTAGAACACCATGGCCAAGGCAATTTATAAAAGAAAGCATTTAATTGGGCTCACAGTCCTTGAGGGTCAGAGTGCAGAAAGGCTAAGCGAAGGCAGGGTGGCAGGACCATCAGAGAGCTTGCATCTCTCAAGTAAGCAGGAGGCAGAGAGAGCCAACTGGAAATTTGTGTGGCTTTTCAGACCTCAAAGCTTATTCCCGGCGACACATCTCCTCCAACAAGGAGATCCTTTCCAAATAGTTCCACCGACTAGAGGCTAAGTAGTCAGACACGCAAGTTTATGGCGGCTGTTCTTATTCAAAGCCATCACAGCTAGCAACTGATCTATATTCCCAGACTCTGTAAATAGAATATCCCTATGACAGTGTCTTAGGAGGGCAGATTTGAGGAAAAAAAAGAAAAAGGAAAAGGAAAAGGAAAGCGCTAAGTAAAATTATGTAAAATGTGGGGGTGAAGTAGTAAGGAAAGTGTCTGGCATTTTAATACCACGCTAGAGTGCTTTCTAACAAGCCTGGTTTTTAGGGCATTCTGACTTTCGGGAATGCAATTTTCTTTGACTTGCCATCCACAATTGATTAGATCTTGCGTGTTTTACACCTCTGAAGACTTAGAGATTAAATTGAATTGAACTGAAAAGGAACCTTTTCTTTGGTCCGGTAGAGAAGCTAACCCCACAGATTAGGGCTTTGTTGTCTTATAGGAAATTAATCAATACTGTATCTGACTTACTCTTAGTTCACCATTCTTTTGGCCACTGACTACACATAAGTCGGATTTCTTAGATCCACATTGCAGTCACTCATGTCTGAAATAATACGTCGAATAAAATTCTGACACATGCTTATTAACCATGCACGTGAGAACCATGACTATTGATTTTCAAAAATCATGCTTTCCAGAAGCATCCAGAATGTTCTTAGGTTTGGGAGGTCGCTGAGGCAATGGAGACTAGTCAAGGGACTGGTTACATTGCTAGGAACAGCCTGAGGGGCGGAGTCTGACCAAAGTTGCCTGAGTAGGCAGGCTGAAGGTATCACACCAGACCCGGCTGAGGAAGCCCTGGGGGAACAAGCCAGTAAGCAGCAGCCCTCCATGGCCTCTGCATTAGCCCCTGCCTCCATGGGCTCTGTAGTAGTTCCCGCCTCCAGGCTCTGCCCTGCGTTCCAGTCCTGACTTCCTTTGATGATGAACTGTGATGTGCAAGTGTAAGCCAAATGAACCTTTTCCTCCTCAACTTGCTTTTTGGTCGTGGTGTTTAACCACAGCAACGGAAACTGTAACTAAGACAGGGAGGAAATACAGGGGGGAAATGACGTGAAGATACTACTGCCATGTCGGCCTTGGAGTTGGCAGGAAAGCGATGTAGAACTGAGAGAAGAAAGCACTGTTTGATCTGTACTGAAGAGCGGTGAATATATAATCCAGGATTCAGTGTGCGAACAGGGGCCTTAGTGGCCTAGTACAGAAATTCCCAAGCCACCTCTAGATTCGGGTTATTAAGGGAACGGAGGGCTGCTGAGAGGCCCTGGTGTCTGGGGAAGGCCTGGCACGTACCCTGGTGGGTAGGGAGGGTTTCCTATCCTGGTGCATCTTGAAAGTGGAGCTCTGGGGCTGGAGAGGTGAGGTTAAGAGCACTGGCTGCTCTTTGAGAGGTCCCGAGTTCAATTCCCAGCAACCACAGGGTGGCTCACAACTACCTATAATGAGCTCTAATGCCCTCTTCTGGCAGGCAGGTGTATATGCAAGCAGAGCACCGTATACATAATAAATCTTTAAAAAAAAAAAACCTCTTTGGGCCTGAACATGGCTGAGCAGCGGGAATGATTGTAGCAGTGTTTACCTCTGTGGCTCCCAGAGGTCAGGGTCTTTCCATATTTCTCACACTGCAGGCCGAACTCCCTCAGCGAGGGACACTTCCTTGTCCCATTTGAGGTAGTTTGGTATGGCAGAGCTTAGTCCTGGATGAGTGATTGCAGCTAAGCGGAAGTGGGTGGTGGACTCTCTACGCCAGTACAGAAAAATGTAACAGTCATGAAATACTCTGCCTCTGAATTGCTTGAATTAGAAAAGGTTAAAAAAAATTAAGTTACATGTATGTATGCATGCATGCATGTGGTCACAAGCATTCCACAGCACATGTGTGGAGATCGGTGGGTAACCTGCTGTGGAACTGGTTCTCTTTCTCTACCACACTGGTCCCAAGGATTGAACTTGGGTCAGCAGGTTCAGTGGCAAATGCCATCTTGCTGGGCCAAGACTTAAAATAGTTTACCTTTAAGTGTGTGTGTGTGTGTGTGCGTGCGCGCGCGCGCGCAAGTGCATGAGCATCATGTATGGGTGTGCACATGAATGCAGCCGGTCCTCATAGGGATCAGAAGAGGACATCAGATTCCTGGGAGCTACAATTGTAGGTGGTTGTGAGATGTCCAATGTGGGTGCTGGGAACCAAACCTTAGGTCCTCTGGAAGAACAGCAAGCACTCTTAATCACAGAGCTATGTCTGTAGTATCCCCTTCCCCAAAGGAGACTTAAGAATCAAAGGAAAGAGCCCTTCAAAGCCTGGCCTGGGAGACCATGTGATGTTTGGGGTGGGCAGGATCAGCCTGGTTGTTCTGCGAGGGAAGGAACTGAGCATTAGAGCTACTTGAGGCAGCTGCATAATTATGGCAGTTTGAGGCCCCAGTGCAGCTGCTACTGATGTTCAGTGGCCATAGCATGCCTGTCACATTGCCTTCGGAGTATTTATGCTTATGCCTCTAGATAATTGATGATGTCAACCATGGCCGGAGACACTTTCTGAAGAGGGTGGTGGCTACTCAAGAGATTCGTTAACAGTCAAACTGCTGGGACTTAGTGACCATTGCTATGTCAGGGCAGTTCAGTGCTCAGCCCCCAAAGGGAGAAAATAACCATCTACCTTTTATACCCTCCCCTCAGGGGGACATTGATGAACAGAGTGATAAAATACTATGTTATGAGTGGGAGGAAAGGATTTAGTTGGATGGCTGCTTCCTCCAGGCTCGATGTGATCATTGTCACTGTAAATCAGAGCAGCTGTGACAACTCAGCTGCGACCCCTCCACAGGACTCAGCCCGTTGACCTTCACTCATGGGAGCAGGGAGGGCTCTGGATGTCCCTCCTCTCCCTGGGAACATATAAGTGGTTAACATGTGCAGGGAAGGGGGTGGCTCCTTAGTGCTAGGTCCGTTGCCCATGCTCCTGTAAGCACCTCCAATTGGTTACTAAGATACAGGCTTGAAGGAATTCTTCCCTTGATCTTTCAGGGATAGAGGGCAACGTGACAATATTATAGATCTGATCACTAGGTGGAGGGGGAGACTGAGAGTCCATCCAAGAGAAAGATGGATCAGACATTTGACAGTGAATTCTCAGCATATCCAAGGGAGCCTGGGTGAGTCTCAGGCAGGGGTCTTGAGGCACAGTGACTGTTCATCGCCTGTGTGCACCCCAGGGCAGGGATCTTGCATCTTGTTGTGTGTGATGGGGATGTCTCAATGCATCAAAGCCACAGACCCACAACCTCACACTGATTTTATGGAAGAAAATTCATTTCTAGTGGCCACTGAGGTAATCTGCGGAGTCCCGGTGTTAGCTGGAGATAGAGGAAGCTGAAACGCTGTTTGAGACCATGTTTGCCATGTGGGCTTGTGACAAAAATGCTACTTGACCTGTTAGATCAGGGCAATTTGCTTCCCCTAGAGTAGTGGTTCTCAGCCTTCCTGATGTTGCGACCCTTTAATACAGTTCCTTGTGTTGTGGCGACCTCCAGCCATAAAATTATTTTGTTGCTACTTCATAACTCTAGTTTTGGTATCGCTGTGAATCATAATGCACATACCTGTGTTTTCTGATGGTTTTAGGTGACCCCCTGTGAAAGGCTCATTCAATTCCCCCAAGGGGTCTCGGCCCAGAGGTTGAGAACCACTGTTCTGTGGCGTAGATGAAAACTAAGACCCACATGTACTGTCTTTGTGTACATTGTACACATGACACGGAGAAATGTCTTCTGAGCTCTGTCATGGGTAGTTTAAAAATGATTTGTTTATTCTTATTTTTATATGCATTGGTGTTTTGCCTATATATATGTCTGTGTGAGGGTGTTAGGTTCCCTTGGGACTGGAGTTATAGACAGTTGTGAGCTGCCATGTGGGTGCTGGGAATTAAACCCTGGTCTTCTGGAAAAGCAACCAGTGCTCTTAACCAATAAGCTATCTCTTCAGCCCATGGGTAGTTTTTTAATTTTAATTTTTTTTTGGTTTTTCAAGACAGGGTCTCTTTGTGTTAGCCTTGGCTGTCCTGGACTCACTTTGTAGACCAGGCTGGCCTCAAACTCACAGCGATCCACCTGCCTCTGCCTCCTGAGTGTTGGGATCCCATGGGTAACTTTTTAAAATTAAATTAAATCTTTTTTCTTTTAAAACATTTTTTAACTTAATTTTTTAATTAAAAATTATTTGGGTAAATTTTTTTTTTTGGTAGTAAAAATTTACCTTTTACCTAATGTAAACTTCAGAGAGACCATTGACTGATAGGCTCAAGTCTCTTTGTCACAGGTGATCATGATTATTAAACTAGCTTCAGAGTCGCTATGCACCTGGGCATGGTCTTGTACTTCTGATCCTCTTGTTTCCAAAAGGCTCCTGGAAGCTGGGATGGCAGGCATGTGCTACATGCTCAGTTGTAGGTGGTGCTGGGGACAGAAGCCAGAGCTTTGTGTATGCTCGGCAAATGCCCTACCAACTGAATCACTTCACCGGCCATGAAGAGTAATCTTTGTCACTTTTGCTTCTTTGCAGGGGACTTGAACCCGGGGCCTCATGCATGCTATGCAAGCAGTCCATCGCTGGGCTATAGATTAGCCTCCCCTTTGCTTTTCCTTTTGAGGTAAGGTCTTATTATTTGTTCTCTGAGACAAGGTCTCACTTTGTCAACCAAGCTGGCCTTGAACTCATAGAGATCTGCCTCTGCTTCTGAAGTGCTGGGACTGAGGGGCGTGGACCACCACAGTTCTGACCGAACGTATACACTTGTGACCAGCATTGTCTAATTCATTTTAAACGTAGAGCTTCACATTTCAGAGTATGGCGATTGTGACCAAATCTTAGAGTTCTTGAGTTTGACACCAAACTTGTAGCCTTATTGAATACTCTCTACTTTTTCTGAAGTGGTTAACTCTGTGCTGGTGTAGAGTCCAGGCTCTGAAATAATTTTAGTAGTATTACTGCCTTGGTACCACCCCATTATCTCTCCTCATTTTCCTCCCTCTTTTCTTGAGGTCATCCTTCCTTCCTCCACGGTCCCTCATCCTCCCATCAGTGAAGGACGATGGAGATGTTCTCATGGAAGGTAGTTTCCAGATTAAAGGACAGACTGAACGAAAAGGGATCAAAGAGAGTAGACTATAGTTATCCAAGGGCCGTGAAGGGCTCACGTGATGTTCCTCAGGCAAATAGCATCACTATTTTAGAAGACAGTTTGTTTTTCCCTGCAAAAGGTTTTGACTACGTGATCTGCACATCCATTGCAGGGATAAATTCCGTGACTGTAAATGCCTTTGCCCCTCTAGGTGGCAAGCTTGGCTTTCCTGGCAGTAACATGATGAAGCCACATTGTTTTGTGAGGTTTGTGGTTTAACAAGAAGCAGCAATAACTTTGCCGGGAAGCATGGTCTGGGGTCCTGGAGAAAAGGTTTAATCGAGTCTATGCAGATGGTGATCATGGATCACGAGTGACCAGTATTCACACTGAGCCAGTGTAATCAGATAAGGTCATAAGCTCGCTCTCATAAACAACACCCCTCCCCAACAAAGACCCAACAAAACAACATAAAATGAAGTGAAATAAAGACCATGGAAAGGGCAGAGCCCAGGCTTTCAGCTCCTGTTTTCTTTCTTTCTTTCTTTCTTTTTTCTTTCTTCTGTGATTTAGAGTCAGAGATCAAGCCGTAACCATGGTAACAGGAAATATCAGTGCACATCTCTAAAACTTCATAGCAAGAGGTGTGTGTGTGCGTGTGTGCATGTGTGTGTGTGCCTGTGTGTATGTGTGTGTGTGCATGTGTGTGTGTGTGTGTGTGTGTGTGTGTGTGTGTGTGTGTGTGTGTGTGACTAAGGCAAGATTGTCACTGGCCAGTCAGCTGTGGTCACATGCTGATTCTTAGGTCAGGTGTGGTGTGGACTGTTTTCTGCGATTGGTAGCTACCAAATCAGAGGAGGGCGAAGTTTCCCATTAGTAAAGTGGTGATCACTGTAGCTGAGGCTGGCCTGAAACTTGTCATGTAGATCAGGCTGGCCTGGAACTCAGAGTTTTGCCTGCCTTAGCCTCCCCAGGGCCTCTTTCAAAAGCTCATCGGGTTGTGCACAGTGGCTCAGGTTTGCAAGCCCATCAACTTGGGAGGCTGAAACAGGATCTGATGCCTCTGATGCCTCTGACCTCTGTGGCAAGCACACACACTTTAAGCAAAGCAAAGGAAAACAAATAGTAGTAACAAACAAATCTTAAAGCTCCATGAAAATGAAACCAAAGCCTATTGTACCTTAAGTTTCTAGGTCTTTTGGCTTCTGATTGACATGTATTTACCCATTTGTGTATGTGTGTATGTGTGAGTGTGTGTGTTTGTGTGTGTGTGTGTTTGTGTGTGCATGTGCAGGTCTGTCTGTCTCTATGTGATTTTTCATGGCAATGGCTACCAGGCTAGATCCACTAATCTGTGCTGTACATAAGTTGACTAGAGGTGAGATAGTCATGGTAGTACGTACCCATCTCAAAAGCAAAGAATAAAATAAAAACAGCAATAAAACAAGACGACGTTCATCAGATAAAGACCATGTTGGTGTCCAACGAAATTAGGTTTAACTTGGTGAGTCAGAGGGGTCCCCTACCATACAGCAAAGAGGCCTTGGGGCCCCCTGGCCAGATAGAGGGAGACACAGCTTGTCATAGCACTGGGGAGGACCGAGGTTTGGATGAAATTGCAGCAAAGCAGTTTGTGTTAGCTCAAGGCGGCCTGGGATGTGTATCCACAGATTGACACCAGGCTTGGGCCAAGACGAGAACTCCGGATCTTTGTTTCCTTGGAAACTACAAAGTGAAGACACGTGTAGAAAGCTGGGTGCCAATCCCTTATCTGGTGCTGTGCACCTGGGGTGGAAATCGAGGCTGTGTTAAAATGACTTTGATGCCGCAGGCGGGAAGGAAGTGATTCATTCTCACCGTGATTTTTAACAGTTGCGTTTCTGACACGAGAGTTTCTTTTTTTTTTAAAACAAGTTTCTTCATGTCATTTTGTTAATTGAAAAAAAGAAAAAGAAAAAGCCTTTTGAAAACAGCTTCACACAGGACAACTTCTCTGGAGAAATTGGATATGCCTGGCACTGGGGTCTCCTGGGAACAGAAGCCTGGCTTCCATAGCCTGACTGACAGCGGGAAGTGACTTGAAGTGGAAATGTCATGACCGCTACGAGAATATGGAGAAGGGACCTTCAGAGTTTAAGTATGTTCCTGAGGTGAATATCTGTTCACCTATTTTTTTTTTTTTTTTGGTTCTGGAAATATTTATTGAGAGCCTACTGTGCACCAGCCATTGTAAAGGAGATAATTTTTTTTTTCTCCTTGAACAGTTTACAATTTGCCGAGGGAAACCCGAAGCAGGGCACAGGCCCCTTCATCACGCTCCCATGAGGCCAATAACGCTTATGGTATAAATTTGTTTTTCAACAGCAAAAAGTGAAGGCTGTGTGGTCTCTAACCCAGGAATTTGGTCTCACACCTGGTGGGGCTAGACAGTACGGAGTGGAAGCGGGGGTGGTGTTTCTGAGTTAGCATTTGTTTTGAAAACAGCGAACAAGCCCATGCTGACGACCCACAGTCCCGATCCAGAGCTCAGGGCATCCCTGAACTCACAGGCCTCTCATGGGCAGCCGGAGCAAGTCAAAGGCGTGCACGGGGCCTCCCTCCTCGAGCTCCCAGCGCTGCAGCTGGACTTTCTCCAATGTGCAGGGAGTTTAACTAATCTTGTTCATAGGGTAGCTCGGAAATACCAGGCTTTCCCCTTGTCCCGGAAGTCAACCAATGAGCGATAGCAATTGCTCCTCAGTGTGGGGGCCTCCAAGGGCTGTTCCGTCTAGTTTCTCAGAGGGTGCCCAGAAGGACTGAACTCGGTAACTCTGGCATTGAGGTGGGGGTGAGGGCACTGTGAGCATCACCAGATCGAAGGCTGGGTGTTGACAGGCCCTGTCTTTTGTGGGCCCAGCATAGCTACTACAGCTGCTAGTTCTTGAGTGCAATGGCCACGTCACGCTCGAACGACAACCTTCGTGGCTCTCCTCCACATCATCTGGTTCTTATATTCTTTCTGCCTTCCAGGATGTTCCCTGTGCCCTGGAAGGTAATATAATAGCCACTTACGCTCAGAACTTTGGCCAGCTGCTAGTGTCTCTGCAGTCACTATTTGTGCAAGAAGCAGCTTCTTGGACCAAAGCGGAGGGCCACAATAGTCCACAGGTAGCACAAACCATTTAGGAGCCATTTTGGCCTTAGGTATTGGGCTTAACTGTACCGGTGGGATTTTAGGCACGGCAACTTATTTCTCTCAGGAGGTCAGAACACTTAAGGAACACCGGCTGTGTCTCACCTACGTGCTAAGTAACTATTTCCAATCGGAATAGCACCCTGCTCCTGTTGTCCCTGTGTCACAGATAATTAAAGATTAGCAGATGAAGGATGAACTGGCCCATCATTTTGGGGGCTAATTCTCTGTGTAGGAGGCTCTTTAGGTTTTCTGTCAAATTTATCAAGTGTGAAGAAACACTGAGAAACGAGAATTTAGCTCTCTTAATGACAGGCTGTCTTTCTAGTGACGGTTTATTTCAGGAGACGTCGTTTGACCCCATTTCCTCAAATAGTTATGGCAGAGACTAACCAGCACTCTATGCCAAGCATGTGCCCTCAGGGCCTAAGATAGTGGTAATAATGACATGTCCAGCATGTAATGGTGGTGACAGCCAATTCCCTCGCCCCTTGTCTAGCCTCCTGTCACTCTTACGGGATAATAGAATTGAGCTGAGAACATGGCCTCCTGGCTGGAGAGCAAATCTCACATCTTCCTTTGTAGCTGGATTACGGACAGTGTCCATGCACTGACTAACAGAACCTGAGTGGAAATGTTGCAACTTCCTCGTTTCTTGTCTAAGGGAAGTCTCTGGGCATGGTCCTTGCATCCTTCCCATTGGCTGTCAGGGTGATGCTTGTAAGAATCTCAGATACCTGGTACTGAGTACAGCTGTGTGTATTAGCCTCGATCCCTGAAGGACTGGGCTATGCCAGCTGCGCGCTGACCTGTCACACCTTACCTGTGTGAGAAAGAAACAAATCTTTCTCCTTTAAACCAGACTGTTAGTTCTTCTAATATAGCAGTTTAACTCTGTACTGGTAAGTTTTGTTGTCAGCGCATCATCACCTGGGAAGAGGAAGGGACCATCAGCTGAGAAAAGGCCTTCGTCAGATTGGCCTGTGGGCAAGTCTGTCGGGAATTATCTTCATTGAAGATGGATGTGGAAGGGCCTGGCCCACTGCGGGTGGTGGCATCCCTTAGGCAGGTGGTTCTGGGTTGTAAAAGAAAGCAAACCGAGCTAGCCAGTAGGTAGATTCTCCCTATGACCTCTGACTCAGTTCCTGCTTCCAGGTTCCTACGCTCCGGCCCTGACTTCCCTTAATAATGGACTATAAACTGTAAGATGAAACCAACCCTTCCCTTCCTAAGTTGCTTTTGGTCACGGTGTTTATCACAGTAGCAAAAATCAAACCAGAACAACTTCTTCTTAGTCTAACTCATGTACACACACATGCACACGCTAACATGCACACACTAATTTGTTCCTTTTTGACTCCATATGCCTCTTAATCAGATTGCCACGTTAATGTTAGAAATGCAGGCGCTGTTTGTCCTTGTCCTTGTCATTTATTTTTTCCCCCTTTTATCGATTCATTATGTATATTGTGTTGAGACCCATCTGTGTAGGACTCTTCACTATAGGGCATGTGGGTATATGAGTGATTCAAAATGAATGCTTTCAAGAAACTTACAGTTTAGAGCCTTCATGGAAAGTAAAAAAAACATTAAATTAAGGACACTTGTGATGAAAAATTTTTTCCCCATCTAGAATTTAATTAGACTTGGAAAAAAGTTAGTTTCATTTGTCATGTTTCCTTATAAGATGTGTGTGTGTGTGTGTGTGTGTGTGTGTGTGTGTGTGTGTGTGTGTGTGAGATGTTCTCCCTGGTATGTTCATGTATTGATTTTCAAGGCCAGCGTTTACAGAGAAAATTACCATTTTTGGTGAATGGCAATAAAGCGTGCCTGAGTGTAGGACCTGTATCAACAGTGTAAACGCAGTCTCCTCTCCACCCCTCTCTGGAGAGTATTAAACCCTGGGAAAGCTGGTGTGTCACTGTGTCTGCCCTTCAGGCTTCCTGTGTGCGAGGGAGTTCCTAAGGCTCAGAGTCTTTAGTGATGAGGATAAGGAGACACTGAAAAGACCAGCCTCCAGGGTTTTGCCAGGTAAGAGCTATTTCCTTTTCCTAGGGGGTAGGTTTATAAATGAACTCTCTGTTTTGCTTTATTTTCCAAGTACAAAATACCTTTTATTATGAATTACACAAAACAAAACTCTAAAGAACTAGTTTGTAAGATCTACAGATGCCTTGTTTTAAACTATGGCTACTGTAACTTTATACGCAAATATTGTCCTATGTCATGTTTTACCCGGCACACTGAGTGTAACTGCCCAATTGTAAGAGTGACCGGCTATCAAAAGAGGCTGTACTGAAGTTTTAACTGGGTGCTGTTTTGAATCTAGCTTTCACCAGACATCACAATCTTGTCAAGTATTGATGTGGAAATAATTGTCTCTTATTTGTTTTCCTGAATGCTTTCTTATCCTCCGCTCCTCTTTTTCTTTCTTCGTATTGTTTATTTTGAAAAAAAATTTTTTTTTTCAGATAGAGTCTCATGGTAGCCTAGGATGGCTTCAAACTTGCTATGTAACAGAGGGCAGCCTTGACTGCTTCCTGATCCTTTGCATTAACCTCCATGTCCTGGGCTTTCAGGCTGAGTACCACCATGCCAC
This sequence comes from Acomys russatus, assembly GCF_903995435.1. Taxonomy (NCBI): domain Eukaryota; kingdom Metazoa; phylum Chordata; class Mammalia; order Rodentia; family Muridae; genus Acomys; species Acomys russatus. The sequence continues at coordinate 32,605,146 of NC_067168.1, read as the reverse complement.
CTATCCTTGGCCTGTGCAAATGCTGCTTTCCTTCATAGGCTGGGAAAGGAAGAGGCATGTGGGAATATAGCTGGATGAGCATAACTTCAGATAGTGAAGAGAGAGAGAGGCCGGGATAAAGGCAGAGTAGGACCCCAAATCACACTTGTTAGAGAAAGAGAGAAAGAGTATCTCAGCTTGAAAACTGTGATGAGGAGGAATCTGTACGCTTCTGAACTTTTATTGAGCAAGAAGATATGAAATACTATGAGACATATCCAGAAATTACCTTCTTTGGGCTGGGTGTGGTGGCACACGCCTTTAATCCCAGCACTCGGGAGGTAGAGGCAGGTGGATCGCTGTGAGTTCGAGGCCAGCCTGGTCTGCAAAGTGAGTCCAGGATAGCCAAGGTTACACAGAGAGAGACCCTGTCTCGAAAAACCAAAAAAGAAAAGAAAAGACAAGAAAAAAACCAGAATTTACCTCCTTTGTAGAAAGGGACACAAACTTAGTTATGGGTCTGATAGGGGTTCTGTGGGTTATTCAAGCTTTGGAGATTTAAAAATTGCAGACTTGTGTTTGATGATAAAACCAATGGAAGAAGAAAGCACTTACAATTTGCTGATTCAACAGGTGTGGTCTAGACATAAAACTTAGGTGAAAGACGACTGACTGACCTTCGCAGAGCATGCTGGGAGAGATGGAGAGATGGTGGCAACCCTGAGTTAGAATCTGGAGTGATTTTCTTATGTTTAGTTTACCAAGACTCATAAGGGTGTGTGTGTGTGTGTGTGTGTGTGTGTGTGTGTCTGTCTGTGTGTCTGTCTGTCTATTAGTTTTGTTATGAGACAAGTTTCTATTTTTAAATTTATTTTATTTTATTTTTTAAAAAAAGTTTATTTATTTATCATATATACAGTGTTCTGCCTGCATGTACACTTGCATTACAGAAGAGGGCACCAGATCTCATTATAGATGGTTGTGAGCCACCATGTGGTTGCTGGGAATTGAACTCAGGCTCTTTAGAAGAGCAGGCAGTGTTCTTAACCTCTGAGCCATCTCTCCAGCCCCTTAAATTTATTTTTATTTTATGTGCAGAAGTGTTTGGCTTGTGCTTATGTCTGTGCACCGCTTGTACAACTTGTGCTTACAGAGGACAGAAGAGGCCATCAGATCCCTTGGAACTGGAGTTTTAGACAGTGTGCACCACCATGTGGGCGATGGGAACTGAACCTGGGTCCTCTAGAAGAGCAGCTAATTTTCTTAACTGGAGGGCCATCTCTTCAGCACCCCCTAAAATCTACATCTTAAAAGAAGGCTTATTTTTACTTTATGTGTATGAGTGTTTGTCTGCATGTATGTTTGTTCATGTTTGCTTGCATGTGTCCCTGTGCACCATGTGTGTGTGTGCCTGGTGCCGTAGGAGCTCAGCCGATGGTTGTATATATAATAGGCTTTGATTGCTCTTCCTCACCCTCTGTTAAGGAATTATATATTTTGAATACCGGTTAACTTTCTACTTAGCTACCATGCACAATTTGAATAAGTAAGCTAAACAATTTTAATTTCTTATGAAACTTTCAAGGTACAATAAAATGTAACTTACAGAGGCTATATTCACTATTTATATTCCATAGTTTATTATTATTTTACTTTTCTTGCAGTGCTGGAGACAGAATAGTACAAAGTGAGTTACATTCATACCGGCCCTTTTAAAACCTTTATTGTAAGGCAGGTTCTCAGTAAGTTTCTCAGGTTGGACTTGAACTTGCAATCCTCCTGCTTCAGCAATCCTAAATAGCTGGGTTTACGGGCCTGTGCTATCAGGCCTGGCTCATCTTATTATTTTAATGAATTTAAAAACAAATGGTAGAGATCTTCATTCTAAACACTTTAGCATTTGATAGAGTTGAAGAAAATTATTTTTTAAAATTAAGTACTCTAAGGAAATTTAATGTAAAGTTGATAAGAATTCGATTTTATATACAGCTTTTATCTGATCCTGGGAAAACGTCTACATTAAAAAAAAAAAAATTTGTTCTTGTATTGCTTGTGGCATGTGAGCATGTGGGGGTCAGAGGACAGCTCACAGGAGTCCGGAAGAGCCTTTCCTTCTACTGTGTCGGTTCCAAGGGTTGAACTCAGGTCATCAGGGTTGGTGGCCAGTGCTCTTACCTGCTGACCCATCATGCTGGCCCACTCGATGTTTAAATTCGCTGAGTAAACAGAGAGATGGTGAGCGCTGCTAGGGCTGACTTGATGAAAGCATCAAATCCTGTCTGAGAATTGTTCCACAGTGTCCACAGGAGAACAGGGTGTTGGCCTTTGTTTTCTTTCTCCTTCTTTCTTTCTTTCTTTCTTTCTTTCTTCCTTCCTTCCTTCCTTCCTTCCTTCCTTCCTTCCTTCCTTCTTCAGAAGCTAAGAAACCAGGGCCTGCCCAGTGCAGGTGGCCATGTTTTGTTTTGGCCTCTCAACACTGAAGCCCAGTGGCTTTTGCAAAGTCTGCTCTCACAGAATGCTGTCAAGAGTTTCCGATTCTCAGAAATGGGCTTCCTGGAAAGAACTTTTGAGATGTCTGCTTTGTCTCTGGAGTGGAGCCCTCTCTACACTCTGCAGCAGCCGCAGCAAGAGCACGTACTGTCTCTAAGAGGAAATGAACTGATGAGTGTTGTCTGCTTGTTGCTTCGGCCTTGACTGTTCTCTCTTGCCCCAGCATTCCTAGCTCGTCTTACTGAACTTTTGTGGTTTCTCATTCTGACCATATCCCCAATTCCCCCTTGGTCATAGGTTGCAACATTACACTGACTCCTCTTTGGCATCTTCTGGGCTCTTAAACTAAGTGCCCTTAAATACTATGTCAGTTAAAAAAAACACACACACAACAGAACAAACAAACCATGGCCACACTCTGTGTTGTTAGTTGCATAAATCAGCCAAGTAGTTGGTTTTGGGCTGTTGGTTCTGAATACATACACAGTTCTGGGGTCTCTCTATGTAGCCCTGTGTTTCCTAGAACTTGATATGTAGACCAGGCTGGCCTTGAACTAACATAATTTCACCAGCCTCTGCCACCATGAATGCTGGGATTAAAGGCACGATCTGCCATGCCTGACAAGAATACAAACACACACACACACGCACACACACACACACACACACACACACACACACACACACACACACACCCCATTTTTAAAGACATGGTTTCAGTTATAGACCTGGCTGTTCTTGAATTCTCTCTGTAGACCAGGCTGGTCTTGAAATCACAGAGATTCACCTGCCTTTGCCTTCTGAGTGCTGGGATTAAAGATGTGTGCCACCCCTGCCAGCGTGATTATATTAATACAAATGACTTTAAAATTTAATTACAATTAAAGTATCAAAGAGGATGAAATAGGTTTCATATCTTCTGTTAACCAAACTGATGGGCTAGAGCATACCAAGCTTCCCCAAAATCATCTTTAAATTTTATTTTATTTTGGTGTTGTTTTTTGTTTATTTGTTTGTTTTGTTTTTGGTGACAGGGTTTCTCTGTTGTAGCTTTGGTTGTCCTAGACTTGCTTTGTAGACCAGGCTGGCCACAGACTCACTGTGATCCACCTGCCTTTGTCTCCAGAGTGTTGGGATTAAAGGTGTAGGCCACCACACCTGGCTTTATTTTGGTTTTTTGAGACAAGCTTTCTCTGCGTAGCCTTGGCTGTTCTGGACTCATTTTGTGGACCAGGCTGGCCTTGAACTCACAGAGATCGCCTGCCTCTGCCTCCCGAGGGCTGGGGTTACAGGTGTGCGCCACTGCACCTAACTTCTTTACATTGTTGTTGTAGAACATCCTGTCTTAGCAAGAAGGAACCTTTCTTGGTAAGTCAATGACTTTACGCAGCCACATTTGGAAGTACAGCATAGAAAACGAAAGCACTCCACTGTGTTCTAGAGAGAGATGGGGGCGTGAAAACAGTTATCAACAACCACGGCAAGCATCAGACAGCACATTAGATGATGGTGGGGGCATGACAACGGGGAGGAGGGGCAGGGAAGGAGGGCTGGGTACCAGTTACAGACAGAGTGATTGTGAAGGTGACTTTTGAGCAGATGCCTAGGAGGTGAGGGGCATAGGCTCAGTTTTTTTTTTTTAAACAATTATATTTTATTATGATCTTATTAACTGAGAGTACCTCACTTAGAACTTGACCATCCTAAACAATAGGAAATGGAGATTAAAGAATACAATAATGAAACCGTAAGGATATCAGTTCCGAGGAACGATTCTCCTAGCATAATCAGCAGAGGGGCGTGGCTATGAAGCCATGCTGGAAAACATTCCAAACAGAGCAAACAGGAAGTGCAAAGCACCCCCGCCCCCCTCCGCCCCAGGGAGTATCTGACTGATTAGAAGAAAGGCAGACCGAAGTGATGAGTATAAAAAGTGGAGGTGAGGGATGGGGTAAAGTGTTTGCTGGGCAAGTATGAAGACCTAAGTTCAGTCCCCAATAAATCGGGCATGGTGGTGCATGCATGCAACCCCAGTGCTGGGGAGGCAGAGGCAGGTGGATCCCGGGGTCTTGCTGGCTTAGTTTAGCTTAATTGGCAAGCCCCAGGTTCCAGTGAAAGACACTGGCTCTTGAGGAAGATCATTCGACATTGATTTCTGGTCCCCACATACACACATGTGCACTTGCCTGCACCTGCAGAGCACCCCCTTCCCCACTACATTAATTAAAAATGATAGTGAGCCATGTGGGGTGGCGCACGCCTTTAATCCCAACACTCGGGGAGGCAGAGGCAGGCAGATCTCTGTGAGTTCAAGGCCAGCCTGGTCTACAAAGCAAGTCCAGGATAGCCAAGGCTACACAGAGAAACCCTGTCTAAAAATGATAGTGAGAGACAAATGAGAAAGCCAGGGTCAGATCGCTCAGCATTCTGTAACTGAATCCATCTTTTCCGCAGTAGAACAGGGAGCCTTAGGGAGGCTTTGGGTAGAAGTGGCCTACACTTCACAAGCAATCCTCCAGAGTGTTGAGAATACAGTTCGGGAGCAAGGACAGAACAAGGACCCGTGAAAGCTGTTGCAGTCAGCAGGCAAGAGAGATGAGGGTGTCGTACACCAGAGTGTTTGCAATAGAAGTGGTGACAGATAGGCCGTTTCTGGATTCATCTCTTCAAAGGCAGAGTCCACAGGACCTCCTGTGTGTGTGTGAGGACTGTGGGGGTAAGTCCAGGGCTTCGGGTCTGTACACATAGAGAGCTTTAGTTTTCATGAAGGTAAGTAAGGAGGGGGGAAAAAAAAGGGAATAAATTCTGGAGAGAAGTGTTATGGATGGTGAGTGTTAGAAACAACAAGGAAAACCTGACAAATTTCAGTTATTCACTGAAATAAAGCTTCAGAATCAAAATGTGATGGGAGTGAGCAACTCTTCACCAGGCTTGGATTTGAAGTGACCTGGGAGCTGGGTTCTGGGTAATGCTTAAGAGTCTGCCAGGTGTGGGTGCATTCAAAGGTGTGTGTGTGTGTGTGTGTGTATCCATGGGTGTGTGCATTCATGTGTGTGTGTAGCCATGTGTGTGTGTGCATCCATGTGTGTGTGTGCATCCATGTGTGTGTGTAGCATTCATGTGTGTGTGTGCATCCATTGGTGTGTGTGCATCCATTGGTGTGTGTGTGTGTGTGTTTATCCATGGGTGTGTGTGCATCCATGGGTGTGTATGTATCCATGGGTGTATGTACATTCACAAGTGTGTGTTAAGGAGTCCTGAGGGTTCTCGGGAGAGGGAAGGAATATTTTATGACCCTCCAAAGCCTGAAGCAAACTTGGCAGATGTGTTCTCTTGTGATACCATCTTCCACAACTTTGTATCCCAGTGAATCTTAGGATAGAAAATAAAATAACCTACCCTTTTGTCAGGTTTATGTTATTGCATAGTTTTCCAATTCATTTTTAAGGAGTTATTTAAAGTATCAAAAATGACACCAAAGTAGTCCAGTGTCACTGAATTCCTTTAAGCTGAGATTCTTGAGATAAAAATAAAAGACATTGCAAAAGACACAGATGTCACACCCTCACCTGCGTCATTTTAATGTAGGGATGCTCTCTCCCACTGCCATAGAAAGCCTGGTAGGATCTGAAATCTCACATCTGTCAAAACACCGCTATCTCCTGGGTTTGCCAAGTCAAAGATGTGGTCAGCTCTTCGATATGAACGTTTCTCTTTGAATAAAAAGCACTTACGTTTTCTTCCACCATTGAGAAAGGGCTCAGTTTGAGGATTTTTATTTTATAGATTGTCACTTGAAGGCAGTGAATATTTCTAATTTGACAGCATTTTACAAATCTGTCCTCTCCCATGCCTACAGTGCCCTCACATTAACTTTGCCACATGGTGCAGGCAAAGAAACATATTCAGATTATGTGGCTGACAAACCCAAGGGATAGAGCATCCCAGAGATGTGCAGGGATACCAAAAGCAAGGATGACGCAGGGATGGAAATTAGCTCTGTGCAGTTCTTACTGCACTTTACTCTCCTTCATTTTTTGGGGGTGGGGGGGTGCGGGGAAACTTGGGTTCTAGGATTTCAGCTGCTCATCTGCCTATGTGGAGTCACAGCAGCAGTGGTGGTGGTGGTGGTGGCAGTGGTGGTCGCGGTGGTGGCAGGAGCAGCAGCAGGGCACTATGCCAGTCTGGCCCTGGGGAAGGTATGGCTGTTCTTTTACACCTAGGTTCTCCCCACTTTTTCCTTCTTCCTCCCCGTTCCTTTCCAGCTTCAGGCTGGCCTTAGATTTGCTATGTAGCTCAGGCTGGCCTTGAACTCGTTGCCTTTTATCTCCAAGTGCTAGGGTAATAGGTATGTACCACTATGTCCATCTTACTAGGATCTAAGTAGTTAAGAGCAGGGGGCCCAAACCAACTGGCTCGGAAAGACACAGCAGCTGTCCCCTGGGAGATATGGAGCTGTAGGAGGTTGGCTTGGGGATTTGCAATATCATGTGTGTGAGCATGGCAGAAGGATGACAAAGCCTCAGTGACAGAGGTGCAGTAACCAGTGGTCCCCGACCCAGGATACATTCTAGCAGTAGCTTCAACCTCAAGGTGACACATAGTAGTAGCTTGGGCCACAGATTTTTTTTTCTTTGAGACCCTTGGTTGTCCTGGACTCACTTTGTAGACCAGGCTGGCCTCGAACTCACAGCGATCCACCTGCCTCTGCCTCCCGAGTGCTGGGATTAAAGGCATGCACCACCATGCCTGGCTGTTCTGGGACTTCTGCATCCCCTTGTTACACCCCAGTATTGCACCTTAGTCACTTCCGTCAAAATGGAGGTGCTTATTCATTGTTCTGGTCATTTTTATGAGTGGAGGTGAGCCTGAAACACCTCTGGTTGGCTATTATGCTGATGTCACTTTCGGCAAATGGTCCAACTGATGTCTGAACTAGGGAATCACAATGAATTAGACAAGTCAGTGTGTGGAGAAGACCTAGGCTAATTAAAAGTGCCCTGCAGCCAAGGTTCCATCCCATTATGAAAGCTTTAATTCGTCACCAGTTGTGTGGTAGGTTTTGGATTAGCAGGGGTGGTTGGCACACAGTGGAATCAGTGTACACTGAGTCCACAGAGAGCAGTGCTGGCCTCCTCTCACTGCTTGATGGTGGAAAGCTCTTGTTGATTTTTGGAGTCTAAGGAGCCATTAATTGTCATTGAAATGTTTGACACAGCTTCCCTCAAATATTTTACAGCCAAGTTGTATTTATATCTAAGCCAAGATTTGAGAGTGGGCACAGGAAGCAAATGATAGTGTTTACATAATCACTGGGTTCCAGGGCGATGTGTGCAGAGGGACATCTTCCCAGCTCCCAGTAGTTCGCTTTCTAGAGTGTGAAGCTCCAGATGTGTAAGACTGTGTGACTGTGGGGTTGTGAAGGTGAGAGGGGAGAGAGAGAGAGAGAGAGAGAGAGAGAGAGAGAGAGATCCACTACCAAAGAATAAAATTGGGAAAATATGCTAAATTAATTGTACACATTTGCACTGGATAGTTTATCCAAATATTTTGAAGCTGAATTTTGACTATTACAGTTTCTCTCTCTCTCTCTCTCTCTCTCTCTCTCTCTCTCTCTCTCTCATTGGATATTTATTTAGTTTTTCAGTTTTTTTTTAGCATATCAATATCTTCAAGGAACGTAGGCATTAATGTTCAGACTGCCTTTAAATTGTGATTTATGTGGTTAGCTTCCTATGATGAGATTTTGGGGGAAGGAATAAACTGTAAGAGATGGTGGGATTTCTCAGTTCCAGGAGGTGCGCAATGTCGCCTCAGCCTGTTTTGTTGATGTTAACTGTGGCCTGTCAGTCCTAATGTGACTTGATGTGCTGGAGTAGGATGGTGGTGGCGGGGGCTCCCCTTTTCTGAGGAGAAGGGGAGGGAGGATCAGGGAAGAGGGAGGGGGCTATGGTCTGGATGTGAAGTGAATTTTTAGGAAAGGTTATTTCATTTGTCCTTTGTAAGTTACAGGTAATATTTTGAAAGAGATACTTTTGAGACTGTATTGCTGTCTTAGTTACTTTTCTATTGTTGTAACAAAACACCATGATCAAGGCAGCTTCTGAAAGAAAGCTTAATTGGGCTTACAGTTTCAGAGGGGCAGAGTCCATGATGGCAGAGCAAAGGCAGGTGGGACAGTTTCATGCATGTATATGGTGTGCACTTCAGTCACCTTCACCCCATTGCACTTTTTCACTCCCCCCCCGACCCCTTCCGCCATTCCTCTTAAGAAATCCCCTTCTTCCTTCATGTTTTGTGTGTGACCCACTCAGTTTAATGGAGGTTGCTTGCATGAGCACAAGTGTGTGTGTGGGTGTTCTTCACTGCCTGCTTCTCAGCGACTACATTACCGAAGAAAGTGACACCCCCTCCCTGAGCTACCACTAATGGCCAATAGTCCCTCAGGAAGGGGTGGGCCTCATAAGCTCCTCCCCACCCTCAGTGACATATTTGAGAGACTTTCATTAAAATTTTAATTAAAATACAATTAATCACATCCCCTCTTTCTCTTTTCTCTCTCTAGCCACTTCCAAGTTCCCTCTTACTCCCTTTCAAATTAATGGCCTCTTTTTCCTTATTGCTGTTATACACACACACACACACACACACACACACACACACACACACACCCTCCTAAGTATGTTTAGTGTCGCTTGTGTGTATATGATTTCAGGGCTGGCCACTTTGTATTGGATAGCCAATCAGGGGCCTCATCCCTGGGAGAAATGAATTCTCCGTCTTCCAGCAGTCCTTAGTGTCCTGTAGTTCTTTGTTTGGGTTTTGTTTAGGTAGCCACATTGTTGAGGTATCATGGGTTCTTCCCTGCCATTTCTAGGACACACAATCTTACAGCAGGCTTCTTGGTTCTCTGGATCTATAATCTCTCTGTTCCTTCTTCGTGCCCTAGGTGCAGGAGTTATAGGGTAGATGTATCCATTGGAGCTGGCATCCTGTGACCAGCTGATCTTTGTATTACGGCCAGTTGTGGTTTTCTGTAATGGTCTGCACTTGCTGTAAAGAGCAGCTTCTTTGGTGTCGAGTGAAAGCTATACTTATCTGTGACTATAAGGACAAGCGTCACAGTGCAGTTAGGAGTTAAACTGGTCTAGAAAAGTGGCATCTAAGTCTAAGATCCATGATGTCACAGTCCTGGGTGGTTGACGAGGTTTCTAGTTCAGGCATGGTTTCCTTCCTGTTAAGTGGGTCTTAAGTCCAAGTAGACAGTTGATGCTTATTGCCAGGACATGAGTGCCACTCTCTTATCATTAGGGATATCTAGCCATGTCATTGTTATGGTTCATAGGCATCACAATTGGGCAGGACTAGTAATTAGCATCTTGCACAGGACCTCCTGGTACTAAGGAAGCTGGGCCACAGGCTCTCAGGTCCGATTCAGCGAGAATCTTCTGCGTCCTGGGATCCAAGTGTGTAGTGTCTTTAGTAACAAGACTTATCTTCAACCTTGAGGAGGAAACTGAAGGCAACTGAAGGCAACAGCAATAGCCTATATTAGTAGTTTAAGAGCCACTTATATGACCCTGACCAACAACTTAAGGGAGGTTTCTCATGCCTGACCCTGGAGCTTTTGTTCGTCTGTGGCTTCTGTGGGAAATGTTATCAGCCCAAGTGGCACACTGAGACTTTTAATTTTTTATTTTTTGTATGTGGGTATATTGCCTGCACATATGTTTGTGTACTATGTGTATGTGGTACCATGAAGGGCCAGAAGAGGGTGTCAGATCCTTGGGGACTGGAGTTACACATGCTTGTGAGTTGCTGTGTGGATTCTGGGAATTAAACCTGGGTCCTCTGAAAGAGCAGCCAGTGCTGTTAAGTGCTGAGCCATCTCTCCGGTTCCCAAGGGACTCGGTCTTGTGCAGGTCACCAGAACTGCAGTGAGTTTATGTGAGCTGAGCGTTTAACAGGTGTCGGGAGAAGTCTTTCTCGACTGAAATACCATTGGTTGTTACTGGACTCAACAGCTGCCGCTTTCCCAAACTAATCATACTTCACTTACTGGTTTTATATCTTGCTTCCATGGTGGGCACTGCATGTTTAACATAATCTATTAGAATTCAATGGCTTTCTGAAATAGTAAACATAATGTAAATATCAAGTCATTAATGTATAGACATTCAACACACATATGCACAGCTGTCAAATGTTTGTAAATGTTGACTTTGCAACTAGATTTTATTTACAGTTATCTAAAAATGACTAATTGCACTAATTGTAATAAGGATAGAATGGGTTATGAAAATATAGATGCCTTCTTGGAAGGTTTTTTATTTTATGTGTAACTTTATTAGCTCACAAATTAAAAAAATATCAAAATACAGCTTTTTATTTTCCTTCCTTCCTTCCTTCCTTCCTTCCTTCCTTCCTTCCTTCCTTCCTTCTTTCCTTCCACAGGATCTCACTCTATAGTTCAGGCTGTACTTGAATCCACTCATGGCCATTTTATTGCCTTAACAACACCTGGGTGGCTATTTATTTACTTAATTTGAGACAAAGTTTTGCTGTTAGCCGAGGCTGGCCTGGAATTCGGCTCCTTTGCCCTGGCCTCCTGATCCCTGGGGATGAAATGTCACATGTCATTACAAATGTGAGGTTGATACCTGAATGTATTCTGGCTCACTCTTTCTTGCCATTTTCATGGATAAAACGTTTTACAAGGATGGAGTCACTCCATCTTGACTATGAGGCAGGTTCTATTGGAAGAAACTAAGGTATAGAGAAATGGTACAAATTGCCTAAGATTTAGTGGATTTGTGATTCAAACTCAACCTGTCTTCCAGAGTTCTGTGGTTATGAGGTTGATGGCTAAGAGCAAAACTGCGATGTCACCTGCTCTGCGGAGCCTCCGTTCGATGTGGTCACTGCATTATTCTTACAGTAACAAAAGAGAATAGTCTTAATACTTGATAAATTTCATGGATGCCTTTGGACACAGGTCCAAGTTCAGAGGAAAGAGGTTATTTTGTGTTCCTTCCAGGGGAATATAAAATATGATCTGGCTAAGCAGATTTTTGCCAGGCGGATGTGCTTCAAGATATTGGACTATTTCTGGATGCTGCAAATGTTTATCGGGCCATCTAACTCTTGTATAAAAATACAAACAAATTCACCCAGAAATGTTTATATTCCACCAAATGAATTCAGTATGTGAAGTGGGACCTCTGTCCCTGACCCCCGTACTCTTCCCCCTCCACAAACCGCATCTGCACAGCTATCAACAGCAAGTCTGAGAAAGTATGCTCCAGTGTTTATGGAATTCTTCCTGAGTCAGACTAACGGGGCATTTTCCTTACACAGTTGAAGCAGTATGGCAAGGTTTATCATCATCATCATCATCATCATCATCATCATCATCATCATCATCATCCACATCAATGTCAACATCATCATCACGACTATCACCATCGTCACCATCATCATCATTTTACATGCATTCGTGTGTCTTGTATGTATGTGTGGGTGTACTCACCTACACAGGCATGTGTAGAGAGCAGAGGTTGATGTCAGGATGTCTTCCTCAGTCACGTGATTTTACTTACTTATTTAGTGTGTATGTGTTTGTTTATTGTGGTCAGAGGACAACTTCCGAGTGTTCAAGCGTTGCTTTCCCCCTTCTATAATGTGGGTATCAAGGATTAAACTTAGGCTGTCAGGTTTGTGAGCATCTCGCTGACCCAATGCTTGTCATTTTGGTTGGATTGGCTGGGCAATGAGCCCCAGCATCATTCTGTCTTCCTCTCCTCCTCTGTGGTGCAGTTGGGGTTACAGGCTACATGCTCATACACACTACGTGAGACCCTGTCTTCCAATTTTTTTTTTAAATGTTAGTGAGGTATAACTTACTTACAATGTGATGTATTCATTTAAAATGAAGACATAAATTTAAATTACAAGGCTTCTTTCTTTTCTTTCTCTCTAGGATCACATTGAGCATGGGGACTTGGAAGATATTTTGGGTGATCATCTTCCTTGCAGCTAGTTTTGGATTCATCAAGTCACAGAAAGTTGGTAATACATGGACTTCTTTTTTTCAAGACAGGGTTTCTCTGTGTAGCCTTGGCTGTCCTAGACTCCCTTTGTAGACCAGGCTGGCCTCGAACTTGTGATCTGCCTGGTTCTGTCTCCTGAGTGCGGGGAATAAAGGTGTGTGCTACCATGCCTGCCAAGACATGGAATTCTTAAAGTCCAAGTGCTTGCTTTCTGGGGACTTGGTAGTAGTGACAATCTTAAGAGGAAATATATTGGGAGAATCATCATAATAAAAGGGAATATATTCCTTCAAGGAGAATTTCCTTGGAATCTGGAAGCACTAAGTGAGGGATGGGTACTTGATTTTTTAAAATATACTTAACCACAAGTGGTAAGACAAATAGATGTATTGAAGGCGTCGTGCTTCTGAATGTACAACCATATGTTATAGGTTATAGTGCTTTGCAAGAGTTGCGTGACCTGCTTTGTCTCCATGACAGAGCTGTTCTGAGGACGATTGTCACCCTGAGGTGGATACTTTTGCCCAGTGCTAGTGACACTTCGGTACTTTTTTTGTAGTCTTTATGTGCATATAGGTATTTTCACATGGTGTACATATAGGTGTATTTGCGTGTGCTTTTGGATGCCTTTGCTCATATGTGTGCACATGGACCCTAGAGGTGTGTTTTTTTTCACTTTAATTTTTCAGATAGGGTCTCTTACTGAACCCAGAGCTTGATTTGGGTAGGCTGGCTGGCCAGTCAGCTCCAGGGACCCACCTGTCTCCACCTCCCTAGGGCTGGGATCACAGGTGTGCACTGTGGAGGATCTGAACTCAGGTCCTTGTGGTTGCAAACACTTTACTGGCTGAGCCCTCTCCCCAGCTCATTTGACAGTGATTTAATAGATTGTATGGCGTTTTCAGGATGAATGTCTTGTCAAACGTTGTTTGAGTGGCTGGAAGCCCCGCTGAGACACCACGGGGGTTTAAATACTCAAATGCAGTCGCACAGCCTGTCATTTGTCCCTGGAAAATGCTGAAGTTTTCTCCATTTCCCCCCTTGGCTCTGTCTCCCCTTTCTGTGAACAGAGCTGTGACAGTAAGTCTTGTCATATTTCAAATAACTTCTAAAACTACGAAGAACTAGTGACAGTATAATGAAGGCATGAGGTGCCTCTGTGGCTTCTTCATGGTAGAAGCAACACTTGCTAGGAAAAAAAAAAAAAAAAAAAAAGGGCAGCAGTTGGGGGGTGGTTGCTTCAGCATAGGAGGACCAGGGAGAACTTCATGGCTGTGTTTGCTCCTGTGAGAGGTGTGTGTTAGTCAGGGTCCTCTGAAAATAAACCTGCTGATCGAATGAATGTATAGATATTAAAAGGGGGTATGTGAGAGTGGCTTATAGGCTGTAGTTCCAGTCGTCCCACAGTCCTATCTCCTGATGGCAAGGCCAAGAACCCGGTAGCTGTTCAGCCCCTGAGCCTGGCTCTCTCAGCAGACCCAGTCTAGTGCTGGCGTCCTGGAGTTTCCAGATGTGTTCAGGTGGACAACCAAGATCAGCCGTCCCAAGGTCAGAAACCAACTGGCCACTTCTGGCCTAGTCCCTGAATTCTCCCTTCCCGATGGAAGAGCCCAAGGGCAAAAATTCTGAAGGAGCTGAAGGGTGGGACCCGTCTGCCTTTTCTACAGTCAGACTCCACTCAGGTTTATGACCAAAGCCAGGCAAACTTCTCAAGGTATGTCCCAGGGCTCCAGAAGGGACACAGGGAGTTGATGTCCTTGGATTTTACCAAGTTCCCCGAGCCCTTCGCTGTTTATGCTTCTCTTGGGTCTCAGCATATGCATATAATTATACTTTTATGGGTTGAATATTGGAAGAGCTGGATTCTGTCTAGGTCTTTGAAGAGATGACTGTGGGGGTGCTGAGCTGATCAGTTTTATGTCAACTTGACACAGGCTATAGTCATTCTGGAAGACAGAGTCTCAGCTGAAAAAAAATGTTCCCATCAGACTGGCCTGTGGGCAAGTCTGTGGTGTATTTTCTTGATTGGTGGCTGACATGGGTGGTGCCACCCCTGGGTGACTGAGATGTCCAGGTCTTCCAACACCCAACCCATAAAAGTGTGATATAAGCATATGCTACTAGCTGCCTGTGACTATTGAGTAGCCTATTTGTCGTCCATAGTGACTATTTGAGCATTTGGGTATGAAAATGCAGTAAAACACAGAATCCCGTTTCTCCTTCACACTAGCTGCATTCTGAAAGCTCAGTGACCACACATGACTAGTGGCTGCAGTAGTGCATGGATTACAGTAATTTCTAGTTCTGAAATTGCAATTCCTTCATTTGTTTTCATGATCGTTCAAGAGTTCTGTCCTTGGGCCAGCAAGATAGCTCAGTGGGTAAAGGTGTTTGCCAGCTGATGATGTAAGCCCCGTGACCTGAGTTTGATTCTCTGGGGCCCATGTGAAGGTGGAAGGAGAGAACTGACTCTATGAAGTTGTCCTCTGATCTCCACTTGCGTGCTGTGGCACACACATGCACAATGATGATGGTGGTGGTGATGATGATGATGGTGGTGATGGTGATGGTGACGATGATGATGATGTTGATAACAATAACAGAGTTTCCTCCTTGGAAATGCTACCCTCTCTCTCCTCCTTTTCTTCTTATCACAGACATAGATGTGAGGGATATGTGTATCAGCCAGTAAAGGAGCTATAGCGCCCACTACTGGTAGAAAGCTGGATTTTCCTATTAAGTGTGCTGCCGGTATGGAGAACCTGCTGTGGGGCATAATTAAAGGTTCAGGGTCTGAGAAGAGAAGGGAAAGGTGTCAGGTAAACAAGGATAGACGGGGCGGGGCGGGGTGGGGGTGGGGGCAAAGGAAAGAGTAGCGCATCTGGGTTGCTTACTGTCAGAGAACCGCGCCAGGTCACCTGTGGGGGAAGAGGGCTCTGCACCGAACGAGACTGGTTCTCAGCCAGCAGCTGTCAACGTGTACTTTTAAACTCAGGTGCTTCTCTTTTGAAGCCTGCAGGGAGGCCTCCGTGGGAGACGTCGTGTTTCTGGTGCACAGCAGCATCAACCCGCAGCAGGCCCACAGAGTGCGGAACTTCTTGTATGCCTTGGCAAACACTTTCCACGTCGGCAGAGACACCATCCGTGTGAGTCTGGCCCAGTACAACGATACACCCGCTTCTGAGTTCCTGCTCTCTACTTACCACAGCAAAGGCGAGGTGTTGAGACACATCCAGCGACTTCAGTTTAAGCCCGGAGGCAACAAGATGGGCCAGGCCCTGTGGTACATTCTAGAATATCACTTCCGGGAAGGAGCTGGGAGCCGGGCAAGCCAAGGGGTACCCCAGATGGCCGTGGTGATGACCAGTGGTCCAGCTGAGGACCACCTCCGTGAAGCAGTCGAAGCTTTCAGGAGGGCAGGAATCTTGCTATATGCTATTGGTGTGAAAGAGGCAGCTCGCGCAGAGCTCAGGGAGATCACCAGTAGTCCCAAGGATAAGTTCGCCTTTTTTGTTCCCAACTTCTCTGGCCTACCAGGCCTTGTCCAGAAGCTGCGGCAAGAACTCTGTGGCACTCTCGCAAAGGCGGCTAGGCCCACTGAGCGCGAATCTTCAGGTACCTTCTTTTTCTTTTTCTTTCTCACATCTCTTGACTACTCTCATCTTCATATGTGTGTGTATTGAATGCAGAGATTACAATGTCACCAAGCAAGTTGTATCTCTGTTTCTTCAACCATTGACCACGTCTCATTCATCCCATGGGCCTTGGGCCATGCGCAGAAAGAGTGTAGGCCCAGTTTTGAAGGAAGGACTATTTGTTGCCAGGACGGTATTCATTTTCCCTGGGTTTACCTGCCCATCTTGCTTGGCCAAGGGGCCACAGGAGGTGACTGGACCAGGAGGTCGCCAGGATGTTTGCTTGCTTCATTATTAGCATGTTGGTTAAGAGGGACACAGTTTGGAGAAAAGAAAGACCTGGGCTTAGATCCTTGTCTTTCACTTCTGGTGTCATCTTGGGCGAGCCATTTAACCTCTCGGAATCTGAATTTTCTTCCTAGGGTGATACTGCCTATCCTTGGAGAGCTGAAAGCACTAAACAAAATCGTATAGTTAAAAAAGCTTGGCACAGTGGCTGCACATCCAGGGGTACTCATGGGCACTTCCTCGTGTTTTGCCTGTTGGCGCCTGTGAGTGGACATGCCTGTGATAGAACCCAAACTGATGAAAATTCTCCATAAATTAGTTACTTAGCTTTACTAGAAGAATTACAACCTTGTTTTTAAAAATTCTCTTAATGCATTCATTTTAGATTTGTGGACACCAACACAGGATTTCCTAAAGCATAAACTTCAAGTAGAGAAAGATATGACTGTGTATGGTCTCATCAAAACCCACAGGAAGACAGGCCTTCGTTATCTCATCTTGTGATAGTTCCCTATAAAAGCATATGAATTGGAAGAAGTGCTAAAACTTGTCTCCTCAGTGCAGCAGTATGTGGCATTCCTGTGGCCACACAGATATCGCATGTTTTTAAACCAGCGCTTCAAGGTTTACAGAGATATTTTATGTATGTGGCCATCGCTACCACCTGCTCGATGCTCTGCAGCAGTGGCTCTCAGCCTTCCTGACACCGCAGCCCTTTCATACGCTTCCTCACATTGTGGTGACCCCCCCCACAAGATTATTTTCACTGCTACTTCATAACTGCAATTTTGCTACTGTTACAAATCATAATGTAAGCATCTCTGTTTTCTGATGGCCTTAGGGGCCGCCTGTGAAAGGGCCATTGGACTCCTAAAGGGGTTGTGACCCACAGGTTGAGAACCACCACTTTCTACTCTTCCAGCCTTGCTTCAATTATTCATCAGGCTGATCCTACTGCCTCAATTTTGTAAATAAGTATGGTGACTAGTATTGCTATTTTTTGCACTTTTCAGGTGAGGAAACTGAGGCTAAAGGTACCACAAGTGTGTGGTAGAGCTAAAGAGTTGTTTCCTAGGATGGTGAGACCCATTTTCTAGGGCAGGTATGTCAGACCGTTTCCAGAAGCAGAACCCACAACAAGAACTGGAATAGACAGAATGTAATGAAGTTTTCCTGTGGAGGGACAGTCAATAAGGCTCTGCTAGGCAGAGATGCAGAAAGAAGGAAGGAAGGAATGAATGAAGGAAGGAAGGGTGTCAACTCTGCCAGAAATTCCTCAAAGCCTAGTGTTGTCCTGATCCTTTGTGGGACCTCAAAGAACAGATGTTATGTTTTGGGTTGGCTTGACCCTGGATCTAGGTCCAGCAAGAAACTGGCTTTTATCAAAGTGAGAAAAAGGCAGTGGCCGGAGGGAAGTCTTCCAAAGAACGATGCTTAGAAACAGCCAGAAGGAACCAGGAGCTCCTGGGCAGAGTGGCAGTGTCTGGTACAACAGATGTTCTTCAAAACACCCACGAGTGTGTATGGACTGGTGTAGAGATAACAGTGGGGTAGACAAGAAAAGTCTCAAAGACGAGAGTGACAGATCGCAGGGCTGCTAAATGGTAGAATGGCAGTGAGACCTACAAAAGAAGACGGGACAAGTCCTAGCTCTGGCCTGTCAGTGCTAACACATGCCTGGGGTTGCGGCTGGCATCCGAAGAGGGGAGACGGATGGCTTATCTCGACTGGAGAGAAGAGCATCTTTCCCTCTTGCAGTATGCTGTTAAACATTTCAAGAGGTTTATCTTCTTGATGTGAGTCTGGGGATTGTCCAGTGGCTTTCATGGCTGGAGGCAGCAGGAACAGTAGAGCAGGCCTGGGAAGGTGAGGGGCGGAGGGCTTCGCCATTGTCCTTTCTTTCTGTTCATTCTCTGCTTTCCTGACTCTATTTAGAACAAAACCTCTGAGACTTAATTCCTTTTACCTTCTTTCTTGCAGCTTGTGCAGAGGCATCCCTGGCTGATATTGTGTTTATAGTGGACAGCTTAACTAGCATTGGACCGCAGAACTTCCAGAAAGTAAAGGATTTCCTTCTGTCTGTTGTCACGGGGCTTGACATCAGCAGTGATCGGGTCCAAGTGGGGCTGGTCCAGTATAGTGATAACATCTACCCAGCCTTTCAGCTGAAACAGTCTTCTCTGAAGAGCATGGTCCTGGACCAGATCCGGAATCTGTCCTATAACACAGGGGGCACAAATACAGGAAGTGCCCTAGAATTCATCAGGACCAACTACTTGACTGAGATGAGTGGCAGCCGGGCCAAGGATGGGGTCCCTCAGATAGTTATCCTGGTGACAGACGGGGAGTCGAGTGATGAGGTCCAGGATGCGGCTGACCAGCTGAAAAGGGATGGAGTCTTTGTGTATGTGGTGGGCATCAACGTGCAAGATGTCCAAGAGTTGCAGAAAATAGCCAGTGAGCCGTTTGAGAAGTTCCTCTTCACCACAGAAGGCTTCAGCATCCTGCAGGAGCTCTCAGGAAGCCTCCTTCAGGTTCTGTGTTTGACCATGGAGAGACAGGCGAAAAGTAAGCCGTGCTCAAACGACCATTCCAGATCCGCCACTGAACTACATGTAGTAACGAGCTTCCAAGGGGGCATGAAGCTTTACTAATCACGGGCATGCGCCACCACGCCCGGCTGAAGCCATATTTTTTAAATCTTGCCTCTGCCATATTTTCATTACTGTCAGGTCCAAAGGAAACTTTGGCTCCCCAAACTCCAAAAGGCAATCCATATATCCAGAAGGAGCTCCGCAGGACTGTAGGAGGATTTCTGGTAGTTAGACAAAAGCCAGCCGTCTCCAGGAGCTTGTGAAACTGGTTCCCATCTGCCAAAATAAGCTATGTCCCTTACCTCTGGCAGAAAGGCCAGATGGCTACCTGTGGCACCTGTTAGCATGTCACAGTGCATGCTGGCCTCCAGGCTCCCTGTTATACACTTCAGAGTCTGTGCTAGCATCCTATCCTTCTTCCCCTCCTCCCCTCCTCTCCTCCTCCCCTCCTCCCTTCCTCCCCTCCCCTAAGCCCTCTCTAGCTCATGGGCTTGCCTCCCCTTCTGTCCTCAGGCTTTTTTGTTTGTTTGTTTGTTTTGTTTTTTGTTTTTTGAGTCAGGGTTTCTCTGTGTAGCCTTGACTATCCTGGACTCACTTTGTAGACCAGGCTGGCCTTGAACTCACAGTGATCCACCTGCCTCTGCCTCTCAAGTGCTGGGATTAAAGGCGTGCACCACCACTGCCCGTCCTGTCCTCAGGCTTCTTATAGCCAGCTGTTCTCACTGTTGTCTGCTCTGGCTAGGCTCTATCTCTTGCTATCCTGCTAGCTCCACTAGTCTCCTCCTCTCTCCCGCTTCCGTAGCCCTGACCATGTCCAGTTCTGCTGGCCGTGTCCAGCCTACTTCTTTCTCCCTCTGCTCTGGACTCTTCCAGATGCCTCTAGACAGTTTCTCTCTCCTACGTACAACGAAAGACCCTTCTTCCCCTTAGCCGTAGCCGGAAGCGGGCATGTTGGCAGTTGTAGGAGGCTGAAAGCAGCGTCACTTATCTTCAGTATCCTCAGCTGCATGACGGGGACAGTAATCTGGTAGAAGAAGAATGACTTATGAGGATCAGCTGAGGCAAAGTGTATAAAGCGCTGTGTCTCCCGGAAGCCATGCGGCAGTGGGGGAGTTTCTTGCCTTCCCCACTGGTGGAAGAAGAACAAAAAGTAGATAGCAACGAAGCAGGCCAGAAGAGGAGGAGGAAGAGAAGGGAGAGAGAGAGAAAAAGAAGTGATGGAGGTTAGAGTCCCATGCAGAGGAGAGGCAAGTCCTGGGTGTACAATGTTGTGTAAATACACTGCTCATCCATCTCACTGCCCACACCAAACCATGCTTGTACTCCGTTTAAAAATTTTTTAAAATTTTGTTTATTTATTTATTTATTTATTTGTACTCCATTTTTTTCATAAGAATTGACTCGATTTATCTTTTCCTCTCATCTCCCCCCCCCCCCCTTCTAGCGTCTACCAAGACCTATGCAGACGTGGTTTTTCTTGCTGACACCTCCCAGGAGACATCCCAGGCCAGTTTCCAGTGGATGCAGAATTTCATCTCTAGAATTATTGGCACCCTGGAGGTTGGCAAAGACAAGTACCGGATAGGGTTGGCTCAGTATGGCGATCAAGGCTACACTGAGTTTTTGTTCGACACCTACAAGACCCGGAATGAGATGACCACGCACATCCGTGAGCACTTGGTGCTTCGGGGTGGCTCAAGGCGAACAGGCCAAGGCCTGCGGTTTCTTCGTCAGACCTTCTTCCAGGAGGCAGCAGGAAGCCGGTTCTTACAGGGCGTCCCCCAGTACGCGGTGGTCATTACCTCAGGCAAATCTGAGGATGAGGTCGGAGATGCCGCACAGACCCTGAGGAAGAGAGGCGTGGACATCGTGTCTGTGGGGGTGCAGGGCTCCGACAGGACGGAACTAGAGAGGATAGGCTCTCTAGTGCTCGTGTCTGACCTGCAGGGAGAAGATGGAGCCAGTCAGCTAACGCAGGACGTGACTGAGGTGATCCAGGGGACCTGGCAGCCTAAGGTCATGATGGAGGTTACGGAGGGGGCTGCAGGAGGTAAGGAGGCCCGATACATGCCTATGTGAGGCACCAGGAAGTCACAGCACGTGAAGGAAATCTGTGGGCCTGGCGGTGTAGTTCAACTGGTAGAATGCTTGCCTAGCATGCCTTAAGGCTTGGCTTAGATCTCTCAGCAGCGCATAAACGGGTACAACGGCGCATGCGCATGCCTGCAACCTCAGCATGTAGGCGTAGACGCAGGAGGATCTGAAGGTCAAGGTCATGCTTCATCAGTTACATATTGTATTTGATACCAGTCTGGGCTACATGAGCCCCTGTTTAAAAAAAAAAAAAGGTAGAAGAAGAGGAGGAAGAGAAGGAAGAAATGGTTGCGAAGCAGACGGAGGCAGAGGAAGCATTCTGCATTCCTTAGTATGAGGGACTTGTCCCTGTATATTAGGGAAGAGAAAAGGGACATGGAAACACCCCAAGTGGACATCTGTGGTCACCACTGCTATGCTGCTCAGGCCATCTGTGTCAGCGGTTGGAAATGATAATTTATCCTCACGAATTGGGTTAGCAGGAAGTCCAGTGGCTGAGATGTGTTGACCTTACCTGAGGTTTAGATGGGGGTTGGCTCTGCTTATGACGTCATCCAGCTACTCTGAGCAAATTCTTTTTTGAGACAAAGTCTCGCTAGATAGACCAAGCTGGCTTTGAACTTGTGGTTCTCTGCCCCAGCCTCCCAAGGCCTGGTATTATAGGAATGCCTCACCCTGTCCAGTTACCCAATATTTGGAGAAAGACTTTCACAGGCATTGCAGAATTTCATTGAAATAACACGAAGAGGGGAAATATAATGAAATAAAAGACATTTCAGACCCCTAAAGATACTTTGACTTGCTGGGCATGGTGGTGCACGCCTTTAAAACCAGCACTTGGGAGGCAGAGGCAGGTGGGTCTCTGTGAGTTCGAGGCCAGCCTGGTCTACAAAGCAAGTCTAGGACAGCCAAGGCTACACAGAGAAACCTTGTCTCGAAAAACAAAAACAAAAACAAAAACAAAAAACAAACAAACAAAAAGATACTTTGACTCAGAGTGTCCCTGAAGGTGGAAAAATGAAGGAAAGGCCAGCCAACATCCTGAGCTTCTAATATCGTTAGACAAACCGGAAGATGATCTTGAGTGATTTTATGATGGGTGTCTGTATCTCTATATATTTTGAAAGAGGTGTGGATTTTTTATTTTTATTTTTGGATGAGACTTTTGGGACAGGCATGAACCTCTTAATGTACTTTGACTGTGATGTCAGAAAAAAAAAAAGACTTTCTCTAAATTCTAAAGCATGCAAGTAGAAGTTAGCACGCTGTAACTTGAAACCTTAAACTCGTTGTTGCTGCAGATAGCCCATGCCACCGCGCGAGTGCTTTCCTCACTGCTCCATTCTCATACTGAAAACTGTTCTGTCTTTTGGTTCCCAGCCTGCCTGACTGCCATTCCAGCTGACTTGGTGTTCCTCATTGAAGAATTTAGCAAGGTCAGGCAATCCAATTTCCGACAAGTTGTCCGTTTCTTGAAGAACATCGTTCACTCTCTCAATATCCGTCCTGACGTCACAAGGATCAGCTTGGTCTTTTACGATGAGGAACCGCGGCTGGAGTTTTCCCTGGATACGTTTCAAAACGCTGCCCAAGTCATACACCATCTGGACAAGCTGACTTTCCGAGGAGGAAGAGGAGGGATGAAGGCAGGCGCTGCTTTGGATTTCCTGAGGGGTCAAGTTTTCATTCCAGAGAAGGGTAGCCGGTCCAGTCGAGGCGTGCAGCAGATCGCGGTGGTCCTCATGGAAGGTCCCTCTCTAGACAACGTGTCTGCGCCCGCTTCTCACCTCCGCAGGGCCGGGGTCACCATCTATGCAGTGGGCATCCAGCCTGCCTCTGAGAGTAAGGACCTGGAGAAGATTGCCACCTACCCTCCCTGGAAGCACGTCATCCTTCTAGAGTCCTTTCTGCAACTCGCCATTGTGGGAAACAAACTTAAAACCAGGCTCTGTCCTGAGTGTGTGGGCAGATTTTATCCTCAGATGAGTTGCACCCCACAGAAAGTACAAGAAGGTAGGAGGGTTTGCCTGTGTTTGGGCTGTGTGTGTGTGTGTGTGTGTGTGTGTGTATGTGTGTGTGTCTTTGTGTGTGTGTATGTGTGTGTATATGTGTGTGTGTATGTGTGTGTGGGTGTGTATGCGTATGTGTGTATATATGTGTATGTGTGTGTGTATATATGTGTATGTGTGTGGATGTGTGTGTCTGTGTGCGTGTGCCCTTCTTGTCTCTTTCCCATCATGAAAAAAAAATATTGGGGTAAGTTCATTAAAAAACAGAAACCGCAAGCTAGAAAACTTTTATTTTGTCTTGGTTCTGAACAGTGCAGAGGAAGGGGTTTGGTTCTTAGGAGGTGTCTTACTTTTTGAAAAAGGGTCTCTTGAGACACAGGCTGGCCTCAAATATCTACAAGCTGAAACTGATCTAGGACTCCTTGTCCTCTGCCTCCACCCCTCATGTGCAGGGACTACAGGCGTATTACCACATCTGGCTTACATATGTAAATGTTAGATGTCTTTGGCTGTTTCAAGGCCTTTGTGTCTGCTTCTCTATTTTTTTCTCTCCCCTGCTAGAATTTCTTAGACTCAACTTAGCATAATAGATTTAAATTAAAATTACTGAAATGCAGATTATTGATTTAAAATTCAAGCCTGTGATTATGTCTTCAGGGGGAAAATCACTGAAGTTTTATTTTTAAAAAAAGATTTGTCATATATACACAGTGTTTTGCCTGTATGTATACCAGAAGAGGGCACCAGATCTCATTATAGATTGTTGTAAGCCACCATGTAGTTGCTGGGAATTGAACTCAGGACCTTTGGAAGAGCAGCCAGTGCTCTTAACCTCTGAGCCATCTCTTTAGCCTCGAGGTTATATATTTTTAAAAAGCACTAAATGATTTTTCATGTTTTCCTGATTTCTTGTCTTGAGGTCTAGAAATATGAATTATACAAATGAGTCTCCATCTTTGCCCTTGACCTGTATTTTTAGTGCCTCTTTCTGTTCTGGGAATGAGAAATTTGTTAAAGATGGTTTTCATTTCCTGGTCCATTTCCTGCTTATATTCTATTGGGCAGAAGAGGAGGAAAAGAGTGCAGCTAATTCACAAATGGTCTGAAGAGTCTGAGAGCTGACTCCTGTCCCAGGCTGCACAGCAGCTAAGAAGGGGCCTGGACTCAGGAAAATCATCCAAAGACTAGAGTTTGGAGGAAGCTGAGACATTAACAGAAGCTTTGATGATTTTACCAGAATTCTTTCTGGATAATCATAATGATCCAAATATTTACAAATTATTGATCAATATCCCCCCTCTCTCTGTTTCTCTCTCTCTCTCTCTGTCCCTGTCTCTGTCTGTCTGTCTGTCTGTCTGTCTGTCTGTCTCTGTCTCTCTCTCTCACACACACACACACAAAGGGGCATACATGCATGCACACACATGTGTTTATGCATGCACACATGTACATGCATGCCTTTTAAACACTTGGTGAAAACTGGGCGAGGTAGTGCACACCTGTAATCCCAGCACTCAGGAGGCAGAGGCAGGCAAATCTCTGTGAGTTCGAGGCCAGACAGGTCTACAAAGCAAGTCCAGGAGAGCCAAGGCTACACAGAAAAAAACTGTCATGAAAAACCAACCAACCAACCAAAACCCACTTGGTGAGTGTAATCCGTGTGGGTGCTCAGTAGCAGCCCGACGCTAATATGACTGAGCTTAAGGAAATAGCAAGCAACAAGATATTCTTCAGATATGAGTCTAACTCATTGGCAGCCATTCGCCAGGAAGTCATTCAGGACATCTGCTCCTCAGAGAGTAAGAATTAAAAATATGATCATATATTAACTATACACAATAAAAAGAGTGCAGCTAATTCACAAATGGTCTGAAGGGTCTGAGAGCTGACTCCTGTCCTAGGCTCCTCAGGAGCACACGAAGAGCCTGAGTATTGGCTTAGCATGTTGGTCTCTTGTTGTGTGAGCTGGATGCAGACATTCCTTCCTACATAGTGGCCCCTCTCTCTGTCTCCAGACAGCCATCTGCCTGTCACCTCCCATAGGTGTAAACACAAAGACACAACTCTTACTTTATAGGTGAGATGATCTGTTCTGGAACCAAATATGAGTAACAATGACACAGTGTCTTAGACGACACAGTGTCTTAGTTATTACTCTATTGGTGTGAAGAGATGCCATGACCGAGACAACTCTTATAAACGAAAGCAGTTGAGTGGGGCCTTGATTACAGTTTCATCATGGCAGACAGTCTGGTGTTCCACAGGCAGGCATGGTGCTGGAGCAGTAAGAGAAGAGCTTTTACATCCTGAACAACAGACAGACAGACAGACAGACAGACAGACACACACGCACGCATACAGAGAGAGAGAGAGAGAGACAGAGAGACAGAGACAGACAGACAGACAGACACAAACAGAGACAGACAGACACACACACACATACACAGACATTGGGCCTGGCATGTGCTTTTGAAACTTTAAAGCCCACTCCCAGTGACACACCTCCTCAGATAAGGGCACACTTCCTTCGCACTAGTGCACAGCAGGTAATCAAGGATTCAGATACGACAGCCTATAGGGACTGGTCTTATTCTAACCAGCACACACAGGAACACAAGTTTAGGGTACCCCAAATTCCATGCTCTAACATGGTAACAATCTGATGCAACTTAATAGTATTGGAGCAAAGAGAGCCGTTGATTGCAGCTCTTATCAAACACAGTGGTGGAAAGATTGGGTGGTGGGTTAGAGCCGTGGGGGGGTGGGAATCTCTGCTGGAGGCCTCAACTGCTGTCTGATGGCACACTTAGGCTTTTGGTTGCTAGAGGGTAGTGATCCACCAAGCCAGTACATTCAGAAGGCTTTAGCCTGGGGCCTGGAGAGAGGGCTGAGCGCTGCAGATCACAGGGATGCCAGCACTTGTCCGCATGGCCGAACTCAGAGGACACTGGGAAGGGAGTAGAGATGGGAGAGTGTAAGGGTATATAGCAAGTAGGAGATGAGAGTTAGCCTAAGGTTTGGCTGCAGGAAAACTCAGACCTAGTTCTGCTGAGGCCTCAGGGAGGCTATGGGGAACTCACCTAAGAGTTGTCCTACCCAAGGGTGGGGGAGCTAGGATATGTATGTATGTATGTATGTATGTATGTATGTGTGTGTGTGTATGTATGTATGTATGTGTGTGTGTGTGTATGTATGTATGTATGTATGTATGTATATACATATGTACACATACATATATATGTTTGTTTGTTTGTTTGAGACAGGGTCTCAGTATATAGCCCTGCCTGGCCTGGAACTCACAGAGATCCACCTGCCTCTGCCTCCTGAGTGCTGGGATTAAAAGCATGCACCACCACACCCTGCTAAGAGCTGGGGCATTTAACCAACCCTGCCAGCTATTGGCTAGTGGCTGCTACTAGTCTCCCTCCTGGCATTATGGTCTGCCCAGTATGAGGCTTATGGTGCTCCAGGCTCAGAGGATTGCGGGTGCTGAGGGAGTAGGGTGGTGCTTGGGATCAGTGGTTTTGGCTACCTCCTCCTGACAGTCTGGCCTAATGGGCGTGGCTTCTTCTCATTGGCCAGGCTGCACGCATGTGGAGAAGGCAGACATTTACTTCCTTATTGATGGGTCTGGTAGCATCAGACAAAATGACTTCACTGAAATGAAGAAGTTCATGAAGGAGGCGATAAAGATGTTCCACATTGGGCCTGACAGAGTACGCTTTGGAGTCGTTCACTACTCAGACAGAATTATAAGCCGGTTTTTACTCAGCCAGTATGCCAGCGTGGCAGAGCTGAGGACAGCTATCGACAACATCCAACAGAGAGGAGGTGGCACCACAACTGGTGAGGCCTTAAGAGAAATGACCTTGATCTTCAAAAACACTGCCAGAATCAGCGTTGCCCGATACCTCATCGTCATCACTGATGGTCAGTCCTCAGACCCGGTGGCTGAGGCTGCACAGGGCTTGAGGGACATTGGCATCAACATTTATGCCATTGGAGTCAGAGACGCTAATATGACTGAGCTTAAGGAAATAGCAAGCAACAAGATATTCTTCGTATATGAGTTTGACTCATTGGCAGCCATTCGCCAGGAAGTCATTCAGGACATCTGCTCCTCAGAGAGTAAGAATTAAAAATATGATCATATATTAATTATGCACAATAATGGCTTTCATTATGATATTTCATTTATGTATATTTTTTTATTGTATTCACCCCATTATTTTTTCTGGCTCTCTCTTATTTCTGTTGATCTCTCTCTTGTTCCTAACCATCCCCCTTCTATTTTTGTGTCTCTTCTCTCTTTTTTCCTTTTTTCCTTGCCCTCTGTGTTTGTGACTCAGTGGAATTCATGAGAGTTGCAATGGGAGCATGGGTGAGAGGTTATTATCAGGAGCTTGGGCACCTTGCCAGGGGCTCTAGCACTGATCTAGCTAATGGATCTTTAATTACTTGAATGGTCTTTATTCTCTTATGTAATTACTGGCTGGTTAGTAAGTTTTGAGCACAGAGTGACAGTGACCTGGAATAAACCAAGCTGGTCAAATTTTATATCCTAATCCCACAGCTGCGTCTTATTTTGAGACTAGTTTGTGCTGAGTTGCAGAAAGTTTATTGACCACTCCTCGTTCTCTTTAAAAAATATGTTCATGCTACCCTCAGTTGTTGCTGGGCACTTGTGATCCGCTGGCTCCAGGTTCTGACCAAATGTCCCCTTGTGCTGTCCCTCCCTGCCCTCAGCCTGTAAGAGGCAGAAAGCTGACATCATCTTCTTGATCGATGGCTCAGAATCCATCGCCCCGAAGGACTTTGAAAAGATGAAAGAATTCATGGAAAGGATGGTGAATGAGTCAGATATCAGTGCTGATGAAATTCAGATTGGCCTTCTGCAGTTCAGCTCCGTTCCCCGGGAAGAATTCAGGCTCAACCAGTACTCCTCAAAGGTGGACATCTGCAGAGCCATCTTGAATATGGAACAGATGAATGATGGTACCCGTACTGGGAAAGCCTTGAATTTCACGCTGCCTTTTTTTGACAGTTCAAGAGGAGGGAGACCCAGTGTTCACCAGTATTTGATTGTGATCACCGACGGGGTCTCCCAGGATAACGTAGCCCCCCCAGCCAAAGCCCTCAGAGACAGAAACATAATTATTTTTGCTATCGGGGTGGGAGAGGCTCAGAGAACCCAGCTTCTGGAGATCACTAATGATCAGGACAAAGTGTACCATGAAGAAAATTTTGAGTCCTTGCAGAACCTGGAAAAGGAAATTCTTTATGAGGTCTGTAGTCCCCAAGGTGAGTGACAGAGAAGTTATTTTTGTCTGCAAGCTATTGGAGAGGTCAGGGGCGCTGTAGAACTCCGACCCTGCTAGCTGGGCATGAAGTGGACAGGACGTATCTGTCAGGCCTGAGCTCTTGATGCAACCATGGCTCAGGTTTCCCTGGGCACCATTAATTATCCCTGTGTTGTCACACCATGGTCCCGGAGCCCTGAACATTCTCGGAACTGTCACCACAACTTCTTAATACTCTCCCCTTGTAGTATAGACAAAGCCAGGTGGGAATGTGTGTGCAGAGCTTCCAGAAGGTTGGTGACTATTGACAGGGCACGAGCAGAGAGCCATGTTGTTGAGACAGACTCTTAAGAAGCAGAACCCACCGTCTTCTGTGAAACCCTGCACAGATGCTCGTCTGCCTGTTCTCATTCTGTTTCTAAGCGGCCTTTCTGCCTCACTCCCTAAGGCCCCCACCCCACCTCCCACTCCCTGCCAAGATGGCAAGGTTCAGAGACAGTCTAACCTCATCCTTGCAATCTGGACCCATCACTCTGGGGTGATAGAGATAGAAAAAAAATCTTCATGGATGACTCTACAGTAGGTGTTGGGCGATCACAAACACCTTCATCTTCACAGTAGCTAATACATGCACATGCAGATACACTCGCACACGCACACAGGTACACATACATGCACACAAATACACAGACACACACGAACATAGACACACTCACAGATATACAGACACAGACACACACACATACAGAAACACACAGAACCACACACACACACACACACACACACACACACACACACACACACACTCATATCCCCCACACCCCAAGTTTGAGGACTCAGTCCAGGGGCTTGAATATTCTAGGCAAAGTATTCTGCCATTGTATTCCATCTCAACCTCCCAGGATAGCTAACTTTTTTTCTTCAAATACTTATATTGATTTTATAAAAATGTTTGCTTGTGTGTTTGTGCAACATGTGTGTGCAGTACCCGTGGAGGCCAGAAGAGGGTGCTGTATCCCCTCTAGGACTGGAGTTACAGACTTGTGAGCCACCATATGAGAGAGAATCCAGTGCTCTTAACCATTGAGTTATCTTTCCTCCTCAACAGACTGCCCACCCCTATACTGAATGCAAGGCCTTGTGAGTGCTAAGTAAATACCTTACCATTGAACGGTACCCTCAAGGCAGTTGGTTCTACAGGCTGTGTAGTTCCTCTTATTTTATTGTTATTATTTTTGAGACAGTCCCTGGCTGTCCCTGAACTTGCTAAGTAGACTAAAGCAGCCTTGATCTTTAGAGGTCTACCCACTTCTGCCTTTTGAGTCCTGGGATTGAAGGTATGCGCTGCCTTGCCCAGACACCATCATGTCTTTTGACAAGGTCTTAAAATTTTAAACATGTCTGGATCATCTGAGATCTTTTTAAAATGAAGAACCGGAGCTCAGGGTAGGAGTCCGCATTTTAAAAATTGACTATTCTTTGAAAGTTTTATCCACGTCTCTAATGCATATTGGCCATTTTTATACCCCCTTCACCCCCTCCCATTCCCCTTCCACTCCTGATGGACCCACCCTTCTTGCCAATGTGTGTCCCTGTGTGCTTGTGTGTGTGCGTATGTGTGTGTACATGTGTGTGTATGTGTGCTCGTGCGTGTATATGTATGTGTGTATGTGTGTGTATGTATGTGTGTGTGTGTATGTGTGCATATGTGTGTGTGTGTATGTGTGTCCATGTGTGTGTGTGTGTGCATGTGTGAGACCCACTGAGTTTAACTTGGGTTGACAGCCTGCACATGGATAGGGGTTGTTTGCTGGAGCATGGCAGGAGTCTGTGTATCTAACAAGATGCAGGTAGTACAGATCCTGCAGGTTTGTGAACTGTACTTTGAATAGGGGGGAAGTGTAATATAATTTAGCGAGGCCCAATATAGTCATAGAGTGGAATAGTAGGGGTAATGTCGTATAACATAGCATGGTGCAGAATCATATAGAAGAATTTATAAGGAAACCATAAACTCTACAAAAGATACTATGTATATAGCAGATGATTTTGCTGTTTTATCTCTAAACATATGTTTATATATATGATGATATGAATTATTAATTATTATTATTTTTGAGACAGGGCCTCTCATGGTAGCTCAGCTCATGGGACTCACTGTGTAGCTTGGTAGGCATGGCACTTATGATAATTAGCCATAGCCTTGTGAGTGCCGAGACGACAGGCATGCGCCACCATGCATGGTATTGTAACATTTTACCATTTCGATGCTGAAGAGAAGGGAAGACAAGCTTGTCTTTTCCTCAATTATGTACCTGTTAACAAGGGCCTGTGACCTCCGTTGGCTTTACCAGGAGGCAGAATGTGGGCTTTGGACAGTCACAAAGCACTTGGTATCTTATTTGATTCTTCAAAATCTGAAAGAGCAAGCAGCATTCAAACAAACAAACAAACAAACAAACAAACAACCAGGATGCTCTTTCCAGCGGGAAGCATTGATGTAACTGTCTCATGTGACATGGCTGTAAAGGCAGAGTGACCCCTCTGGCCACTGTGGAGATTCTCATGTTACGCGGTCTGTGTACAGTGCAGCTCTAATGTGTTAGATGGTGTCCATTCCTGGTGAGGTAGATGCCGTCATTACGACACTCAATTTCTACGTGAGAAAAACAGGACTGAGAGTGATTGCAAACAATTGCCCAACAGTTCGGTGTCAAAAGATCAAACAATGCCCGGCACGGTGGCTCATGCCTTTAATCCCAGCACTTGGAGGTGGAGGCAGAGGCAGCTGTGAGATCTAGGCCAGCCATGGTTACATAATGAGACCCTGTTGTGTGTGTGTGTGTGTGTGTGAGAGAGAGAGAGAGAGAGAGAGAGAGAGAGAGAGAGAGAGAGAGAGAGAGAGAGCGCAACACTGAATTGGGTGTGGTGGTGTACAACTGTAATCCTAGAATTTGGAGGTGGAGGCAGGAGATCAGTGCCAAGTCAGGGTCATTTTGGTTTTAGGTCAACCTCAGCTACACAGAGGGTTCAAGGATAGGCTGGCTACACGTGATCCTGTCTCAAAAGCAAACATGGAAAACAAACAGGGATTGGGGCGTTGCCGTAGTCAGAGAAGTGCTTGTCACAAAAAGCATAAGGACCCTAGAATTCAGATCTGAATACAAGCGTGGTGGTATACACCTATAATCCCAGGGCTGGGGAGGCAGAAACAGGAAGGTTCTTGGGGCTAGCTGAATCAGTGGGCTTTGGGATCAGCCAAAGACCTTAGTCTAAAAAAAAAAAAAAAAAACAAAAAAACTTTGTCTCAAAAAGAAAAGAAAAAAAAAAGACCAAATGCTTGAGAGAGACACCCAGTGTCAACATCTGGGCCCCACGTCACCATACAGGCAAGCACATGAATACATGCAAATACTTGAACACGCACACATGAACTTGTACATACACACACATGCAAACCCAACCCCCCAAACAACGGCAAAGCTCACATACCTAATCACTACTTACACACATAGAGACTTTGTGTAAGAAACTGGGGCCTAAGAATTGCCAGGCTTCATTATGGAAGACTCATTTGGGGTCCCTGGACCCTATCAAAGGCTTAAAGTCTACTTTTGTGAATTATTAAATTAGTGTCCTTGCTTGTGCTGCTTCAAGATGCTTATTGCTCTGAAGTTGCCCAGTGAATTTGGAAATTATTTAAAACAAACACAATGGTGTTGTAGGGTATTTGATCACACTGTGAACCTGAAACTGTGTACTAGAAAAACCTGTTTCTAGTTGTGGTTTGGCTTAGCCCTAGCACACACCTTTAATCCAAGAGCTTTCTGTTTGAAGATTGTAAACAGGATTAAATAAAGTCAACCATAGGTCATGAGATGGAGCAAGCATCATTGGTGGGAATGAACATTGGAAAAAACCATAGAGAGTAAGAGGAAGTCAGTAGGATGGACAGAGAGACACACAGGAAGTAGAAGGGAGGGACATTCAGTTTGAGGGTTTTTTGAGATGGTGGGAAAGGAATTTTCTTGCTTCCTCTGAGGAGGAAGGTCAGTTGGGTGCTTTCTTTGTCTCTTTGAGCTAGCAGGCTTTGACCCCAGCATCTGGCTCCTGAGTTTTAACTAGTAAAATTGAACAATTGAGATTTTGTTAAAAACAACACAAGGGTGCAATTATTTTTTAAAAGTGGAGGCTGAGGTGTAGTTCAGTGGTAGAGCACACTTGCTTTAAACCAAACCAAACAAAGCAAAACAAAAGTTGTAAAACAAAACAAAAAAGCAAGTATCATGGGACGCCCTGCATGTTGTAGTTCAAATTCTTCAGGCATCAAAGTCTTGTATTTGCTTTCTTTGCAGGTGAGCAGTAGCCACCTTTTCTTTCCATCAATCTTGTACTGGGTGCATTAGGGTTCTTGTTCATTTCAGCTTTGATTTAACTTTTTGATGAAATTGGGCCAGACGCTTTAGTAACAGTCAGGAACTAATTTATCACAGAATTATAGAATCACAAAGCTGAAAAGGCCTGGAGATTGCCTGCTAAGATCCAACCCTCTCCATTAACAGGAAAGAAAATGGTTCCTCGCTTTTATGAATCACTGAATAAAGCAAGCTGAGAAGGTTCTAGGGCATGTAAATTAGAAACACAGTCATATCCATATGACAAAGCAATAGTTCTCTTGTATAAGACTGGGTCTAACATAGAAATGGGATTTTTATCTGTGAAACTGCCATTCTGTGAACTTGAACAAGATTTTAAAAAGCAAAACAAAATCAAGTTATTTGACATGAAGACAGGAGAGAGACACTTTTCACTGTGCTAGTCTCAGAACCACACTAGCTGGGGTACATACAATCTTCACAGGGCTGAAACCTTATGTCCCAGCCTCTCAGAACTTTGGGAGATGTTTTATTAGTGAGGGCCAGCTACATGCTTATGCCTCTCCAAGTTGTGCCCCCTAATCTGTAGTTTTAATTTTTCTAATTCAGAGTCAAGTATTCCAATGAGTGAAGACTAAAAAGTTGAGAGAGACAGAAAGACAGAGAGAGAGAGAGAAGAGAGAGAGAGAGAGAGAGAGAGAGAGAGAGAGAGAGAGAGAGAGAGAGACAGAGACAGAGACAGAGAGAGAGACAGAGAGACAGAGAGACAGAGAGACAGAGACAGAGACAGAGACAGAGACAGAGACAGAGCGTGTGGTCAGAGGACAACATATAGCAGTTTGTTTTCCTTCTATTATGTGGTTCTCAAGCTCAGGTCCTCTGGCTTGACAGCAAGCACCTTTCCCTGCTGAGCAGCCCTGCCAGCCTATGATGTGTGAAGATTTAAGGAGGAACCGTCCACATATCCAGGTTGCCTTGAGTAGCTTTAAGCTATGCGTTGCCCCCGCTGAAGTAATTAATAGTACTAGCTGTTTCATGGTTGCTAAGTTATTCATTCATCTACATTCTAAAATATACGTTATCTGTGAGCATCAATTTTGCATTCTCGATGGAGTTTCAATAAATGGGCTTATTATACACTAATTACAGCCTGAATCTCCAGCAGACCTTCAAAGTCTAAATTTAGCCTCCCCAGGGGACCTTACAATTTTTTCGGGCAGAAGAAACAGAAAACAGAGGCTACCATACCATTCAGCTCTGACCTTTTCTAATAGTCTCCCACAGTCCCAAACAAGGCTGATGTAGACGAGGAAGAAAATTCCCAGGGCTGAAGGTGAGTTACAAGTACTGCTGGAAGAAACTCAAGATTTACTTTAGGTCCCCCTTACCTGTCAGATATCCAGTGGTTGTCTGTATTAGGTCATGGGAGAATAGGTGACACAGCTCCCACTCTTAAGAAGCCCCCTGTTTAGTAGAAGGGAAGACCATGTAAAGCCTCAATGGAGCCACACAACATTAAATACTTGATCAGAGGAGGTGCAGGTAAAAATAGGAGCATGCTTGGGAGAAGGGTCAGGCAGGCATTTGGACAGCTACATGAAGGACTTGACTATGTCAACCAGCTGCATGGAAAAGAACCCTCCAGGCAGAGCATTTTGTACTTTGTATCAGTTAGCTTTTACTGTGTAACAAATAGCACCCCTCCCACCATTATTTAAACTTGGGCTTCTGTGTCGTTCCATTCTTTCTGGCAGCTGCAGGTGACTAATCTTGCTCTTCCATTTTTCGAAGGATGCAGTGTGGATTTGTCTGTAGGAGTTGATATCTCATCTTCTTCAGAGCGAGCTCAGCAGGAACTTCGGAAATTGCTGCCAGGGCTGATGCAACAGTTGGCCTTGCTTTCCAACATCAGTTGTGATGCTCCTGGCCAGATCGACCCGAGGTTCCGCTATGTGGTTCCAGGCTCCAGCAGCCAGCTTGTCTTTGACTCAGGCTTTGAGAAGTACAGTGATGAGGCCATACAGAAATTCTTGGTGCATCAGAGTTCAGTGACCAACCGTATGGATGTAGACTTTCTGCAGTCCCTGGGAGAGTCTGCCATCCGCCTGTCTTTGGCTAAAGCGAAGGTACTACAAGCCTAGGATCCAGGCTGTGGAGCCATGGGGCACGGTAGGATAAAAAAGGCAGAGGCATTTGTAACTGGAGCTAACAGTAGGTGGGTTTTCTTTCAACAAGCACATCTTTCTTAAGCCCTGGAGGCTCTGTGTTTAAACAATACCATGAGGGACCAAAGAGCAAAGCCCTGGCCCTGGCCTCCAACCACTTACTGCTTAATAGCATAATTCATTCTTTTGTTTGTTTGTTGAGACATGGTCTCAGCTATGAAGACCAGGCTAGCCTTGAACTTTGCCTGCCTCTGCCTTACCAGTGCTGGCATTAAAGAGGTGTGCCACAGTGCCCTACTGGCACAAGTCATTCTTAAGACACTCAGAGGATGCTGCAAGACCACCCCTAGTCTCTTATGTTCGCTCACAGCTATTCAGAGTTTAACTGGCCCGAGCACACCCATGAAGCTCCTTCTGCCTTCCTGAGGCCCCTTGAACTGTATAATTCAGGCTTAATTTACACTTAGTTTTTTATTTTTGTTTTTCTTCTTCTTCCCCATTCACAATCCAGTGTCCCCTATGTGCCTTCTCTCCTCTTGGCAATGGTGCTTTGGTTGTTTTTTTTTTTTTTGAACAGATGAAAGATGGAGGAGACAATTTTTAGAGAGTATCTTTAAATGAATAGTTTAGACTCTCTACCCTCCCTCTAGGGCGGGGAGGAGGAAATTTAAATAAAAATAGATTTGTAATTTAATAACAAATGAGTAGGTGGAACGGAATAGAGTAAGAAGCTGGGCACACACACACACACACACACACACACACAAATCCTTCCTCTTGTAATTTTAAGAATTGTGGTCAGGCAGTGGTGGCACACACTGTTAATCTCAGGACTCAGGAGGCAGAGAAAGGCATATCTCTGAGTTCGAGGCCAGCCTGGTCTACAGAGGGAGTTCTAGGACGGCCAGGTCTACACAGAGGAAACCTTGTCTCAAAACAAAACAAAACAAAACAAAACAAAAAAACACCACCAACAACAAAAACCTCAACCCAAACTAACCAACCAACAAAGCAACCCCCCCCCCCCACAAGTGGGAAAAGAAAAAAGAAAAAGAATAAAAGAATTGTGCAATTTATAGCATGTACTTCTGAATCCCCTTCCTTTTGTTTCCTCCATTCTTCCTGCTCTCTTCCCCTCCCTCTCTTACTCTCTCGCTCCCTCACCCGGCCCCCAGGTCCTTTTAGTGCTTACAGACGGACTTGATGAGGACCTACAGACCTTGAGGAGAACCTCAGAGCTCCTTCGCAGCAGAGGTAAGCGCACCGGTGCTCAGTATGGACTGGCCCCTCCCACCAAGGCTGAGCCCCTGTCTCAGTTGGGAGTGGACTCCAGGAAGCCACAGGCCCTAGCAGGTGGAGCACTGTTCCACAGGGCTGAGGTCCTGTCTCCTTTGTGTGAGTCGGGGGGGATGTGCAAGCATCGCCCACTCCTGGTGTTCTTGATGTCAGATCTGGCTGGACAGTTTGCAGACGCCACTGTGCTCCAGGAGTGTGTTTTAGGTGTCTCAGAAGTCTCTGTGCGTCTTTTTCGTAAGGCTGGAGTCGGCTGGCAGCTGAGCCTTCCTCATAGGCCTTCTAACCGGTCAGTCTGCTCTGCATTAGAAGATGCCCATTGCCCAGAGTGGATGCAGCTTTGTGCTGGCTGCATTTCAGAGCGCACTTGCTGCTCAGCTGGATAAAGTGGCTTTGGCTGTTGTCCCCCTGTGTCACACGGGGCAAACACAGGATGGATATCCAGGCACACTGACTTGTTCACGCTCCCTTGGGGCAGAATAAGAAAGGAAGGGAGCATTCTGGGGACACAAGGAGAGGGAGGAAGAGAGGAGACCCCTTCACCCTGAGATCTGGTTGAAGCCTCTCACCCACAGAAAAGCACAATTAACAATTGCTTAACACTTTTCTCCTCCCACCCCTGTAAACCTACACTTTTCTAGGAATCTCACCAGAAACCCAATTTACAGGGAAAGGAGGTGTGCCAAGCCCCTTTGCAGCCCTCGTGGCTCTGGTTTTACAGCATTTACCAGAATCTAATCCCATCTCCCCCATCTCCAGACCCACCTCAGTTATCTATCTCACTTACCGGGAGAAATGGGGCAGGAGGAAGATGTTTCTTAGCGATCTTTTGGAATGCAACTTGAGAGCCACCAAAATGTACATAATGCTAAAGCTTAGACAATTTTTTCTTCCTCTCTCTCGAAGAAGCCTGGACCCACACTTGGGTCTGTCTTGTTCCCTGGTACTCTCTCTTTGGGGGAGCCCATCCCATGCTTTTAGACATGGTCTCCTCCTCCTCATCTTCTTCTTCCTCCTCCTTCTTTTTAAAAGACATGGGCTTTCTTCTGAGTGCCTCTCTTTTAATCTTCACAATTAAGCCTGAATTAAAGTATCTTCAATAAAATCTCCAACCCTGCTTCACAAACAGGCTATTCCTGCGATTCTTCTCTGAGTTGAACCTGAGATGAACCTGGTTTGGCCTGGGGTTTGGGTCACTAAAGGTTCAGAGGAAATCCTAGCTCTGCTGAGGATGACAGTGTGGAGCTATGTGTCGGTCCCCTCACAGATGTCATCTTTCTCCTTTGATAGTGTGTGTCCCACACAGCGTGATGATTTTGCCATTGGTTAACGATGTGTTGAAAAGCATTAAAAAAAAAAAATGACAGTTTGCTTCCAGATGAACTTAGTTTGCTGATTGCCCTGGAAATTTACATTGTTGGCAACATTTTTTTTTTTCTAGAAGAAATTTGGGAGTATGTGACAAGAGACTGTAAACTTTGCTCATGTTAGTTGCCAAGAATATATATATTTAAAGAATCATTGGGAATATGTACAAGATTGTCAGCCACTTGCTCAGTAGCAAAAAACTACTGTGTATATGCTGATCAAAATATTAACAGTAATATTTGCTATGGCATTCAACAAACATAGCAATTCCTAGCTGAAGTTTTCTTTTCTTTCTTTCTTTCTTTTTTTTTTTTTTTTTTGAGACAGAGTTCTCTGTTACACAGAGCCCTGGCTATCCTGGACTCTCTTCGTAGACCAGGCTGGACTTGAACTCACAGAGATCCACCTACCTCTGCCTCCAGAGTGCTGGGACTGGCTGAATTTCTTAAATACCTATGTCCATTTGCTCTCGTGTGAACAGAATTGCTAAGTTCTGCCAAAACTCACACGGCCTCCAAACCTCATGGCTTGAAGTGGTCAGATGTGTGCCCTTCATACCCCCCCACCCCCCCGTTCATCACTCAGGCTCCTTGGCTCTCTTTAACTGCCACGGCAAGGGAAACAGGGCAGAACTGTACAGTTACAGAGATGTGTTTCTAGGAGTGACACCTGTCACTTCTGTTCACGTCTCGTTTGCTGCAGCAACTATATTATCACTTTGTACTTAAAATATTTTTTAAGGTCAGAATTGAGGCTTGCTGAAGTTTATAACTTTTCTGGGGTGGAGAGACGGCTCAGTGGTCAAGAGCAGTGTTGCTTTTACAGAGGTCCTGGGCTTGGTTCCCAGCACCCACATGGTGGTTCACAAATACCTGGCATCTATTTGGTGCATAGACATATATGTAGGCAAAAGACTCATCATATAAAATAAAACAAATATAAACCAAATGGAAGTACAATCATGCATCCTCAAGAGGGGACCAAACTATTTGTAAGTAGTAGTCACTCACTTACCAGAATTTCCCCCTCCTCCCATCTTTCCTCACCAGGGCATGTGTGCAGTAATCATTAAGGCACATCCAAGCATAGACATTGTTTATTCATTTTAAGTTTTATTTATTTGTGTGCGTTCATGTGTGTGCATGCTGTCAAGTCAAGTCCCAAAAGAAACTTGGAGGAACGTGGCTCCACCCAGCACCTCTCACCCTGCCACCTACCCTAACCCTCTCCAGCTCAGGGGTGGGCTTCTTCCCCTCAATGCCCTTCTCACCCCGCTAGCTTCTGATTCCTATATAGTCCAGCCATTTTGACCACACACTTGGGTCTCTCCTCTCTTGGCTCTGCTCTTGGTTCTTCTTGTCCTTGTCTCTTGGTCTTTGGCTCCTCCCTTGGTCTGCCTGCTCTCTCTTTTTCTCTCTCTTCTCTTGTTCTCTCCCCTTCTCTTTCCTTTCATGATCCAGTTCAGTCCAGACCCTCCCGGATGCCCCTGGCTGTTCCTTCATATCTACAGTAAAACCCTTCTCTCTCCTCGGTCATAGTCATGGCTGCATTTTCATTCACCCACATGCTTATGTTTATGTGGATGCATATCATGGTACTTCTGCAGAGGTCAGAGGACCACATGCAGGAGTCAGTTTTCTTCCTCCACCATGTGGGTCTGGGGCTTGAACCTAGGTTGTTAGACTTGGCAGCAAGTGCCTTTGTTTACATCTTACCAGTCCCTTGGCATAAGTTTCAAGAGTAAACTTCAAGTCAATGGGTTTAGAAGGATGTAACAACACAAGAAAGACACTTGAGGGCCTAGAGAGCAGGCTCAGTGGTAAAGAGCACTGGCTGCTCTTCCAGAGGACTCAGGTTCAATTTCAGGTACTCACATGGCAGCTTACACCCATCTGTAACTCCAGTCCTGGCAGATCTGGTATCTTCTCTGGCCTCTGTAGGTACTACATGTGATACGTAGACGTACATTTGGGCAAAAACTTATATATACAAATAAAAATAAATAAACCTCAAACAAAAATTAAAAAAAAAAAAAAAGAAAAAAGAAAAAAAGAAAGGCATTTGTAGGAAAGGCAGGATGACCATTAATATTTTGAGGTTAGCCTGGGCTTTCTTGAGTACATGGGGCCAGCCAGGGCTACATAGGTAGAGTCTATATGTAAAAAAAAAAAAAAAAAAAAAAAAAAAAGCCAAACCAAACAACAACAGCAATGAAAAAGAAGGCTAGTTGTTTGTTGTTGTTAGAATCTCATTGTACAGAGTCCTGGGAGCCCATACAGCCCAAGCAAGCTTTGAACTCCTAATCTTCTTGCCTCAGATTGCATGCCGTGTAGCTGCAGATGTAAGCCAGCCTACCTGGCTTGAGACCTTATTTTGATTTTAACAAAAATGTAGCTTGAGAGGGGAACAGACTGAGGATGTGGCAATGTGGGACACTGGTGACCAACTGGGGCCTGAGACAGAGAGATGCTTCTAAAGACGTAAACCTCACTGTTGACGTTTTGCAGGGCTCTCCGGGCTCCTGCTTATTGGCCTGGAAGGCGCGCATAAGTTGGAAGAACTCCAGGAACTGGAGTTCGGCAGAGGGTTTGTGTACAGGCAGCCTCTGAGCTCCAGTCTCCTGTCCCTCCCGAGCGTCTTACTGAAGCAGCTCGTGAGTTCTCTTCCAAAGCGTTGTTCCTCACTTGGCCCTGATGATGATAAAGACTTTGAAACCTTGGGTGGGGTTTGCGGGGGGGGGGGGACGGGGGGTGGAGTTACCCATCTAGCCTGTCGTGTGATCCAGAAGGAAAAAGCATATGTGACACAGGTTCTGCCTTTCAGGACACCATTGTGGAGAGGACATGCTGCCAGGTGTATGCCAAGTGTTATGGTGACGATGGGCTCAGGGGTGAGCCTGGAAGTCTCGGGAGGGAGGTAAGAATTCCTAGGTGCGGATGGAGGAGGGGGAGAGGTGACACTCAGTACCCAGTGCACACCGACTCTTGCACCCTCACAGCCTTCTTTCTAATTTTACAGTCACGGCAAACCTTCGAGAACCTTGTGGTTTTACACATGCGATCTTGAAGTTCTGAGAGTGGACAATGCTCTCCCTGAGTTGTGCAGTACGAAAAGGCATTTAAGAACGAAACTCCTGTGTTTAGCTGACTTCACCATAGTCTATTCTTTCTACCTTATAATGCTGCCTTTTCTATATTTATTTCAATTCATTTTAAATTTATTTTTAAATTACATTTATTTACTTGTGTGCATGTGTGTAGGCACATGTGCAGTCTGGCCTAGAGCTTGCTCTGTGTACCAGGCTGGCCTTGAAGCCACACAGATCTGCCTGTCTCTTTCTCCCAAGAGGTGGGCTTAAAGGTGTGCACCATGCCCAGCCTAGGTCATCAGTCTGTTCACTTTAATTTTTGAGATGGTCTTTTTCTGAACCTGGAGTTTTCTCATTGACTCTGTCAGCCAACTGGCCAGCAAGCTGCAGAGTCCTCCATTTTCCACCTCCCCAGAGCAGAGATCACAAGCATGTGCTGTCACACCCCACTGTATGGGTGCCAAGGCTCGAAGCCAGGCCCCAGCCTTATGAGATGGGCACTCCACCCACTGAGCCACCTTCCAGCCCCGCTTTACGGTTATTTGACAGATGCAGTCACAGATCCTACCTCTGCCCAGGAGTCTCCACTCGCCAAAGATTTGCCTGTCCAGCATCTTTTTTTTTTTTCCTTCTTCAGTAAATGCTTTTTTTCCCCCCTACCATTCTTTTCACAGGGTTAAACTTTGAGAAACAGTCAGTCACTGGTTTCATGCAGCGGTTGGTTGGCTTTCATTTTTGTTAATTCTTGCTTCACTGACAGGACAATTAGTACTTGACACTTGGAAGGAAGAATAGCTCACGGAAATGCACCTCAGGTATTCAGGGCCGGCCAGGTCCCAAGGTTCCCTGCTCCTAGGAACCAAGGTTTTGTGACAGGTACAGAGCCTCAAATCTGATTGAGTTGAACCAAAGGCACCAACTTTGACACTGTCCTTCAGCTCTCTAGGCAGCTGGGATGACCTTGAGCTAGGATGTGCGCCATCATACTTGGCTGAAATGAGTTCTCTTTTTTTAATTTGAAAAATTTCATTTTATTATTAACTGTATTCATGCATTCACGCCTATGTATGGGTGTGCAAATAAAGGCTGGTGCCCACAGTGGCTGGAAAAGGGTGTCTGATCCCATCTGTGTGGACGTTGGGAACTGAGCTTGAGTCTTCATCAGAACCAATCTGCTCTCCAAGCCCCTGGGTGAATTCTTAATGGGTTTGCGGTTCAGTCTTAATTAATTTGAAACAATGCAAAGTATGAAGCAGTTTTTGGTTTTGTTTGGTGTTTTGAGATAAGGTCTCACGTGGCCCAGGCTGGCCTTGAACTTCTTATGTAGTTGAATATGAACTTGATGTTTTAATTCTCCTGGCTTCAGTTCCCAAGTACCAGGACTAGTGGCGTGCATCACCAAACTTGGTTTATGCAGGGCTGGGGATTGAACCCAGGGTCCATTGCGTGCCAGGCAAGCACTCTACCAACTGAGCGACATACCCAGTCCTAGAAAGACTTCTTGAAAAAGAAATTGAAGTTAGGCCTTACTAACAGGCTTCTCTCTCATGTTCTTTAAAATTTAGACTAGATGACTGAGTTTGGGAACTTCTTACCGTGTGCGTGGCACCTATGTGACCAAGTCTCCAATGCCAGCATCAGGAGAGTTAGAAAAGGTTGACTTTCCTGCTTGGTTAGAATTGAACTTGGCTGTATTGAATTTTACAAAGAAAGCACGTCTCACTGATCCTACTGGGGACTTAGGCTAAATAAACAAATCTACCTTTAAAATGGCAAGCCAACATTCCTTAGGATGATACAATTTCTGAGCTTAAAATTGAAGAATAAGAAGAAGAAGAAGGAGGAGGAGGAGGGGGAAGAAGAAGAAGAAGAAGGAGAAGAAGAAGAAGAAGAAGAAGAAGGAGAAGAAGAAGAAGAAGAAGAAGAAGAAGAAGAAGAAGAAGAAGAAGAAGA
Organism: Acomys russatus; assembly: GCF_903995435.1. Classification (NCBI taxonomy): domain Eukaryota; kingdom Metazoa; phylum Chordata; class Mammalia; order Rodentia; family Muridae; genus Acomys; species Acomys russatus. Next base: position 32,562,465 of record NC_067168.1, on the reverse strand, counting down.
AGAAGACTAAACAGTTGAGTAAGAAGTAAACCCTTGTGAGTAATTTGAGGCGTGACCTTTGCAATTGTTTTTAAAGCAAGGTCAAAGACCTGTTTAGGAATAAAACTTTTCTTTCCCCTTTAAACTTTAAACTAGAATCTGGTCTTGGTTTGAGTTTTCCCGATAGAATGGCTTAAAGGCCATTGTGGAGTCAGAGCAAGAATCTGATGAGCCAGACACACAAGCTAGGCCTGGTAACACACACCTTTAATCCCAGCACTCAGGGAGGAAAGAGGCAGGCAGATCGCTGTGAGTTCGAGGCCAGCCTGGTCTACAAAGTGAGTCCAGGACAGCCAAGTCTATACAGAGAAACCCTGTCTTGAAGGACAAAAAACAAAACAAAACAAAACAAAAACCCCAAACCAAACCAAAAACCAAAACCACACAAACAAACAAACAAACAAACAAACAAACAAAGAAGGCCAAGAGTCTCCATTTCTGTGCACCTCCTCCAGTAGCTAGTGGAGTGTTCAGTAACATGGGGACCTGGTGAGACCAGGCTGTCTCATAATAGCACTTACATTATTTTGCACAGACTTGAGAAACAATGAAGAATCTAGAATCGAAGTCACCGATTTCAGTTTCTTGTTTTCTCAGGGAGAGAGGGGTTTGGACGGGCTTCCTGGCCATCTTGGTGAAGAGGGCGACTCTGTGAGTACACATCTTTCCCCTTCCTCCCTTTCCCTTCCTGTCTCATCCCCTCTGCTACTTGTTAACCATCAGCTTAACTGAGGAGATCTGTACTCTTACCAAGCCACCCATGATTATGACTGGTATAACAAGATGAGCTGAAGAGAAACCAAGTCCATCCTCACTGTACAATGCCATCATGTAGTTTTTTTTTGGGGGGGGGGTGGCAGCGAAGGTTCTGGAGTTATGGCGAACCACTGAAGGTTTGCATAAGGCCATTTGTTTACTAATGAAGAAAACATGTGTCTTGGAGAGGGAACTGTGAGGCAGGGGAGCCGGATTTTCATCCCATCCCAACGATACCGGGAAGATGTAAGAATTCCATGGTTTCCAGCTGATTTTTTAAAACAGTCCTTTGTCCCATGAGCCTATTTTAAAGGTGATTTGCAGGAACACCATTGGTTGTCAAGCTTTCTGGTCTCAACACATTGTCCTACTCTTTGCTACACTCCTGTTTCATTGAGATTTAATTGACGGATGGAATTGCATTGCCTAAGGTGTGTAATGTACACTCTGATGGTTTCATGTGTTGTGAAAGTTATCATACAACGGAGGCCATGGGCAGGCTGGCCACACGGCAGCCAGCACTTTTTCTGGTGTGTAGTGAGAACACTCAGGATCAGTCTCCTTCAAGAATTTCAAGCAGCTTATGTTGTGTTCTTAATTGTAGCTGCTATGCTGTGTATTAGAGCCTACAACTTACTCACTTCAAATCGAGTTTACACCTTCTTGCCGATGGCTCACTAGTGCCCCATCCTTTGTCTTTATGCTCTTAACAAGTACCAAGGACCTTAAAGACTTGTTGATATATTTTGTGTATGTGTGTGTGTGTGTGTGTGTGTGTGTGTGTGTGGTGTTGGAGATTGAACCTAGGACCTTGTTCATGGACAAGTACTCTGTCTCTCAGCCTCTCTCAGCTTTGGATATCTACTCTACTCTAAGTTAGAGCTGAGAGAGTTTTATTTACTTATTTCATAATGACAAAACCCCCACAATGGGTTAATGTGCATGATATATTACTTTATGAAAAATGAACATATTTGACAGAGCAAAAAGCATTAGCACAAAAAGAACAGTGTTTTACATATTTAGCTTTTAGGAGGCAGCTGGGTTTGCATACTGGCCTCTGTCTGTCGCTTGCTCTAGTACCACGTAGCTCTCCCCTCCGCCTCGCACTTGGGCAAGATTGAGAGCTCAAAATAGAAAATAACACTGGTGTGTACTTGGGAAAAGTACCTACTTTACATACAAGCGTAGATATTTTTTCTGTTCCACCAGTTTTTAAAAAAAATTATTTTATTTGTATTAGTGTTTTGCCAGCAGGTGTTTCCTCTATGCTGTGTATGTGCCTGGTGCTCACAGAAGCCAGAAAAGGGTGTTAGGTTCCCTGGAGCTGGACTTACAGACATTTGTGAGCTGCCATATGGGGGTTGGGACCTAAACCTGGATCCTCTGGAAGAGCAGCCAGTGCTCTTAACTGCTGAGCAACCCATCCTGCCCCACCGCCTGTTACTCTGAACATCTAAACTGTCTGAGTGTAGAAGATAGGCAGACATTAAAGGAAGCATGTAGCTGCCAGGACTTGTGTAAACCAATCTACTTTGCAATTTTGGGAGAATTGCTCAGTGCTCCTCCCTCGTGCTCCCTCACCCCAATTTCACCACCTCCCTCTTCCGCTTCTACGTTAAGCATAGTCTTACTGATCACAAATGTGAGTTCTTGCTGTTTCACTTAGGAATAACAAAATTATTCTTTCTAATTTTTGACGATGTTTAAAATATCCTTTCAATGCTATTTTTATTATACGTGTGGGATGGGCCGAAGAGCGGGACCCACGTCAGATGTGTGGAAAGTCCCCACAGCTCATTTACGGCCCTTGGATTTCAGATGACTAGGATGGCTCAGGCCTTGTCTGGCTAGGGAAATAGTTTTATTCTCCATCTCAGTTTTTCTAAAGTCATAATAGCCAAGACATTTTTATAGACTTTTATGACAGAGTTAGAAATATAATATAAGGGGCACTTGTAATTTTAAGTTTTATTGTAGCAATATAAAGAAGATGAGATGAAATGAATGGAGCCTATTTTAATAATATATTACTTTCACTCAATATCCTTAAACAGTTCAACATAATTCAGAATATATAACATATAGATCAACAAGATATCTAGCTTAAAAATATGTTGTCTTCCACATCTGCTGTTTTTATGTACAGTGCATTTCTCTTTGGAGTAGACACCTTTTGAGAGCTTAGTTACCACTGTGGCTGGGACTACTGCGTTTGATAGAACAGTGCTCACCAGTAGTATTTCCTTCAAAGTGTGTGTATGTGTGTGCGTGTGTGTATGTGGTCATGTATATGTGTATACGTGTGTGTGTGTGTGTATTCATGCATATGTGTGTATGTGTGTGTGTATATGTGTATCGATCGCATGGAGGTCATTTCAGAACTGGGTTCTCTTCTTCTATCTTGTGGAGGCAGGATCTCCATTGTTCGTGCATGAATACTTTGGCCAAGTGGCTTGGAAGCCTCCAGACAATTCTACCTCTGCCTCCTGTCTTGCTGCCGGGGTACTGGGATTAGCTATTCATTACCACAGCATTGGCTTTTTACATGGGTGCTGGGGACTCAGCTCATCAGCTTCTTCTGCTCAAGGAGAGTCATCCCTCCAACCTTTCATGTTTAATGTAATTTATTACAGGAGAGGATGACTTCACTGTGCGTTGTTCTCTGAATAGCTCTTAATAATAGTTTTTTTTCTAAAAATGTTCAGGTTTTCCTGATCGATGCCAGAACTGTCTTTGTAGATGGGATGCTATTAGAGGTGTGATAATTGTTGGTTCAAGTGGCACATGTCTAGGGACGAGCAATTTATTCGTCCAGATATCTCTTTAAGCAACTGGTCTTTCCTCTCCCAAGCGCACCCTCCGACTCAGTGGTAAGATAACGTTCTGTGGCTGGAGGGATGGCCCAGTGGGCAAAACACTTGCCGTGCAGTCATGAGGGCGTGGGTTGGGATCCCTAGAGCTCATATAAACCCACTCCACACCTAAGTAAGATGCATGCAAAGTTGATTTCCTCAAACACTAGAAGGATAATAAGGGAACGATTAGGTGATCTCAACAACAACAAAAAAAAGTTGCTGAGGTAAGGAGGTGACAAATAGGGACCTTAGGGACAGGAAGGATGTCACTGACAACCAAATGTTAAACAATGGTTCATTCTCTGTGAGACCACAGTTTGAGCTGTCTGAAGGGAATGTTGAGACAAACCTGAGGTTTGAATTCTCAAGTTTTTCAGGGCTAAGCATGTCAATTGGTTTCTTTTGTGGCGGGGGAGGATGTGGTCTCAGCTTGGCAAGTGGATGAATTTATAATCTGGTGACTTTGTCAGTCGTGTCTGGTCAGGCGTTTGAAGGTGTGAAACTGTAGGGCGATCTGTTCCAGTCCCTTTGGTGGGCATTGCTGCTGGTTTGAAGTGCTTTGGTGGGTATGGAGACAGTAGCTTGAGTATCTTCCTGTGTGTTTCGTCACAGGGACAGAGAGGTCCCCAGGGGCTTCCTGGACTGCGAGGTGAAGAGGGATGTCCAGGTGTAAGAGGACCCAAGGTGAGTGTGACCGGGAACTTTGAGACTCTTTGGCCTTTCATGACTTCACTCCTTGAGGTGGAGAAACATCACGATCCCTCGCCACCACTGTGGAAGTTTAGCTCCTAAGAAGGGTTGCCCAGAAGAGAAACCTGCAAGGAGTTTGCAGGGAGGTGACCCCAAGAGACCCAGGAGCTAATAAGTAATGATGTCAGACAGAGGGGAAGGAGACCTAAAAAGACAACTACCAGATCCTGCCTGTGGGTAGAGCAGGTCCGTGCCGAAGAGCTCTGGTGGTCAGTTTTGAACATGAACCTGAGCCCTGCCCACCCAGATGGGAGGGGGCAGGGGGTGGTTCCACTCAAAATCCCACCAGGAAGAGTTGGGGCCCGGTTCTCAGAGGCATCCATTCCCTAGTACTTTAGCCTATCCTGCATTTGGGGAGAGCAGGCTCTGGTCCCGGGGGAAAAAAAAAAGATACTTAAGACAAGAGTTGAGCATGCAGACGGTTGCCAGGTAGGCTTAAGAACCCCAAATTTAACATCTAAGAGGGAGAGGAGCAGAACGGCCCCCCTTTAAATGGCTGCATTAAATGGCTCCAAGGATCTCCTTCAATATGTTCAGAAGAAATATCTACAATGTAAAAGTCCAAGGAGAGCTTTTCCAACCACACTGATTGTGTCCCCCATGTGCCACCAAGGTGTTCTTTCAGTGACTTTGTCCTGTTGTTCCTAGAAACCTGTGCGTGCTTGAGACCCAGTGTATCTTCAGCTTTGTCTGAAAAAAAAAAAACAAAAAACAAACCATGATCCTTATAAATATAAGTGGCAGGCCACTACTCCCTGTACCACTGCTTTGCAAGGGTTTCAGGGCGCCATTTTCACCAGGCACAGGTTTTCTTCAAGTGACTTTGTGAGTCAAGGGTTTAAAAAATCTCAACAAGTCCAATCCACCCCTCCCCCTCCAGTATGTGGAATTACACCTAAGGTTTCACATGAGCCAAGCAAGCACTCTGCCAGTGAGCTACATATCTAGTCTTCAGCTCTTTTTGTCTTGGTTTTGATTAATATATACGAACTGTGTCTGAGAATGAAGTCTTATTTCAGTAGCTGCGCATAGGAGACACCAGTAGAACCTGAGCCCCACCCTAAGCCTGTGCTTTCTGCTCTGTCTCATCGCCTCCCCAACCTCTAGTGACCAATATTCTACATTTGGGTTGACTTTTCATTTTCACTTTTAAAAGACTTCTGTAAATGTATTACTACTCTTTTTGTGACTAGCTTATTTCATTTAACACAGTGCCTTACACTTCCAAATGATAGAATGTTTCTTTCTTTTTTTTTTCTTTCTTTTTTAAACAGTTGAGTAACATCTCAATGTGTATCTATATCACATTAACAAAACAAAACAAAACAAAACAAAACAAAACTAAAACCATTCTTCCAATGATGGATACCCAGGTTGATTTCCTGGCTTGGATATTGTGAATTTTGATGTAATAAGTACAGACATGCAGGGTTGTTGATGTAGTTTTTTTTTCTTTCCTTTTGACATAGTAGCCTCACTCTTTTGGGTCTATTACACATCTTAATTATTTTTGTTTCTTCATAACTCCAGGGAGCAAGAGGATTTTCAGGAGAGAAGGTAGGACTATCTTCCCTTTTCTTGCCCTGGGTGGCAGCACCATTGGGAGACACAGTCCTGAATTTATGACTGTTTTCTGGCTCGAGTGAAAAACCAAATTCTTAGACAAGGAAGTAGACCTTGCCTGGTGGATAGGTGACTGTTTGGAAGATGGATATTTAAGCTCAAAGATTGTGACATATATTGCTATTTTTAAGCCTGGATAACTTGATAATAATTAATTGAACTACCATATCTATCACATGGTACTCTAAAAAGAGTTGGCCCTGAGTTCACAGTGTGGTGGAGGGAGTAAGGTCAGAATGTAACATATGGGGGTATGGTGATAAAATGAGGTGTCACAATAAATAACTTTGAATCCACATTTGGAGTCAAAGTCTCTATTTGCTCATTGATTTGCTCTAGAAATATACATTATATGGTCTCTATGTTTCCCTCATTACCATGGGGGGGCATTTACAAAACAATAAAACAGACAAGAACTCAGGAGCTGATCTTACTCATGTGTTCTAGAAGTTCCTGCGGCCTGTGGCAAACGTGTCACATGAACTCCAACTCAAGATCTCGATGTGCTTATTATTGTGTGCTAATTCAATTTTACTTGGGCTTAAAAAGAATTCCTTTAAGTTTGATTTTCTTGGGCAGACAGTAGGGATTAAACCCACTTTTTCATAGGTATGAAGTGGCTTTCATTTGGCTTACAAAATTCTGACTGTTTTTCTTCAAAAGATGCTGTGTGTGCGCGCGCACACGCGTGTGTGTATGTGTGTGCTTGTGTGCGTGCATGCGCACGTGTATTTTATTTATGTTTTAAGACAGGCTCTCACTATGTAGCTCAGGCTGACTGAGTGCTGGGTCTTCCTGCTTCAGACTCCTGGTTTCTGGGATGGCCAACACCAGCTACAAGGGCCATTTTTCGAATGTGACAGCCAGTGGGAACGTTTCATCCAGTTGGGCAGAAAGCTTGCTCATCTTCAATGCCAAGTCACAAGAGTCTTTGTTATCTTTTCTTGCCGCACATGTGTGCCTCCCTCCTCCCATTTTTTACATGTCTTCCTCTTCCTCCTTCTCTCCCGTCTATGTCCCCTGACTCTTCTTCTGCCTGGAACTGTCTGGAAAAGCAATAGGAAAGGCTTTTGGAAGACCAAATAGATACTTTTTAAAGTGGGTGTGGAGGCCACATTGTTTCAGATGCTCTGTACTCTTCTGTCAGCTGAAAAAGAAATAGTAGCAGGGAAGTGAACTTGTAAGAAGCCCCACCCACTCCCACCCCAGCTTCTCTCTTCTGCCTTTCCTCTCCACAGGGCAGCTCTGGTGAGGAAGGCGCTCCCGGCTTGGATGGAGAACAGGTATGGAACTACCTTGCTTTATATTTTCCGCCCTTTGCTATGGGATTATTTATTTGTGGTGTGTGTGTGTGTGTGTGTGTGTGTGTGTGTGTGTGTGTGTGTGTATGTGAGACTGTACACATGTCAGAGGTCAGGTTATAGGAATTTGTTCTCTCCTTTCACCTTGTGGGTGAATTCAGATAACCAGGCTTGAAAGCAGGCAATGAGTGCCTTTACCTTCTAAGCGATCTTGCTGTCTCCGCATCCATCCATTCATTCACTCATCTATCTATCTATCTATCTATCTATCTATCTATCTATCCATCCATCCATCCATCCATCCATCCATCCATCTATCCATCCATCTATCTATCTATCTATCTATCTATCTATCTATCTATCTTTTGAGACAGGAGTCTCCCTGTGTAGTCCTGACTGGCCTGGAACTCACTCTGTAGACCAAGCTGGCCATCAACTCAGAGCTCCCCCAGATGTGCCTCCGGAGTGTGAGATTAACCACATCTGGTGCCTTATCTTTTCACTAACCACCTTCATTTCATCAAACTTTCCCTCTCACTTTTTTTTTTTTTTTTTGAGACAGGGTCTCTCTGTGTAGCCTTGGCTGTCCTGGACTTGCTTCGTAGACCAGGCTGGCCTTGAACTCACAGCGATCCGCCTGCCTCTGTCTCCTGAGTGCTGAGATTAAAGATGTGCGCCACCATGCCTGGCTTCCCTCTCATTTCTGAGAAATATCTCATGTCAATATTATAAATAATTCTATATAACTTTGCAAGAGTGATTTCTTAATTTGAAAACTTTATATTTTTCATTGCCAGACTGGGCTGAAGAACAACTTTCAATTCTTAAAAACCTTTTGTAATTTCATCACATGCACACCACACCACACACACACACACACACACACACACACACACACACACACGCACACACACACTGTACTCTGATCGTACATCCTCATTATCTTCCCTTATCTCCCCCATTCCACAGAACCCCGCTTCTTTCCAAGTCCCCTTCCTCTTTTCACGTCTTTTTGTCTGTGGCCTTTGGGTGAGGCTTGCTTGCATAAACATGAGTCAGGCTCTTCATTCAAGCAAGGGCAGCGTCCCAGCGGCTACAACACTAAGGACTATGATCCCACCTCACAGCAACCGTTAGCCCTAGAGCTTCCCGGGGGAGGCTGTGGTCTCTCCATCCGTGAGGGGAAGTTGATGAGACCCGTCTCGTGCACATAGCCGCGTTGCCGCTGTGCAGTAGCCGCGTTGGCGCGGTGCAGCAGACAGCTTCATATAGCACATATGGTGCCTGTCACATTCCACCTGCCTCCTCTTTCACAGTGTTCCCTGAGCCTTGGGATGAAAAATAATCTTTTGTTTCACAGAGCTCACTCAGAGTATATCTTATAAAGATTTCAGCTAGTATGTAAAAATGATGGCATATTGATACATATTTGCTGGTATTTTTCGTTCTTATCCACTTCCCTCTCCCACTTTCTCTCCCCTCTCCCCCCTTGCTTCCCCTTTTCACCACAAATAGTCCTCTCATCCACTCTCATGTTAGCCTGACGTATATACTGTTACGATGAGGACGACTTTTCCTGATTAGTCATTTTACCGTGCACCTTCGACAGGGTTTTAACTCATCTGTTTGTCCTCATTCACATGCAAGGATCCTTAACTTTAGCCACCCCCTCCCAGCCTGCCTATTATGGTCCTGCAGTTTTTCCATCTTATATTTTGTTAAGTTCCAGCAGTTGGACACTAAAAAAAAAAAAAAAAAAAAAAAAAAAAAAGATTTATATTGGTGTGTATGTGTGAACATGTGTGAAGGTGCTGGCGGAGGCCAGAAGAGGGTGTTACATTCCTGGTAGTGGCTAGAGGAACAGGCTGTTGCAAGCCACCATCTGGGTCCTGTGGAAGAGCAGCAAGTGCCCTTAACCACTGAGCCATCTCTCCAGCCCCAGGCTTTGTTGTTAATATTGTTTTATATAGCTGACTTTCTCTTAGCTTTACTCCCATATTTATTAGCATCACAGATAGTTTCCTTTTAATAGTTGATACTTTTAAACAAACAAACAAACAAACAAACAAACAAACAAACAATCCACAAGAAACAACTTGCAGACTTTCCATTCAGGGGGGCCAGGCTCATTGTAAATTCCCTTGGCTTTTGTTTCTCTGCAATCTCTTTGTTTTATGTTTTCTTTTTCTGCAAAAGACAGCTCACAGAGTAAACAGTTCTGTTTTGGGAGTTATCCCTTCTCAGCACCTTGAAAATGCCATTTCTTAGTTTCTGGCTTCTTTTGCCTTAGATCTTTCATTATTACCACTAAGAAGCTATCTGTCAAAATAATTATTTCTTGGCAAGTAGCATTTCAAAAGTATATATCAGGTTGCACAAAGATCCCCATTGCTGTTAGTTTAGACAGTTTCAGTGTGATGTATCCGGGTATAGGTTTCATTCTATTTATTCTGCTTGGAACTTGTTAAGCTGTTGGATCTATTTACACTGTCTACAGATCTTAGAAAATCCTTAGAAAATTGCCCTATTGAAAATTTTAGCTTTGGTATTGAGTTCTTCAGCTTCCTATCACGTAATGAAATACCCAATGTAATTTGCATATAAAGAGAAAAGGCTTATTTTTGCTCATGATTTTAAGATTCAAGTCCAAATTGCTTGGGTAGACCAATTTCTCTTAATACCTTGATGGGAAAGTCACTGAAGACAATGGTGGGGAACATGTGGTAGAAAAATCTACTTACTTCAAGGACAGGGAGAAGGAGAAAAAGAAGAAAGGAGTGGGGTCCCAGGGTTCTCTTCAAGGACTCCTAAATGTCCACGGCATCTCCTAGCACTAGCACACTGGGACGAAGATTCAGCAGGTAGACCTTGAGGGATGGGGGTACATTCAAGACACAACACATAGCATCTGGTGCCTGTACTTCAGTGGTTCTCAGCCTGTGGGTCACAACTCCTTTGGGGTTAACCAACCCTTTTTCAGGGGTTGCCTAAGACCATCGAGAAAACACAGATATTTACACTCTCAAGTTTTGGGGTCTCCTCCTCCTCCTCCTTCTTCTTTCTCTGTGTAGCCTTGGCTGTCCTGGAACTTGCTCTGTAGACCAGGCTGGCCTCGAACTCCCAGAGATCTGCTTGCCTCTGCCTCCTGAGTGCTGGAATTAATGGTGTGCACTACCACCACCACCCAGCTTAAACTTTGGTTTCTAATTTGCTTTTTTTTTTTTTTTAAACTTCACTTGCTTCTGTTTACTCTGCTAATTAACACACCAGTTGAATTTTAAATTTACTTACATTTTTCAATTCAAGAAGTTCTATTTAATTCTCTTAAAATTCTACCTGTGTCCTACTGTTTCTTCACTGAGAACCCTAAGAATTTCCTTTTAATTCATCATCTTATTAATGCACCTAAGACTTGGTTTTAATTTGTCTGGTATTTGAAACTGCTTTTGGTGTGAGAGTTACTTCGAGCCCTGAGCTGTCCTACTGTCAAAAGCGCTAAAGCTCCTTCCCACTCTTGGCTACAATGTAAAACTACGTGAAAAGAGCTTCTGGAGTGACTGAGAGTATAAAGATCCCTTGTATATTTGCTTTTCCTAGGGTAATTGTGGAGCCACAGGGTCATCTGGAGAGAAGGGAAGCAGAGGCAACAGGGTAAAGTATGAGTCTCTCTCTCTCTTTCTTTTTTTGAGACAAGCTTTGTGTGTGTGTGTGTGTGTGTGTGTGTGTGTAGCCTTGGCTGTCCTGGCTGAGCTTTTTAGACCAGGCTGGCCTCGAACTCACAGAGATTTGCCTGCTTCTGCCTCCCTGAGTGGTGTGACCCACCCAACCCAGCTTTTTTTTTCCCTTAAAGACTTATTTATTTATTTACTTATGTGTACAATGCTCTGCTTGCTTGTTTGCCTGAAGGCCAGAAAAGGGCATCAGATCACGTTATAGACGGTTGTGAGCCACCAGGCAGATGCTGGGAATTGAACTCAGGAGCTCTGGAAGAGCAGGCAGTGCTCTTAACCTCTGAGCCATCTCTCCAGCCCCTCTCATCTGTCTAATGCATAAACAGACACAGCAGTTTAAGCTGTGGGGAAGCAATCATCTGGCGGGTTTATTTGAGCCTGAGTGTGAAAGGCGGGTGTTGGCGTTACGCTCTTGTGGACCGTGTACAGTTTACCCTGGTTCATTCACATGCTCATTTCTCCACCCCACTGTCTGGTTTCAATCAGGGAGGTCATAGCAGGTGAACCTTTGAGAGCTTTCCTCGGGATCTGAAGGGTAGATAGTAAAAGGAGACGCGTGAATGTAGGACCCTTGTGCTTTGTACAGTGAGCTCATCACGGGTCCCTTGTCACTGATGATGTGATCTCCCACCAGGACCCTTCAGCCTCCTTCCCAGCCAAACTATACCACCCCTCTGCCTCTAGAACATTCCCCATGCTTATCTGCCCCTGTGTCTTTGTTCATGTTGTCGTCACCTTGTCTTTCCCCGTGCCTTTACCATGATTCCATCTTCAGTGCTCATCTGAACATGACTTTTAATTTCCTAGTTTTCTTTCCTTCTTTCTCATGGTAGTTTCCTTGGAGTTATGTGAGGCTTCTCCTGGGGAGATATTAACCGGTGCCTCCTCACCCCAGATAGCAAACCAAGGACAGGGCAAAGTAATGATTCTTCCAAAGTCCAGCTTGGTGAAACGATGAGCTCCCTCGGGTTACTTACAAATGTCTGGTGGGGGAAGGGTTACTGGTATGCATGACTCCTAAGAAGCTGTGTCACCAGGAAGCCCTCCCCACAGCATGGGTGATGACACACAGAAGCTGCAACCCTGGAACTCCATGCAAGACTTGTAGATAGCTGGACAGGTCAGGCTACAGAGTCACCTCAAACAGTCTGGCTGGTCAGAGTAGCTCCTCTCCCTTGGAGAGGCCTTGGGAGTTTTAAGATATTTCAGGAACTTCCTGAGACTTGTGAGTTGCTTATTTCCTGAGTCCCTGATAGCCTTCCTCCAGGATAAAATGTTTTACTTAGGAGTAGTTGCTATACAATGTTACAGCATGCCAGTTTGTAGGGATCTCCCTCTTCTCTACATCTTTGATAGTGATAACTTACTGTTTTCTATCCTAGTTTTAGTTTTCTATAGGGGAAGGGAGTTACCTGTTGCATGTACTTCACCTCTCCCATTCTGTGCCCATGGCAGACATTACTAATTGAGCGTAGACTCCAACTTGGCTGGAAGAGCCATCTCAATAGACTTAGAGTTAGTATCTATTGATTGCTAGGTTTACATAGGAGGTTAAATTTATTTGCTTGTCATGGTTTGTACTCTGCATGGAATTAAAGTGGTGCTTTTTATTATGCATCAACAGTGGTGTGGACCAGCTTCCTGACAAGTGAAACAAAAGGGAGAGACTCAAAAGGCACATCTCTTTATTAAGGTTTACTTTGCAGCGAGAAAGTCCAACTGAAAACCAGAACTTCGTGGTTCAGAGTTTGGAGACAGTGGGGGATACCATGCTTCCATAACACAAAAAGCTTTACATTTCAGTTAAAATTGAGCTAAATTCAGTAAATACTCATCAGGAGCTTCCTACTCATGGGGGTACTTTACTATCCACAGGGAATGGTTCAAAGAGAAATAAGTCATGGATATGGCCAACAAAGGGTTAATAACCTGTACAGGAAATAAAGTTTACACAAGGACTTTAGTATAAAATACGCCATGGTAAAGGATGTCAAATGGTGTAAATAAAGAATTACCGGAACACAGTTGGGGGAAACAGGGCCTTTCCTCCACTTGGCCAATCATCAGTAGCAACTGAGCATCTATTGGAGTCCAGCCATAATTTAGAGTGGGGAGTAAACCAGATGTGGCTCTGCATTTCAGGACTAGCTTTCCTGGGGAGACACAGACACTGGCCAAGATTGTGAAAGTAGATATAATATTATCACTGAGCCAGGTGTGGGTGACGCACACCTATAATGCCAGCACTCTACAGGGCAGAGGTAGGCAAATCTCTGTGAGTTCGAGGCCAGCCTGGTCTACAAAGTGAGTCCAGGACAGCCAAGGCTACACAGAGAGACCATGTTTTGAAAAAAACCAATCAAAAACAAAAAACAAACCCCTAAAAAACAAAACAAAAACAAACAAAAAAAAGATCACCACTGAAGTAAATACACAGAGAAATGAAGGGCGGGACTGGCCAACACATCTAGGAGGGCTTTTTTGATGAAATGAGGATGTGATGAAGTGTAAAGGACAAATCATCAAGAGGCCAAGATGGCTACCATTGGTACTGAGGCCCTGGAGCATTTAAGTGCAGACTGAGGGATAGAGGGGACCCCAGAATTCCAGGGACCAAGGTAAAGCATGGTATTCTTTTCAGACATCTGTGAGAGGGGATGAGTATTTCAGTCAGGAAAAAGTCACAAGGAAAGTGGAGAGTTAAGAAGCGTCATGTGTGCTGTGAGGGCATCAACATTTCTGGAAATTCTACTGAAACAAGTTAAAGTATTTGGCCTTTCTCCGAAAGTGGATGAACACCAACCCCTCTCGAGGCCCCTACCACTTCCGTCTGAGCCCCGAGCCGCATATTTTGGTGCACTGTGCGAAGCATGCTGCCCAACAAGACCAAGGGAGGCCAGGCTGCCCTGGAGTGCCTCAAGGTGTTGGATGGGATCCCTCCACCCTATGACAAAAAAAAAAAAAATAAAATAAAATAAAAAAAAAAAAAGCGGATGGTGGTCCCTGCTGCCCTCAAGGTTGTGCAGCTGAAGCCTACCAGAAAGTTTGCTTACCTGGGTCGACTGGCTCATGAGGTCGAGGTGGAAGTACCAGGCAGTGACAGCCACTCTGGAAGAGAAACGGAAGGAAAAGGCCAAGATCCACTATAGGAAGAAGAAGCAACTCTCAAGGCTATGGAAACAGGCAGTGAAGAATGTGGAGAGCAAAATCAGCAGGTTCACAGAGGTCCTCAAGGCCAACGGACTCCTGCTGTGAGCCCAATAAAGACTGCCTTAAAAAAAAAAAAGAAAGAAAGAAAGAAACGTCATGGTTGGGAATGAGGACTTCAATTGTGCAGGAGTTGAAGATGAACCAGAAAGACATAGAGGCTGGGAGGAAAGTCCTTAGAGCCAAGCTGAGGCCAAGTCAATGCATTTTTAAATGACTCTTGTTTTCCTTCCCACTGAGTCATTAGGGGCTATTCTATTGGCTGTTTCTGGGTAAGGGAGGCACCACTGAGGCTACAGGCACGGGGATGATTCCGGAAGCACAATGTGTGAATTGCAAAGGGCCGAGGAAGAAGTGTGATAAACTACAGTAGGGAGCCTGTACCCAGCTCTGTGCTGAATGTTTTAATCTCTTATTTAACCCCTAAAATGGCCCTGTAAGGTCACGCCTTACCCTCCTAAGTGCTGGGGCGAGCACCAGTGATCATGCCCCCTCCCTCTACCCATGGGCTCTTACTGTTAACCATACCAGGCTGCATGGTGAGCAAAGGACCCCCCCGCCCCACCCCGTGTATTCTTTATAGAACATCAGAGAGAAGTAAAATGCTGAAGGTATTTTTATATAATTGTGTTTGTTTCTCTCTTAACAAATAATTGGGATTCTTTTATATTTGCTTATAAGGCTTTATAACAGGGTCTTGAGCAGTTTGTCTGTTCATAACCCTCTATGTTATTTTGTGTCACTCCCAGCAAACATCTCAGCTATACTTGCACTTTGTAGCTTTCCTCTTTTCTAGCTCCTTCTTCCTAATCTTTCTTTCTTTTTAAAAAAAAATTATTAAATTTTATTATTCAGATTACATCCGATTGTTATCCCCTCACTTATATCTTCCCGTTCCACCCTCTCCCCTCCCTCTCTCTTTCACTCTATTTCCCTGCACTAGACCTGTGACAGAAGGGAACCTCCTCCCCGACCATATGATCACAGCCTATCAGGTCTCATCCTGGTAGCCTGCTTCCCCTTCCTCTGAGTGCCACCAGGCCTCCCCGTCAAGGGGAAGTGGTCAAATAGGAGGCACCAGAGTTCATGTCAGAGTCAGTCCCTGCTCTCCACACAACTGTGGAGAATGTGCTGTCCATTGGCTAGATCTGAATAGGGGGTCTAGGTTTTCTGCATGCATTGTCCTTGGTTGGTATAGCAGTTTGTGCAGGCCCCCTGGGCTCAGATCCACCAGCCTTGATGTTCTTCACATAGGGGTTCCTAGACCCTCTGGGTCCTTCTATGTCCACATTCTCCCATACTACTTTCACCCAGTGTCCCAGTAGAAAGTCCCAGCATCTGTCCCAATCTCCCATTGAATAAAGACTCTCAGAGGACATCCATGTTGGGCTAGTATCCAATTATAAGTGAGTATATACCATGTATATCTTTCTGGATCTGGGTTAACTCACCCTGAATGATCATTTCTAGTTCTATTCATTTGCCTGCAAATTTCAAGATTTCCTTGTTTTGAATAGCTGAATAGGATTCCATAGCGTAAATGTGCCGCAGTTTCTTTATCCATTCTTCAACTGAGGGACATCTAGGTTGTTTCTAGATTCTAGCTATTACAAATAAGGCTGCTGAACAGAGAATTCTTAACAAGTGACAGCACATGCTGGTGAGGATGTGGAGAAAGGGGAACACTCCTTCATTGCTGGTGGGAGAGCAAACTGGTACAGCCACTTTGGAAATCAATATGGCGCTTTCTCAGAAAATTGGGAATAGGGCTTGCTCAAGACTCAGCTATCCCACTCCTTGAAGTATACCGGAAAGATGCTCCAGCACACGACAAGGACATTTCCTAGTCTTTCTTGCACTTCTCCCTAGGCTTCAATCCCCTGCTTCCTCCTCTGACTCCTCCTCCCCTGGCTGGCAGGAAGTCCAGCCCTATTCTCTCCCCTGCTCAGTGATTGGCTGTAAGCTGCTTTATCGGCATACCTGGGAACAATTGGGGAGTAGTGTTTACACAACACTGAGACAGAAATCAGCATTTAAATTGCACAATAACCTTATGCCTACAGTGAAAAGACCAAGGGCTGAGAGGGTAGGGAGCCCTGGGTCCTAGGTTATGCAGAGAGGTTAATTCCAGAGAGGTGAAGTCAAGGGTGCTGACACTCACACAGGGCCCAGCATAGGGCGGGTTTCCAAAAATCTATGTGAATTTCTACCTTTCAACCATGTTGTTTCAACTGTGAATGTGTTAAGCTTCAGCTTCTAAGCTGCTCTTAAACTCTGATACCCATTTCACCTCTTAGTACCCTCTTTTTAGGCATGGAGTGATTTTATGATGTGATTCACTTTTCTTTTTTCTTTTTTTTTCTCTTTGTGATTTAAGGGCTTGACAGGACTGCTGGGACAACCTGGACATCGAGGGGAGCCTGGGCTGAGGGGAGACCCCGTGAGTGATGGCTGTGGGGGGTTTCTTCTGCTTTAATTCCGCGGACGCAAGAGCTGTGCAGAAGCTAAGACTGATCTAGTATTGGCTAATGAGGCATCTGTTCAGTCTGCATTGAGACAAACTAGAGATGTGCCAGGCAAACAAACCATCTTACAGAGAGAAGATCTGGGTGTAGAAAGAGTTGGGATTTTAATTGGATCGGACATCTGAGAATATTGAGTAAACAGGTCTGGACAGTGGAGAGAGTCCTCCTTGACCCCGCCCTCCTCCCCCTTCTCCGTCTCCGTTCTCACCTGGTGGAACAAACAGAACCGAGAGCCTAGCACATGCTATGCAATTACTCTGCCTCAATGCCGGCTCTCTAGCCCTTCTTTTCCCCTTAAAACCATTCTTCCTTTTGACTCTTTTCCTTTTCTTTTTTTTTTTTCTGTCCATTTGAGGGACACCACCTTTTGTTTTCTCAGGGGGATCCTGGAATTGATAATCCCGTCCAAGGCCCCAAGGGAGAAAAGGGAAAGCACGGCCACCAGGTAAGCTGGATGCAGTTTGCTTGTGGGGACTGACACATGCAGAGATGACCACGTGCTCTTTCAGAACACTTGGACGCTTTGGTTGAATCCCCGTAGGTAGACGAAGGAGCAGAGTCACAGGTCTCCCATTTTCCATGGAGACAGGAGCCCTGACTGCCAACCCCTACTTACTTCCTTTTAGCCTTGAGTTCTTGGTTTTTTTTTTTTTTTTTTTTTAACCACATCTTTTCCCTACACAAGTACCCACCCCCCCTCGCTGCGTGCTAGGAACGTTTTTAAAAAAGTGATCTTGAACTTCTTCCGTCTTTAGTTTCTTTCCTAAGATGAAAGCCTCAGACTCAGGGGCGTCTAGACTGTTCTCTGGTTTCAATCCCCCCTCCCACCTACCGCCTCTCCCCCCCCCCCCCCCCAACTTCCCAATGCTGTGTTGACTTAAAAGTCATTATGCAGCTGGCTTGCTTCCCATTGTAGCTGGAGCTGACTGGTGCAAATTGGGTGGTAGACAATTGTGAAGATGAGTGTCTGTCTTGTTCTGAGGACTGCAACCATTACAGCAGGCAAAGAGGGTTGTCAGGTTGACGGATGCTAATGCTTTAGAAGGCAGTTTTAGACTTTTATGTCTCAGACATTAAAATGCACGATCCTGAAAAAAATGACAAAGATAATGAGTATCTCGGCCCGCGTAGCTCATCTCTCCCAACTTCTGGGCGTGCCGTCTGCATAGCAAACATTTGCAACCGGAGGGGGAACCTTTATAATTTGAATTCCAGTTTTGGATCCTTTGACAAGACCATAGGGCGTCAGTCCTCTTCCTTAGATTGTGGCTAGCTAGAATCCATGTTATGTATGTCCTGGGTCCTGAGTGAAATTTATCTTGGGGCAAGGTCATTTTTGTGTCACTGTGTGGGAAAACCGTTTCATCCCACCACTGGTTACAGTTGTACTTAGCAAACAGCATTGTGTGGTTTTCCCTTGGTGGGTTGAGATCAGAGAGCTTGGTGAATGGCTACTCACTGGGATGAACTAAGCCTGTGGTGAGGAATGAGCTCTTAACCCCCTGGGGCCTCAGGATGCTCACCTGGGAGGTGGATGGGAAGATGGGTAGATAAGCAATCGGCTTCTGTGAATCATTGGTTGTCATGGTAAGAAACCCCATGATCGCAGCAAAACCCATGGAGGGCTCATGGCTTGCTGCAAGGGAGGAATGCAGCTTCTGAACACACTGTTCAGTGTGGTGGCCACCACAGCACCATGGCTAGAGTGAAAGCCTCACAACACAGCTTCCAAAGGTCTGCATCCCTGCCTTTAGCCTGTTAACCTTGGTTCCATTCCTGTATTGTGTGTGGGACAGAACTTGTAAACTATTTCAGGCAGTTACATGTACAGTTGAAGTTTGTTGTTGTTGTTGTTGTTTGTTGTTTTTTTTTTTTTTTTGGTGATTTCCCCTTCTATGCTAGCTTCAGAGAAGGGTGTTAATGAAATACCCCTTGCATGGACTCAGATGATGATAGCAAATTACTCGTTTACATAAGCTGGGCTGGCTGACATTAAGAGTCTGCCCACGATTATAAGATTGACCTCTAGAGGGCAGTCTTTTCTTGCTGTTACTTCCGAGAGGACTTGGACTCAGTTAAGCCTGGAAGATTTCTCCATAAAGTAGTGTTTCCAACCAAGCAGAGAAATTGTATTGCATCCCTAGTATGGGGAAGGAGTGGAGAACCAATTGTGCGTGTCAGCAGTGTCAATGCACTCTCTCTCAAAGAGGGGGGAGAGAGAGAGAGAGAGAGAGAGAGAGAGAGAGAGAGAGAGAGAGAGAGAGAGAGAGAGGAGAGAAGCGGGGCGGGGGCGGGGGGGGGATTTCCATGCACGTTGAGGACAGGAGTTGACACTGGGTCTCTTCCTTAAAGCTGACCATGAATCAGTAGAAAGACTTAGATCCAATTATTATTTTTTCAGTGATTTAAAAAATAATTAAAAATTAGGGAATGTGGCTCAGTTGGCAGAGTGCTTACTTAGTGTGCACAAAGTCCTCAGTTTGAACCCTGTACGTATAAACTGGGCATGGTGGTACATGCCTGTAAGCCCAGTACTTTGGAGGTGTAGGCAGGAGTACCAGAAATTGAAGTGCATCCTTGGCTCTGTAAGGACTTCTAAGTCACCCAGGTTTTATATATATACATGAGACCCTGTCTCAAAAGGAAAAGATTGATGCTGGACGTGGTGGCACACACCTTTAATCCCAGCACTCGGGAACAGAGTCAGGAGAGTGGCTGTGTGTTCAAGGCCAGCCTGGTCTACAAAGTGAGTCTAGGACAGTCAAGGCTACACAGAGAAACCCTGTCTCAAAAAAAAAAAAAAAAAAAAAAAAAAAAAAAAATCAAAGCAGTTGACATCTGACAGGAAGAGATCACTTATCTATACTTTGCTACTTTCACGTCAGGCAACAAAACACAACAAAGAGAAATACTTATTCCTTTTGTTGCTTTGCTACAGTCTTCCTCTGTAGCCCAGGCTGGCCCCAACCTCATTGTCTACCTTCCTCAGCCAGCCTTCTAAGTTCTGGAATTACAGGCATGAGCCACCATGCCTGCTTTTCTACATATTTTCCATTTCTACTTCTTTCCCGTCCTTTCTCCTTCCCTCCATCCCCGTTTCTTTCTGCTGGGAATTGAAGCGAGGACCTTTTGGATGTCAGGCAAGTCCTCTACCAGTGAGCCCCATCTTCAGCCACCACTGCTTCTCCATCTGGGAAACACCCATGGTGTCCTAGTAAGTGGAAAACCCAGCTTTACAAAGGTCTATTCAGCTTTAGGCCACATCTGTAGGGAGAAAGCATTCCTGCCGACATCACCAGATGTGTGCATTCCTTTCCCTCTGTGTTCTGAGCTATTGACATAATCCGTGAACTACTCTTTATTTTGAAAGTTTCTAGACCTACAGGGGGAAAATTGTTGGAGTAGTTGTTGGAGGGGATAACAACCGTTATCATGTTTACTTTATATCCATGTGTGTGCGTGGTGTGAGTGTGTGCGCATACATGTTTGTATGAGCATGTGTCTGTGTGATGTTTTCTTAGCCACTTGAAGATTAATTAAAGGCATTATAATACATTACCCATAGACAGCCAACAGGTATAGTTTGAGGAAAAGGCAACCACTCTACATTGATACAGTAGATCCCTCACACCAAAGAAACATAATATTTATGGAATGTTATTTTCCTTTTAAAGGTTTTAAAATAAACAAAACAAAACAAAAAAGGTTTTAAAATTGAAATAAAACTACATCACTTCTCCCATACCTTTCCTCTCTCCAGCCCCTCCCAACTACCTTCCCTTAAAACTTTCCTATGTGTCTCCCACTCTTAAGTTCCTTTGCTTTATTTATTACATACATTTATGTGTGTGCCTGCACAAACCTATACATTTGTAGACACCTACGCAACCTGAGCTCATTTTTTGCGGTTTGTGCCACATATAAATAATGTTATTTTCTAACCTAATTCATGTTCACATTTTCCTATTTTTCTCAAGTCTTAGCATGGGCTACTCTAACAGAATGCAGTAGACAGCTTGTATTACACAACATTTATTTTTCACAGCTCTGGAGTCTGGAAAATCAAAGACCAAGGCACTGGAAGACTTGGTGTGTGGTGAGGGTCCAGTTCCTGCCTTATACATTGCCTTCTCAGCTGTCACCTCACAGAGAGAGGGTGGGGACACACCGCACCAATCCCCCCCTCAGGATACAGATCACCTCCCAGAGGCCATATGCCCTGATCTTTTCACGTGGGGGATGGAATTTCAACACATTCTTCCAAGGGGAAGCATGCTGATGAGCAGCTTTCATGGTGCTGACAGGTACTGTGCTGACAGCTGGGGAAAAGGTCATCGGTGGTATTGCGCAGCGCTGACCCCTAAAATTCTGCAATACCAACTTGCCAAGTAAGAGGGTCACTGGTTCAAGCCTGGCATGAAGTGCAATATTGGAACTGTCACTCCTGGAATGGTCTTTAAGCCTCTCTCTCTCTCTCTCTCTCTCTCTCTCTCTCTCTCTCTGTGTGTGTGTGTGTGTGTGTGTGTGTGTGTGTGCCTCTTGCCTTTTTAGTTTTCTTTAACCACAGCAGCCGCCCTGTTGCTTGTTTGTTTATATGACATTGATGTTCCTGACCAATTCTTTTGCTAAACATCCCCCGAAGCACTTGTCTGATTATTTCTCTGCATATAGAGTCAGCCTAATCATTTTTCAACAGCTGACTTAGTGACGCTGTTTGGGAGTTTGGCTTGTTTTTTGGTGATGTTAGATTTGACCACTTTGCCAAGCCCATGCATGCCAGCTTTCTCTACCGTGAGCATATTCCCTCCCCCTCCCCGCTTCTAATGAACACATAACTTCTGACAGTCTTTTTTACCCAGTGGCTCCAGCATCTGTCCCAGTAATTACTTCACTATGCTGGCGGCAACATGCTGTCTGCTGTTGAAGTGAGAAGACAATAAATCTTCTAGGAAAGAATCTTTGTTATATCCAGATCTATTATGAGCGGCTTTCTCTGTTGCCCTCTCCCACATACAACCCACTGCAGAAAGAAGTCCATTTGCTACAAAGTGTGAGCTTGTGGAAAAGGTAAAGAAAAAAAAATGATCACTATTTCCAGTAGCTGAGAACTTTCCTAACTTACAGTAGCAATCACTCCCCAGAGGAAGTCAGGGAAGATCCCCCAGGGTTTGTGAAATGATTTTTGTGTGTAGCATGTGGCATGTATATGTGTTCATGTATGTATGCGTGTGTGTGTGTCAGAAGGTAATGTGGAGGGCCTTCCTTTGTTCTTTATCTTATTTATGTTTCTAAGATGTGTGTGTGTGTGTGTGTGTGTGTGAGAGAGAGAGAGAGAGAGAGAGAGAGAGAGAGAGCGCATGTACTAGAACATGTGCATTGCCATGTTACACATGTGAAACTCAGAGGACACCTTGTAGAAGTTGGCTCTCTCCATCTACCATGTGGGTTCCGGGGATTGAACTCAGGTCGTCAGCCTTGGCAGCAAAGCACCCTTTCCCACTGAGCCATTTTGCCAGCCAGTGGTCCACCTTATTTTTTGAGACAAGGTCTCTTTGGTGGCCCTAGAACTCACCGACTCGGCTAAGCTGGCTGCCAATGAGCTCTGGGGATCCCTTAGTCTCTGTCTCCCAAGCACTGGGTGGTGCGAGGGAAGGCTTCTGCTTTACTGTGGGTGCTGGGATCCTGTCATCTGGTCTTCATGCCTGTGTTACAAGCTGTCACCACTCTAGAGGTGGGAGCTGGGAAAACGGAGCCTAAAAATGAGGTGAACTAAAGTCTCATACAATAGCCAACTTTATTTAGAGCATCAGACAATTTATACTCTGAGTGTTAAGCATGGTCATATGAGCAAAGTTCATGAGTTCAAGCTGTATACAGTCACAAGTGCTATCCAAATAGCAATGGTAAAATAATGGGTACTGAGAAGTAAACGCACTCCTATTTACTACACCCAGGAGGGGCACGAAAGCGCATTCCGAGAACAAACCTGTGTATAAAAGGAGCAGAGGTCACAAGAGTCTTGCCTTGCTCTTCTCACAGCACTTAGAATTCTCCACACACAGCTCCATTCTTGAACCGTGTTCGGCACCTAGTATAATTTTTTTTTTTAATGAGGAATTGTCATTTTTCCTTATTTAAGATAAAATTACTTTTTCATATAATTTAGTATACCTTAAAAGAACAGCACCATACCACACACTGTCTTCTACTTTATAAATCAAAATAATAATTATCTTTAACTGTTGCTGTCCTGGACTCACTTTGTAGACCAGGCTGGCCTCAGACTCTGCCTCCTGAGTGCTGGGATTAAAGGCGTGCAGCACTATGCCTGGCATGTGTAACGTATCCTGACCACATTCACTCCCAACTCTCTGGACTCTTTCCATGAAACATCGACTGTCATGCTGGCCAGATCTTGTGTGTGTAGCCGTGTCTGCAGCGAGGCCGTGAGCGCAACAGCTGCCTCGTGTCCAGAAGACAGCATTTCCCAGCACTCCTTGCTGCCTTCAGCTCCTATACGCTTCCCATCCATCTCCTTCTGTTCAGTGCTGCCTGAGCCTCGACACAGACGTCCCGTTTAGGGCTGAGCATTCCTCCATCGTGTTTATCAGTTGTGAGTCTCTGCATTAGCTCCTGTCCACTGCAGAAGAACCGTCTCTGGGACGGCCAACAGTGGTCTAGGGTATAAGCAGAAGTATTTAGAGTGCAGTTTGACAACATTTAGCAAAACAACAGTAGCAGGCTCCCACCTTGGGCCTGTGATCACCATAGCTGTGAGTGCTTGACCAGGTTTAAGGTACCAGGCATGGATTCTTTCCTGTGGAGTAGGCTTCAAATCTAATCAGAAAACTATTGGTTATCCCAATAACCTTCATGCCAATATTGCACCAGTGAACACATCTTACTTGGCAAACTGACATTGCAGCCCTCAGAGGTCAATTCTGTGTATTACATTGATGATTTTTCCTCCCCCTCACTGTGCTGCCCTCTCCCAGTGGTCTGCATGGTACCTTTTGTCACTATGAAGGCTAGCCACCAAGGAGGAAGCTTCCAGATCATTTCCGGGTTGGTTTTTCTGTGCCCTATAACTGAAGTGTGTTGTGTCTTTTGTAATAGGCCTTTACTAGCTAGTTCTGGTGGACAGTAACGAGCATCAGCTTAGTCTGTGCTGTTCTGGTGGTCTCTAGGGCTTTTCTAACCAACAACTTGTAAGGATGTAGCCCACGCTCGACACTGAGATGTTTATTTAATAACCCATGTCTTCTGGGGAAAGCACTGTGTCAAAACTCCTTTTTAAAAAATATTTTTAATTAGCTTACATTGTAGTGGCTTTCCATAAGGGTTTTCTTTTGGGGGGGGGTTGGAGAGGGGGTAATATCCTAAGCTTTAGTTATAGGTAACCCACCCTTCCTTTCTTTTTCTTTCATGTTCCTCCTGCC
This sequence comes from Acomys russatus, assembly GCF_903995435.1. Taxonomy (NCBI): domain Eukaryota; kingdom Metazoa; phylum Chordata; class Mammalia; order Rodentia; family Muridae; genus Acomys; species Acomys russatus. The sequence continues at coordinate 32,538,236 of NC_067168.1, read as the reverse complement.
CCTATCCATGCTTTGACCTTTAACCCCAATATTTACCTTTTCTACTTTAATATTTATACTATCTCTTCCTCCTCTCTCTCTATCTCCCCATCTCTTTTAGTTGTTGTTTGTTTGTTTGTTTTTTGAGACAGGGTTTCTCTGTGTAGCCTTGCCTGTTCTGGAACTCACTCTGTAGACCAGGCTGGCCTTGAACTCACGGAGAGCTGCTTGCCTCTGTCTCCCCAGTGCTGGGATTATAGGCGTGTGCCGCCACCACCCAGCTTTAGTCATTGACCTATTGTTGTGAAGAGACACCATGACTAAGGCAACTCTTACCAAAGGAAACATTTAACTGAAGGCGTACTTGCAGTTTCCGAGGAGCAGTCTACGACCACCATGGCAGGAAGCAGACAGGCATGGTGCTGGAGCAGTAGCTGAGAGCTTTCCATCCTGCTCCACAGACAGCAGGCAGAGAGAGACTCAGGGCTTCAAGTGGGCTGTGAACTCTCAAAGCCCATTCCCAGGGACACAGCGCCTCCAACAGGGCCACTCCTACTCCATCAAGGCCATGCTTCCTAATCATTCCAAACAGCTCACCAAGCAGGGACTGAGCATTCAACTATATGAGCCCGTGCAGGTCAGTCTCCTCCAAGCCACTACATGGCCGTAGAAGAGTGAGCTTAAGATTTTCTTTCTAAGTTTGTATTATTTAAGTTTTATGCAGTGTTTCTCTCTTCAGTGTTTCTGTATGTGTTCTGTGTGTCCATGTGTGTTTGCATTGCATGTGTGTGCACACGGTTGTGGGAGTCCCAAGGCTGACGTCAGGGATATTCCTTGATTGTTCTCTGTGCTAGTCATCAGAGCTGAATCTCTCAATAAAACCCAGAGCTCAACAATGCGACAAGTCTAGGCAGCTTTCTCGCTCTGGGACCCCCAGCCCTCCACCCCTGCCTCTCTGCTTCTGAACCCTAGGATGACAGGAGGACACCACACCCACCTGACATTTACTTGGGTGCTGGTATCTGAACTCTTGTCCTCAAGTTTTCCTGGCAAGCACTTTAGCCATGGGACCATCACCCCAGCCCCACAGAGTGTATTTAAAAACAAAACAAAACAAAACAAAACAAATCTTTAAAACTAAACATTGGAATCCTAAAGAATATGAAGACCAGGAGTCAGCCATGCCGGAAATTTTTTTTTGTTTGTTTTTTTGTTTTGTTTTTTTGAGACAGGGTTTCTCTGTGTAGCCTTGGCTGTCCTGGACTCACTTTGTAGACCAGGCTGGCCTTGAACTCACAGTGATCCTCCTGCCTCTGCCTCCCGAGTGCTGGGATTAAAGGCGTGCGACACCAGGCCTGGCCTAGAAATGTGATTCAGAACAGAAAAGCCAAATTGAGCAGTCTCCAACCCAAAGCGCACAGAGGGCTGAGTGGACAGCGAGAGCTTCAGTCTGTCTTCGCTGTGCTGTCTTCTCAGCACGTGGGCACTGCTTTCATTTGTATATTTTGGCATTATCTGGTCTTAAGCCAAAATCAGTACCTCTTTAAATATTGAGTATATATTAATATTTAAAGTCCTTGAAATATTTAATGCCCTTGAAAAGATATAATGAGCGGGGCATGGTGGCTCACACCTGTAATCTCAATACTCAGGAGACAAACCAAAAACCAAAACCCCAAAACTGGGTGTGATAGCCGGTCACCCCAATACTTGGCTGGCAGGAGGATCCGGTGTTCAAGGCCATCCTTGGCTACATAGTGAGTGCAAAGTCAGTTTGAGCTATATGAGACTCAGAGAGAGACACAGGGGTTGGGGGGAGGGGAGGGAGGGAGGGAGGTGGGGGAGAAAGAGAGAGAATATTGTCTCAGATACAAGCTTTCAGGAAACCAGCACAGAATTTAAATGAAACTATCAATACTGGTTCTACTAAAACATGTTTTGCCCCTTCTCCTGCCTTGGCCTTGTTAGGTACTCTCCAGGGAAGCTCGGGCCAGTCGCGCACCAAACTGGAAGTGCACGCTCAGGGGCTTTCTGGTACTGCCAGATGTCAACCTCAATAGCAGAGTCCAGCGGCCCCGCCCATGCAGCTCTGCCTTGAAATTTTTTTTGGTGTTTTGATAAATATTTTTAAATTATTGCATAATGTTTCAACAAATGTTTGTACCATTTTGACTACCAATACACTAGTATTGTGGGCTAAATTGCTTGAGAACTTAGTCTTTCCTAAATAACGTGATATGATCTTGTTTCAGTATTGCACTTACTTTCCCCGTTCTCCCCACTGAGGTAGCAGGGAACGGCGCAGGCTGTCCATCGCTGGAACTCTTGTTTGGGATCCTGAGGTGTTTTTATTTCCCACCCCTTCACTTCTGACTGCGCAGAGGTGACAGCAGAGTGCCTTCTCATCATGGCTGTGATACCTTTCCTTCTGTCATCACCTGTGTATACGCTTTGTGCTGCTCCCTCCATGTGCAGAGAGACACGACGTTCCGCCTCCTCCTCCTCCCTGCTACTCAGTACCCTGTGTGGTACCGGTGTGAGGGCAAATGGCAATCTGTTTAGATGTCAGCATGGCTTGTTGAAGAATATATTTGACTGACGTCACAGCCTGATGGGATTTGTGCTGTTATCAAAGGGACACTGAGCAGGGAAAGATAACAAACATATCGGTATTCAGAAACATGAGAATCGAATGCCATTGATTTCTTTGTGTGTGCGTGTGTGTGTGCATGCTCATAAATGTGTGTGTGTACATATGTCCATTCTCATAGTGTTGTGCATGTGTTCATGCTCATGCATATGTGTGTGTACACATGTGCATGCTCATGAGTATTGTACATGTGTGTATGCTTATGCATGTGTGTGTACATATGTGCATGCTCATGAGTGTGTGTGTGTTCATCTGGGCACGCTTATGAGTGTGTGTGTGTACATCTGTGCATGCTCGTGTGTGTGTGTATGTGTGTGTGTGTGTGGGGGGGTCAGAAGTCTGAGTTGGGTGTCTTCCTCAATTGTTCTCTCTACCTGACTTTTTGAGACAGGGTCTTTCACTTCTCACTGTGCCTGCTAAGCCATCTGGCCAGTGAGCTCTTGTCTTTTACCCCTGCAGTGCTGGGGTTACAGGCACATAGCTCTGTGCTCAGCTTTTATGTGGGTTGTGGGGATCCAAGTCCCTCATGCTTGCACAGTAAGCACACACTGAGCTGGAGGCCGGTGCTTGAGCAGCGCTGCCTAACAGACCTTCTACCTCCGTGCTTCCCCAGGTGACAGCTACTGGCCCCGTGCACTTGTTGAACCCTTGGATGTAGCAAATGCTGACTTTCAATTTTACTTAATTTTAGTTACATTGACTCATTGCATATTGCCAGCAGCTTCCACTGGACAACTCATGCCCTCCAGCATAAAGGCAGGAGTCGATGGCATTTAAATAGATCTTTCTTTTATTTCAGGGAGGTTCTGCTTTCCATGGACCTCTTGGGGAAACAGGCAGTGTGGGACCTCGGGTAGGTTTAACTGCTGGAGGGAGAGGGGGGCTGTGGAATGGGGGGAGATGGAGGGTAGGGGGATGGGAGGAGTGGGGGGCAGGGGAGGGGAGGCGGCTAGGTTGCTGCATGATTGGCTGATTTCCTTTTCTGAGACCTTTTCTTCTTTTGTGCTCTTAGGGGTCACGTGGAAGACGTGGCCTGCCAGGGTTGAAGGTCAGTGTTTTTGGAGAGGTCTCTCTGATCCACAAGTAAGGCTGCTTTGCTCTGGTCCTAGGCGGGGCACTACATACCTGTCCCTATCTTCCCAGGGAGACCTTCCCATCGCTCCTGTTCCATAGCGTCAGGAGAATGACCCATGGCAGGCATACTTTTGGTTTGGAATGAGCAAGTTAAGCACACAGCAAGTCAAAACAGAAGAACAAACAACAAGAGATACACAGATAGCAAACTGTCATCCAATTGGGTGCTCAGACCATCCAGGAGAAATCAACTGGGAAGGTTGCTTTCAGGGGCCCCTGGATTTCCCAGGCAGAGAGTCTCAGGCGGAGCTAGATGCTCCCTCAGGAGGGGGTGTTCAGGTAAGGAGCAAATAGCAACGCATAGGGATGAGATCGTCAAGTCAGGCCTTCACAACAACAACATCCGGCAGACACGACAGGGGAAGCTGAGGCAGTAACGTGGAGTTCCCAGTTAAATTTCTCTCCATTCATTAGGTTCTCATGGCTGAGCTTCTGACTCCCCCCCCCCCCCCCAGACCCCCCCCCCCCCCCCCACTGCAGGCACGTTTTGGTTGTGTCATGGGAAAACAACAGTCACCTCTATTGGGAATGGCTTACTATCTAACTGTCCCCAAGATACAGTGTTTTACTCTCGGGTTGTGTTGCTCATCTCTTCTCTCCTCACAGAGTTGGGTGTAGACAGCCCATGCCGAGACAAGGGGCGTAGACAGCACGTGTCAGTTTAGCAACGTAATGTATGGTACGGTCTTCCCAACCCTTGTCCCTCCTCAACCACCGCCCCCCCCCCCCCACCAACCAGGATGGTAACTTTAAAGCTTGTCTGAGCTCTTAGAGAGCAGAGCTCAAGGCTAGCCTGGGCAACGTAGTGTGGCCCTGTTTCAAAATGAAAAGTAAAAACCGAAGCTGCAGTGTAACTTTGCCTTAGAGATTTTGCCTAGACCAGCTTGGTAAGGTGAAGAGACTTGCCAGAGACCCCACAGCTGACAGATTCCATTTTGTACAAAATCAGCTTAATTCCCCATTGCCAGCTTTTCCTGGACTTTGTCCTGCCCCTCTCTGCTCATGTTCTTTAGAGGCAGGAGATTGGCTTAGCTCTGTGTGCTGTTGACTTCTTACAGTGTGAGGTGAAGGTTTTGTTGGCCTCCCCACCTACTCCCTGCTGCATCCTTGTCCTGCGTTTATTTTGTCCACTCTTGGTTAAGCTAATTGGCCGTCCACATTGTAATTTTGTTTGCTGTGACTGGAACACCCCTTCCCATTTGTTCCTTGTTTGGTGAGCCTGTTAATTCCAGCTCCCTAACAGAAGTGACCAGCCCCCACTCTCGTCAGTCATGCGAGGATTACTTTTCTTTCACTCAGCTCTCCTCATCCTCCATCTTGTTGCTGCAGCCCAGGGTTTTTACTCTCTAGGCTTTTGTCCTATTGTGCTGAGCTCGTACTCTTTGTTGTACGGATTTTGCAATAGTCTTTTCATTCCGGGACAAGGATGAAATTGTGCAAACTGTGGGATGTAATTGGATGCTTCTTGTTTTCATAGATTATAATCATCATGTGCCCTTAAAGTGACTTGATTATAATCCTACTCATGTTTTCAATCAATGGCTTTCCCTCAGTAGATGAACTGATAAACTTTGGTACATAAACAGTATGCAATTCAGCTCTAAAGAAAAATAAAATCACAAAATTTGTAGAAAAATTGGGGGATTTAGAATATTTAATATTAAGTGAGGTCACATAATCTCAGGAAAAAAAAAAAAACAACTCCAAGCAGTCTCCCTAGTATGTGGATCCTATGCATATGCAAACAAATGTACCTGAAAGTACAATATAACATGTTAGAAAGAAAAATAAGAAAACGGGGAGTGGGATTGGGATGAGGCGTAAGGGTGGGCCACTAGGGCCCGAGAGTTCATGAACTCCTTCGCCAACACAGCAGGACCACATCTCCCAACCTCAAGTGAGGCCATTGTTCTCAAGTGCCATGCATAGTCAACGTTGCGTTTCCGTGTGTAAGGTAAAGGTCCTCAACAGTTGAGGGATGTCTTAGGGTGTCAATTGTTATAATAAATGCCACAACCACAATCAACTCAGGGAGGAAAAGGCTTATTTTGGCTTACAGTTCTACATAACACAGTCCATCACTGAGGGAAGCCAGGGAAAGGGCTGAAGCAGAGACTGTGGAAGAGTACTGCTTACTGGCTTGCTCCCCCTAGCTTGGTCAGTTTGCTTTCTTAAATACCCCAGGACTTCCTGCCTAGGGTTGGTTCCACCCACAGTGGCCTGAGCCCTCCCACATCCATCACCAATTATGAAAATGCCCCACGTGCTTGCCCACAGGCCAATCTGTCCGGGGCATTTTCTCAACCAAGGTTCTCTCTTCCCAACTGACTCTGTGTCCAGTTAACACAAAACTAGCCAATAGGGGAGCGACAACTCCATCTGTATCTTAAAGAGAGGGGGTGAGGGGCTGGAGAGATGGCTCAGTTGCTAAAACTCTCACTGCACAGATGTGGGGGTCTGAGTTCCACCCCTAGAACCTGTGGGAAAGGCTAGTCATGGTGGCGCTGGAATCTCATTACCGGGGGGGGGGGGGGGGCAGAGACAGGGAGACCCTGCGCTCCCCTTGACCAGGTAGCGAGACCTAGGTCTCAGGAAGAGACCCTGTTTCAAAAAGAAAAAAAAAAAAAAAAAAAGGAAAGAAAAGGCTAAGAGCTCTTGAGGCAGATCACCAAAGACTGACCTCTGGCTTACACACACACACACACACACACACACACACACACACACACACACACACACACACACCCCTGCACACATATAACATACACCACCCCACCCCAAAGGAGGGCTAAGTTTTTAGGAAACAGTTCTTATGCAAAACAGGAGCTTGGCTTATTTAATTAAAGGGTTCCTGTCTGTGGCTGCTGCTGAGCTGCTGGGAAGGGGTGTGTGGAGGCTGCTGAGGCCCAGGCGCAGGAGGGAAAGGTGGTAACAATCAAGTCCGGCATTTTCCCAGTCAAAGAGAAACCGCTCAGATTTCCTTTCTGGCACGGATCTGTCCCTGGGGAGGATTGAGCACAGCCAGTTCAATTTTTTTTTTGTGTGTTTGTGCCTTATCCTAGGGGCTCTTAGTGGCCGCCTTGCAAGGAAGGCTGTTTTCAATACAACACCTGCTGGGTCTGGGAGCTCACTGTGCCTTTTCATTTCTGCAGGGTGTGCGCGGAGAGGCTGGTGAGCTGGGTTTCCAAGGAGAGCCTGGGTATCCAGGCCCACAGGTTGTATTGAGAACTGGGTATTAATATAAAGATATTTGCTTGAAACCTTTTCCTTTGTGTGATAGAAATTTGAATCAGAATGACCCGAGGAAGCTTCCCGGGCCTCACCAAAGCAAATTGCACAGCCTCTCTTTTGGGAAGGCCAAACCACAATAGCTGGTATTGATCAGACCCCTCGCTTTAGTCTTAGTTCATTTAATCCACCATTGGGGGCAGGGACGGGGGGGCTGTGTGGGTTTATTAGTCCATTTCCCAGGGACAAGATGGAAAGGGGATGAAGACCGGTGGCAAATTGGCCAAAGTCACACTGCTAGTGAGTGACAGAACTGGAATTGGAATTTAGAGTCGGTGCTCTTAACGAGTGCCTCTAGAAATGGGCTTCCAGTGGGTGTACGTAGAATTTAATTCCTTAAAATCGTATTCCATCAGCGGAGCACTTACTGGGTGTCTGCTATGCGTGCGGCTTCTTCCTAACAGAGCTCAGGGCTGCTTAGACAAGGGCTTCAGTCCAGTGAGGGGTTGTAAACTACAAAGGGACAAGGGGAAACTTGAATGTTGAAGCCGAAGCCGCTCTTTTGGAATCCTCAAAGGAAAAACTAAACCTACCACTTTATAGTCCTTCGAACCTTTTCCTTTATAAAGCAAATTATATCCAAATTTCCCCCACATTGGAAGAACTTTAAACTGATAACGAACTTTATTCACATGGAATCCTTGTGTTCCCCTCCCCCTCCCCCTGTCCCCCCCCCCAGCGTTAAAAACCCAGTGAGTGTCAGATGATGATTGGAGAAGCCGTTTGCTGATTCCAGATGACAAAGACACTCAAGAGAGAAAAGAGTAATCAAAGTCTAATTAGAGCGTGCTTGCTTTATGATGGGAAAAAATAGCATCAGGATGAAATAACAAAGAAACCTATTTTTTCCCATTTTCTCTTTGATCAGTGGCTTATTTCAAATTTGGGTCCCTGCTACTGTCATGTCCCTGCTCTAGTCACCGGATTCTGCTTTTCACAAGTGATGCACATTGTGCAGAGATCCGTAAGAGAGACAATCGATAAGTGCAGTCCTCCATTCTCACCTTCCCACTGGGTTGTGGGGGTGATGGTCCATTTAAATAGATGATTGTCAATACTTCATCCAGGAGGGTAGAAACTGAGATCGATGCTTCTGTTGGGAAAGTATTTCTAAGAGAGAGAGAGAGAGAAAGAGAGAGAGAGAGAGAGAGAGAGAGAGAGAGAGAGAGAGAGAGAGAGAGAGAGAAATTAAAGCAAAGAGTCAGTCAAAATCAGTAAAGCAAAGAAGACGTGAGGGAAAATAAACACATCCTGGCCCCAGCAACAGGGATTGAGCCACTTAGATGCACCTCTGGTACTTGATAGAGTAACAGCTGTGATCTGGCCTGCAGAAGGAAAAGGTTCCTTTCCAAATGACGCGGAGGCCATAGCCGCTACTCTCAGCCCACTCTGTTGATTTCAGACTGGTTGGGTGGATGAAGATATGAAAACAACACTTTTGAACTTCAGTGCTCAGCAGATCCACCTGGAAAGATTGCTAAGAGCATGGATGCCAAGGACCTGTGTCCTGTGTTGTAGATGGAGCGAGCGTGGAATGAGTGTACCGTGAGCGCTTTGGAGTGTAGATGAAACCTGACTCAGTTTGGTACAGATGGCACGGGGATGGGTTTGGGTGCCTTTGTTCAGCGGTATCTGAGATGACTTTCACTTACATGGGATTCAATTGGCTGTATAAAAGTTGGCTGAATTTTAATGTCTCTTTTGGAACAGGGACCCAGAGGAAGGCAAGGACCACCAGGATTTTTTGGTCAAAAAGGGAGTCGGAGCGCCCAGGTAGGTTTGTAAAACAAATAGCTACAGTATAGCTGCTGGCTAGAAATGGCTGGCTCTTGCCTTGAGGATTCACAGGGTAAATCACATGTTCTGGGGTCTGTGAGGACCAAGGATTTCCAGGACTTCTAGTTTGACAAAACTGGCATTGGTATCAGCTGCGTCCTCCCTTCATTCTGGGCACACAGTGACCAGTGAGTTCTGGGTTGAACCTCACAGACATGCGTCACAGCTTAAGTTTATTCCTAGTGCAAGAACAAATGATGGTACAATGCAGGAGGGATGCTTAAACTGCCTGTTCTTCATGACGATACAAGGGCACGCTTGACTGGGTGGATAAGGCCACAGAGACTTAGGGAGACCCAATGACTGGCTGTTCAAATAGTAAATGGTCAAGTGGCCGCCAACTTGGGTCTTTCTAGTGCCTGCTCCACTGTCCATCTGGTGTCTGTGGCTAGTGGGAAGGTCAGAGAGACTGAGCCATATGGTCAGGGTCGCTTCTTGAGGGCAGGAGCACTTGTCACAGCTTGAGTGGCAGGATACGGATTGGGTCTGTGGTCTCATCCAGAGGCTCAGAACAGCAGCTCCAGGCCAGCCAATGCCATGGTTCTGTCCTCAGTCTCTCCCTGGGTAACAAAAATCTAGGTTGCTGGGTTTAAAGCTTTTAAAGCACAACTGTTTGTTTGTCTGTTGAGACAGGGTCTCACGATGTAGTTCTAGCTGCCTTACTAGTGCTGTGACTGAAGGTGTATGTCACCAAGGCTGGCTACCCTGTTATTTGAAAAAAAAAAAAAAATCTCACTGTGCTATTGTAAGTCTCATTTGAATGTGTTTCCAGTTTGGAGCAGGTTAAAGCCCACCACGCCCTTTCCCGGAGAGTGTGTGGATAATTGCCCCAGCTTTCAATGTTCGGTAGATTTGATTCTTGCGTCGTAGACTTTGTTCTTTCTCCCGGTCACCCCCAGCCTAGAGTTTAAATGTGTCTGTTATGCATTCTGCATGTTGGAAGATAAAATTAACTGGGTTAGGCATTAAAAGCTCAGCTTACATCTCCATGTCAAATCCTTGGTTCCTTACGAAGCCACAAGGGAATGATCCTGTTTCTGTACATAACATCACAGAGACTCGGGGAGATTAAATGACTTGTCACCCAGACAGAAAGTAGTGGTCAGACTGGCCTCTGACTTAGGTCTTTAGGTGGTGATTCATGAGCACATGGACAACTCCAGACCACTTCAATAATACACACGCTCTTGGGATGGTGTCCCAGTGAAGCCATCAGTAGCTGAGAATGTCATGGAGCAAAAGTTCATTGAACAGATTGGCCTACCAAACATTGTAGCTTAGCGGACACTGCATTGTAGAGAAACAGTAGTTGACCTCTGTGGCTTCATGGTGCTGGCTCATTGCTAGCACCCGGCATCACAAGACAATATTGTGTCAAGCACGGTTAGCCCAGGAAAAGGTCAACATTTCAAAAGCTGAAGTCTGGGTTTTACTAAACGCCTATGATTTTTTTTTTTTTTTTATTCTACTGTAAAGAAAAAAGCAAAACAAAATCATTAGTCGAATGACAGTAGTAAGAGAGTCATGGTTCCATTGCAGGGGAATCCTGGGCCTCCAGGGCCAAATGGCTCAAGAGGACCAGCTGGACCCAGGGGAATGAAGGTGAGCGACTTTAGGAGGCCTTTGGGCTTTCTTAGGCAAATCTTTCCCTTCCACGTGACCATTTCCTGTATGTTTCTGATATTGTTGATGAAGCTATTTACTGCCTTTTAACTTACAGCTAGGAAGCTGCATACAAAGGAGGAAATTATATAAACTGACCTGTGGAGAAATGGCTCATATATATCAGGAGGCAGTGGCACACTGACAGAGTGAGCTAGCATGCTCACCGCACCCACACCTCGGAAAGCCATAGTAGTACAAACTCTCTAATTTATAATGCACATCCAGTTCTCTCTATATTTATAATTAGGTTTATTTAACATACACATATAAGTACATATCATTTTAAACCTAGTTTATGCATCTGAGAGGAATCATATAGTATTTGCCAGTGTGGCTTATTTCTCTTAACATAATGAGTTACAATTGTGTCCACTTTCCCTGCAATATTATGCTTTAATTCTTCCTTAAAGCTGTATCCAATTCCACTGTGCATTTTTATCCCATTTCCAGAACAAGCCTTAGCAAGCCCATATGGTGATGTTAACAGGTCTTGAAAGGACTAACTAAGCAACCTCTAAGAAAAAAATGGCACAAAGATAGATCAACTCATGAGAGAAACCTAATTTCATCTCTCCCTTATCTTAAAAGGGAGAACTTGGCCGTTCAGGAGAAAGAGGTCCACGGGGTCAGCAAGGACCAAGAGGGCAGCCTGTAAGTCTAGTTTCTCTGTTTTGAATTCCTTGTCTTTTTTGTGGGGGTGTTGGTATGTGTTGTTTCACATAAAAAATAATAGCCTTGATGAGTTAAACTTGGGGTTATCAATATGAAATGATGGCTTGAGCTGTTGAGTATTTAGCCAAAGGTTCATAAATTCCACATAAAGACCCCAAAAATGTGTTGGATTTCTTTTGCCTTCTCATTGTTGAAGAAGGAAGTATCTATGAGTCTCTTCTACTTACAAGGATGTTTCTCAAGTATCTGAATCTTTTAGGACCAATGAGATGCTCAGATAAACTTTAAAAAAGCTTTGTGAGTCTCTTTGTGTGTGTGTACCTGTGCTTTTCATGTGTGTGAACATGCTTACACCATGGCATGTATGTGGAGGTCAACCTTTTTGGCCTTTATACAAAGATTTATTTTATGTGTGTGGATGTTTTGTCTGTATGTATTTCTGGGCACCACATGTGTGCCTTGTGCCTGTGTGGGCCAGAAGAGAGTGTTGGATCCTCTGGAGTTATAGACAATTGTGAACCATTATGTGGGTGCTGGGGACTGAATCCAGGTCCTCTCTGCAAGGGCAGCCAGTGCTTTTTAACATCTGAGCCATCTTTCCGGCCTTGCCTGAGGCAGGTCTCCTTGCTTTTGATATCTGTGTGGGGCAGCCTGGGTAGCCACTGAGCTCCACTTCCCTCTGGGGGACGCTGGGATTCCCTCTGGGATTGAAGATGTCTGCTGCCACACCTAGCTTTATGTGAGTTCTAAGGACTTAAACCCAGGTCCTCGCACTTGTTTGGCAGGTGTTTTACCTGCTAAGCCACCTTCCCCAGCACAGAGACACATTCTTTTCTGTCCAAAGAAGAACACTGAGCTAGAATCTCCACCTTTCCAGCATACGGGCTTAATTATCCGCAGCACAGGAACCATTTTGGACACCAATAATCACGAGCAATTTCATCCTCCAGGTCACACTTGCAAAGGCAGGCTCTTTATTTTTACCTTAGTCACTGAACTGAACACAGGAGGAAACTAGTTATTTTATATGACTGTTTTCGGCTCCACACTTTCCTGCGGTTAACTTTTTCATAAGCGCAGTGCTGTCTTCTGGAGATTTCTCCCACCAGCAGTTAGGAGAGGCCTATTAGGGTGTCCCTCCTCCCCTCCCCCGCCCAGTTAGCACTGAAATTACATTTGCTGGGAAGGAGAGAAAATGGAAGCAGATGTAGGAAACTGAAGTTACAGTGAGCAGAACAAGGCTACTGTGAAATGGACTGTAAGGCAAACAGTGCCCTATGTCTGTACTCTGAAAAGGTAGATGGTGAAATTAATATTTTGTTTTATTTTATTCATCTCTCTTGGTTGAAATAGCACAGAGCTTATGCCCCCTTAACTCCCCACCTCTGTAGACTATCTATCTATCTATCTATCTATCTATCTATCTATCTATCTATCTATCTATCTATCTATCTATCACTTATTAATCTAATATCTCCCCTGCCCCTGAGAGCTAGGGAAGGGCATTATTCTTGGAGGTGGTATTTCAGGACCCCACAAGCCTGAGGAGCTAAATTTGAATCTCTTGAACTCAGGCAAAGATAGGTGTGGAAGTATACATCTTTAATCCCAGTACTTCACAAGTTTCCAGACACAGCTTCCAAACACAGGCCGTGGGCTCTCCCTGGAGCTGCAGGCACGGGTGCTCTGTGAGTCTTCACGAGAGACAGGGCCAAGTGACAACCGATGAATGGCACCTTGCTCCCCACAGAAGACTCAGTTTTTGCCCCACTTCCCTTACTTGGCTTTCTTTTGTACTTTAAATTTTTTCCTATATTGGTCGCAGGAACAGCCATCTCTGTTGATCTACTTGATCTAGAAACAGTTTCTGGTCATCGCCCCAAAAGCTACTCCAAGGTTCTGAATCTGCTCCTTGTGACGGACACTGATTAGCTGTTCGGACAGGTGTTCAGGTCCCTAGTGATGTCTCAGGGCACACACATGTGTGGCATATATCCTGGCAGCCATGTAGGTGACACTGTCATGTCTTTTCAAGGTTTAAGCCCCATTCCTGCAAAGGCATCCTCCCAGCCTTCACCAACTCCCCTCCTCCCTGCTTCCCTGCTTTCTTATGTCGTTGGCTTATCCAAGGGTTTGGCTGTTGTCATCAGCCATGAATTGGTCTGGACGAATCTACAGCCAATTAACTCATCTTGTGTTGTTTTCTTAGGGTCGGCTTGGTCCAGATGGATATGGTCACCCAGGAAGAAAAGGCAAGAAGGTGAGCACTCCAACCCCAAACCACAGTCCTGACTTCACTTTACTAGAATACAGTGCTTTTTTTTTTCTTCCAGGAGATATGTCAGGAATGGTCTTTTTATGACATGTCCTGGCTTGACAGAGTTCCCTCCCTGAGAAGTACACGGCTAATTTATCCCCTTATTTATTTTAAAACCAACCCCTAGCCTTCTCTTCTAGCCTAACCAGGTATTTCCCAGCTCCTTGTCTCTGGGAATGCTATAGAATGTTCTTTTCACTCTCCCTTCCTTGTATAACTGTAGCTCATTTTCCAAGAAGGACTCAAATACCAACTTATCCTTGTAGAAGCCTTGGGCTTCTCTAGACTGGTTTCGCCTGTCCTGTGCTCTGTGCCTTTAAAGTATCAAGCCCCTCCTCTACCCTGTGATCTCTAGTTTATCCCTTTAGTTTAGATCAAACCCTAACCCCATAGATGTTTCCATTTTTATCTTCCATCAGACAACTTAAAATTAGCACATCCTCTGGACATGGTGGCGCACGCCTTTAATCTCAGCACTCAGGGAGGCAGAGGCAGGTGGATCTCTGTGAGTTCAAGGCCAGCCTGGTCTAGAAAGTGAGTCCAGAACCGTCAAGGATAAACAGGGAAACCCTGTCTTGGAAAAAAAAAAATGAGCACATCCTCCAATAATAACTTCTTTCTTTTTTTGACATTTTATTTATTTATTTATTTTACATTTTATGTATCTTTGTCTTTATCTCACCTCTGCTGTCTGTCTGTCTGTCTGTCTGTCTGTCTCTTTCTCTTTCTCTCTGTGTGTATGTATGTATGTATGTATGTATGTATGTATGTATGTGTGTGTATATATATATATATATGTGTGTGTGTGTGTGTGTGTATACACACACACACACACACACACACACAAAATGCCTTTTGGGAGTTACTTTTCTCTCTCTACCATGTCAGATAGTTAAGCTTGGCAGCAAGTACCTTTAACCATGGAGACATCTTATTGATGCCAGGTTTGTATCATAGACAACATGTGAGTGGACAGGTTGGGATATTAACATATGTATCCATCACTTTGATTCATTAATGAAAACCTTATAGACAATTATGTTTTATCCTACCTAAAGTCTCACTTGCTTTCCCCCTTTCACGGAAATTACTTTTAAGAACATCCCAGAACCATATGTTGTGTGCGCAAACATATCAGGTTGCTTATATAAAAGATTCCTTATAAGTATAATTAGATACCATTATTATACCTTTGAAAGAACAATTGTCCCTTGGCATCATTGAACATCCCATCAGCCAAAACTGATGCCCTGGACAAAGTTGTCTCCTCCTCCAGCCTTCCCTGTGTCAGGGCGAAGAACCTGCCCTTCTGATCTCATCCTGCTCATCGCTTATAACAAGTGTTGGGAGCCGCTTTGTGCAGCTTCTTTCCTTCCCACTCTGCGTTTAATCCATCAACAAATAAATGCAAGTCTAGTTGCAAAATATATTTAGCATTTTACTATTTCTCTGAAAGGGTTTATTTGTGAGGTGTATGCATGTGTGTGTGTGTGTGTGTGTGTGTGTGTATGTGTGTGTATATGTGTGTATGTGTGTGTGTATGTGTATGTGTGTGTGTGCGTGTGCGCGTGCACCTGCATATGGATACCAGAAGTCAACCTTGGCTGTCGCTCCTCAGGACCCATCCTCCTTGTTTATTTGTCCCAGAGATCACCACTTAGGCTAAGATGACTGGCCAGAAAGCCTTAGGTGTCTGCCTGTCTCCACCTCCGCTGTGCCAGGATTACACTGTGTTTCACCACACCTGACTCTACCACTGAGTTGCACCCCAAGCCGAGCCTTTTACCACTTCTTTTTGTAATTGTTGTCATCTAGCTCAAGTCTATGTGGCTTTCTACGTTGATTCCTTCGGAAGCCACCTAAATAGTCTCCCTGCCTCTGCCTCGTGTAGTTAGTTATTCCTGAGGTCACCAGAGCCATCTTTTAAAGAGCTCAGTGAGACTGTGTCTCTGTTCTACCCAAAGCCTGCTATGGCTCGCCGTGGCACTGAGGAGAAAGCCCACTGCTCCCGTGGCCTGTGAGATTGGACGTAACTGGCTCATGTGGCTTCCTCTCCTGACCTCCCATCTCCCCAGTTCTGCTTCAGCATCGTCTCGGCTTGAGGCTGCTTCACGTCCTTTCACACTTGCCTGGGTGCCCCCCCCCTTTCCCTCCCCCCCCCCCCCCAGGATTCCTGCTAAGCTCAGTTCTTCAGTTCATGCTGGTCTTTGCCCACATGCTGCCTTTGCAGAAAGAATTTGTCTGGCCGCCATCTATGGAAGAGCTTGCACCCCCAACCTTTGCATATACCCTCTCTCTCTCCACTTACAGGCTCCCCACGATGGATTCAACCAGCTGTAGGCTGAGACATTTTGAGAAACACTTGCATGTGTGCTGAACACCTGTGAACTCTAGTGATTCCCCCTAAGTAACACAGGGTGGTGTCTATTTCCACAGCAGCTGTGTAGCTTCAGGGGTTCTGTGCCGTCTGGAGGCTGAAGCCTAGGGCATGGTGTGCATATGTCACATGTATGAACGGGTCACATGTATGAACGGGGTGGCACCATATTCTTTCAGGGAGTTGACTGTGCTTGGATTCTGGTACCTCTGGAGGATACTGGAATCAACCTTCTGAAGATATTGAGGGGCAACTGTAATGATTTCTTTTAAAAATATTTTTTTTTCTTTGAGAATTCCATTTATGTATGTGGTATATTCTGGTTGTATTCACTCCTTCCATTTCCCCACTCCAGCTGCTCACAGATCTTCTCCCAATTTTTTTTTTTTCCTTTTCCCTTTAAGTCTTGTGAATGGACTAGGTCTAATTACTCTTGCCCACATGTATATGGGAGTGGGGCCATCCATTAGAGCACAGTTACAATGTCTGTTGACCTCTGGGACTGAACTGTGGCCCCTTGACAACAAAATCTTCTTTCCCGGAGGAATGCTGAGGAAAAACTCAATTGCCTGGCACTGACTGTCATCTTATCATTCCTGGCCCTAGGGTGAACCTGGATTCCCTGGCTATCCCGGTATACAAGTAAGAAGAGATCTCTGGGGGCCTGGCAACTGGGTCACATGTCTGCAAGTCTTTCCGCACATTCACAAGCCTACGTTTGCCTTTGTTAAGGGAGAAGATGGTAACCCAGGCTGTGAAGGGGAGAAGGGGCCCAAGGGAATCCGAGGGAAGAGGGTAAGAACCGAAGGGTCATCTGCAGTCATCCCCAAAGGTCATCTGCAGTCATCACAGGCGCGCATGCGCATGGGGCTCTCCCTGACCGGTCAGTGCAAATACACACCCCGCCCCACCCCTGCTCATTTGCATTCAGGCTTGAAATGCAGCTTAGCAATGGGAACAACAAAACATGCAGGCTAGAGTTTGAGCTCCCAGGACAATCTGGGAGCACCTCTGTCTTGGTGACTCTGAGGAAAGTCAAGGACATTGCCAGCGTGGTTTGTCTGAGTCTTCCCCAAGCTTCATTGGGGCTAGATTCTCAAGAACATAGCTCCTGTCTCAGTAGACTGCGAGTCCACTGCGCTTCATCGAGTCTCCCATTAAGAACCTATTCCTCCAGGTTCTGTAGATCAAGTATGATTTTAAAATAAAAATCTTTTTTGTTTTTGAGACAGACTTATATAACTCATACTGGCCTTGAATTTGATATGTAAGTAAAGCCTGCTTTGGATCTCTGATTTTTCTTCCTGGACTTCTTAAATGTGCCATCATGCCCAGCTCTAAAGATTGGGTCTTGAAGAGCCACAGTCAATGACAGCTCATGTGGCTCTCAGGATCTGGGAAGGGTTTAGCTGATAGACATTGGAAAGCAAGCCTTGGGCTGGTGAGATGGCTCATGGGTACTGTAGTTTCTGTGGCTGTGATAAACCCCGTGACCAAAAGCAACTTGGGGAAGAAAGGGTTTATTTGCCTTGTACTTCCATGTCACAGGCCATCACTGAAGAGAGTCAGGGCAGGAACTGAAGCAGAGGTCACAGAGAAATGCTGCTTACTGGCTTGCCCTTCTTCATAGCTTGCTCTGTTTGCTCTCTTATAGATCCCAGGGCCACTTGCCCAGGGATGGCTTGTTCACATCAATCATTAATCAAGAAAGTGCTCCCACAGACTTGCCTCTGGGCCAACCTAAGAGGGTCATTATTTTCAGTTGAGGTCCCCTCTTCTCAGTGACTTGAGCTGGTGTCAAGTTGATAAGAACAACCCCCCCCCCACACATACACACACACTCACACACACATACACACACACATATAAAACAGACAGAGAGAGGGGGGAGGGAGGGAGGGAGTGGGGGAGGGGAACAGGACATGAATTTGTGTTCAGAGCAGAACTTGGGAAGGAGGGAAAGAGCATGTATTTTCCTTGGACTCAGTAATGGGTGTTTTCATCTATGGAAAGGTTGTACAATCCAGTCCATGCTTGCCCAGCTTGCTGTTGCTTGTGGCCACTCCGACTGGTTAACTAATCTTTCTACTTCCAAATAAAAAAGATGAAGCATTGACTAAATCCAGATGATCAGTGCCAGAGTATGAGCTGTGAGGCCCTGCCCACCTCAAACCTTTCCTGAGACACTGAGGCCCAGAAGGTGCTGTGGGGCTTTTCCTTTCCCCACTGTCAGGCCCTCAATGCATTAAGTTTATCACATGCTCTTGAGTCTTGACTGAGGGTTAAGCCATCTTTGAAGGTTCTGCATTGAAGTGTGTGTGTGTGTGTGTGTGTGTGAAACCCTTGGACAAGCTGGGGCTAGATAGGTGGGCTAGAGGAGTCCCCCATTAGGCCTCCCAGTCTCTCTCCATGGAAATCTGATTCACAGGAGCAGACTCGTTGGCCTTAGGTATGAAACAGCTTGATGTTTCAGGAGGGCCAGTTCTGGTGGCCGATGGGAAAGCTTATTCCTTTGGTTTCTTCCCTTGTAGGGTAATTCTGGCTTTCCTGGATTTGCTGGAACTCCAGGTGACCAAGGCCCACCAGGGAAGATGGTAATGAGTACCCTCTCCTTTTTTAATTTTCAATCTTCTGCCAAGACGCATAAGAGTTTTTATAAGAGGCCTCACTAAAGAAGAAACAGATAGCTGGGGCATTCAACTGGGCCAAGGGATATGGCGAACTGCTTAGAAAATACTAGCTTCAAGCCCTATACAGTCTTCCATAGATAGCTTTTCTTTGGATATAGAGGTGATCTTGGAGTAGCTAGAGATGTATGGATCTTCCTAAATACATAAAACTTACCGGAGAATGAACTTATCAGTGGAAACATGGGGACCGACACATAGAGCTGGAAGGAAACCTTAATGAAATATTATGTTCATAGACTCTTAACTGAACTGATAATGTTGCAAGACTAGAGGGGTTGTTAGAATACCCTGGAGCATGGAAAGATTCTGAAGCTTTGCCCTGCGCCCTGTTTTAGAGACAGGGTGGTACAGTCTGTTTCTCTGTTGCTGTGAGAAAACACTGACCAAAAGCAAGTGGGGGAGGGATGGGTTGATTTGGCTTACTGGCTTCAGTCATCATTTGAGGGAGGCCAAAGAAGGGACCCAAGGCAGGAAGGAACCTGATGGCTGGTGCTGAAGCAGAGACCATAGAGGAATGCTGCTTACTGGCTTGCTCCCCCACCTGGGATAGTATACATCCCAGGTCCATCTGTTTAGAGGTTATACAACCCACAGTTGGCTGTGACCTTCTGTATCAGTTTGGCAATCAAGAAAATGCCTCATAGACATGTCCATAGGCCAATCTGAGACAATTGCTCAATTCAGATTCATTCTTCCAAGGTATGTTGACAAAAATAACCGGTATATAGGCGGTGATTCTGTGCAGGATAGTATATTCATCAGCAAGAGGGGTACATGCTGACCTCACTGGTGTTTAGGACTTTTACTGGGGAGGACCAACTAAGTCAGAAAACCAAACATCACAGAGATAGTTCATGGCTGTTTGATGACGAAGTGCAGACTGAGACAGTTTCAGAACAGTGACCTGCCCAAGGCTACAAGTCACCCCTTTGTAGAGTCTAAACAAAGAGGAAGACTGGCTAGACTGGAGCCAGGTAGTGGTGACTGGAAGGCTTCTGGGAGGATTCTTTCACTATGAGGGGAGAGACAGAGTGGGTACGAGAGACCTGAAGAACAAGAACGGGGAGATGCCAGGGTGGACTGTAGACTAGCTTGTGGTAGGACCTGAGATCTTGAATGACCATTTTTTTTTTTTTAATTTGAACTTGAGCTCTAGATTGGTTTCAAAATTACCTGGTCTTCCAAGGGTCTGTGTCCCATCCTCCTGGGCTTCTGGGACTCCGAGGTCTGGGACGTACCGCCAGCTATCCTGTCCCCCTCACTGGGCTGGGGCAGGACTCCAGGGCCAGGAGATAAGGGCAGTGTGTGCCATGGTGAACAGCCAGTGTCTCCAGGAAAAGTGTTGGGAATCAGAATCTTGCAGTGTTAACCATGTTTCTGTTCTTTCCAGGGCATCAAGGGCTCAAAAGGTTTGGCTGACAGGACGGTAGGTGAAGACTCTTAATTGGAAAATTCACTCATTTCAGGACACAAATCTTTCTATATCCACAAAACAAGATTTGTCAATCTTAAAGCTTCTTCATTTTTTCCTCTTATGAATTTTGTTAATACTGTAAGTTTACAGAGTTTTCCTGGACATGCCACTATAAAAACAGTAGAATAATATTTTAAACAGTAAGTGACACACACAAAAATATTTGGAAGCTACCTTCTTCCTGAAGTATGCTCTACACATAAAGCTAAAAACAATGCCTATAAAGTTATATATTTTTAATAAGCCCATTCGCAGAATGGAACAGGCTTTTGTGTCTTATGGGACACAAATCTCAGAAATGACAAGGAGTGCTTCTCTCCCTAGTGCACATAGATTGCTAGGTAGAGGTTGGAGGAAACAGAAGCTATGGAAGAACAGGAGCTGTCAGGGTCTAAGGTTGAGGGAGGAATGGAACGGAGAGGGAGGGATAAAAGGCAGGAGGTAGGATTACAGGGGTGGAGATATAGGGGGTACGTGTTTCGGCAGCCCTTCTAAGGAAGTGGTCTAGCAAACACTACTACACATATTCATTCATACCTTGGCAGCAGCTCCCAGTATTCTCTGCCGAGACTCCTGGATTTCAGCCTTCAGAATCAGATTTCATCCCATTGATTTGTGAGGCAGCCGGGTGCAGTGGTGCACACCTGTGATCCCAACACTTGGGAGGCAGAGGCAGGTAGATCTCTGTGCATTCGAGGCCAGCCTGGTCTACAAAGCAAGTCCAAAGAGTCAAGGCTACACAGAGAAACCCTGTCTTGAGAAACAATGGTGGCACATGCCTTTAATCCCAGCAGGCAGATTGCTGTGAGTTCGAAGCCAGCCTTGTCTACAAAGTGAGTCCAGGATGGCCAAGGCTACACAGAGAAACCTTGTCTCGAAAAACCAAAAAAAAAAAAAAAAAAAAAAAAAAAAAAAAAAGAAAGAAAGAAAGAAAAAGAAAAACAAACAACAACAAATCCCAAACTTCCCCCAACCTTCTCCCCCAAAATATATATAACCTCAACCTACCTATCTCAACATGTTATATAAAATCATTTAAATGTTTTAAAGTAGTGGCTGGATCTGGACATAACATCGTTAGGTGGTATTCACCAACTCTAACTATTTTGTGGTTTCCTGCTATGTATTTATACACTTCAGATAGGTTCTGATAACATGCTCACGGCGTTTCAAGTCAAGGCAGTGAAATCTGCTCCACATTAAATGCTCACTTCCTCTCCCTGCCTCTCCCCATCTCTCTACAGCCTTGTGAAATTGTTGATTTCATGCGAGGAAACTGCCGTAAGTTGTTTGGGAGACACTCAGCTGGAGGCAGCGGTGTGGATGGGGGTGGGGTGAGGCATATCAAGGACTAAGGGCACAGGTCACCTAAGGATTTGACTGAGCCTTTGGAAGCAGCTTTTCCATCATAAAAAGATCTTACACATTAACAGATTGGGCCCAATCTCCCTTCAAGTAAGTCATCTCTTCCTCAGTAGGATCCCAAATGAAGTAGCTGGAAAGGTCCACCATCTCAATAATGAAGACAAACTCTACCGTATAAGGCTGGCTTCCCCTAAATGGAACCATGCTTGCACACCTACATGCTTGCATCTTGATGTGTGAAACAGAGCATAGGAAACCCTATTCTATTTATTTCAACAGACAGGATGGGATGACCTTTTGAAAAGAGACGTGTCCTGTTTGGTTGTCATTCCATTGCAGAAGCAGAACTATGAGCCATCAGGTCTTAGGTGTGCGTTGTCACGTAACTGGTTGACACACTGTGGGTGCTGGCATCCGCAGAGGGCATCCTTCTCTCCTTACCGGTGATAGGGAAGGAACAGTGAGTTGAAAGCTCTTAGTGTAGAAGTTTGGGTTTTACACCCAACCCCTTGCCTTCTGGTTCAGTCTTCCGGCTTCTGTCCACTCTTGTCCAGCTGATGTTCAAGGAGATTCCAGGATCCACAGAAAGTTAAAACCAGGTTACATTGAGGAGCACCACGGGGTCAAAAAACAAACAGGAAAGTGAGAAAAAAAAAAACTGAGATAGAAGCAACAGACTCAAGTGGAAGGCTCATTGCCTTGCTATGTCATGTCAAGACAAAAACTGCAGCTGCATGGTCATTTTTATCTATAAGCAAAGACATTTTTGGAAAAGCTAAATCTAAATGTAAAAAATAATCTTTGAATTGAAAATAAACAAAAGCGTGAAAGGAAAGTCAGAGAAGAAAAAAAAAAAACCCCAAAAAACCAATTAACCATGCACCTGTGAGGATATTTACGCTCAGTGGGAATCAAAGATTATCAGTTAATACAATGAGATGCTCTTTTTGGTTTTCAAACTGGAAATATATACATAATTGCTATACATACATGCAAACACATACATACACTGCATACTTATTTATATCTTTCTGTTCTTTAGAGAAAGGGTCTTGTTAATTAGCCTATCTGGCCTGAAACTCCTTATGAACACTATAGTGGCTTCAAACTTGCAATACTCCTGTGTCAGTCTCCTGAGAGCTAGGCATGCAGGCTTGTACCACCAGGCCTAAGTTTCAAATCAGAATTATTTTTTTTTTAAAGTGAAAATAATCCTTACCCCTAATATGAGGAATGTATGAAAGTATGTATGACTATAAAATGTCTGAAGAGTGATTGGACTGGCCATATAAAAACCTATAATTACAGCAACAGACAGACTGTAACTGGATAAATAGGCACAGATAGATACTTGTACATGTACCCTGAGAGACACTGGCTGAAGAGATCATGGGACATCTACATAGTAGACTACTGTCTTTTCTGGTGTATAAGATGACTCCCCTCACTTTAACTTTTCCAGCTAAAATATAGAGGTTTGGAATATACTCACCATATTAGACTACCCCTCTTCCAACGCACACCCTGTGTAGCAGACTTGGGCTGCAAACTCTATATTTTAACTGGAAAAGTTAAAGTTGGGGGTTGTCTTATATGCTGGAAAATACCATATATGCTAGCACTCTGCATTTCCTGATTAAAAATGTGTCATACCAAGTATAACATGATTCAAACATAATTTAAACTGCAAGTTTTATCAACTAAGATGAAGGTATTATTATGTATGGATACACAGATGGTGAACTAAGGATATATATATGTATATATATATATATACATATACACAGATATACTTTTATGTAAGATGTACATATTCATTGTATGTGATTTATATTTTATAAATATATGTATATACATGTATATGAGATACATGCTCAGAATAGCTTAGGATTTTAGTTAGATTTAATTTTGGTTGAATGTAACCAAAGTTCTCAATAATTATGATGAAATGTGTCTCTTGAGTCAAAGCTTGGACACCATCAGTCTCGGTTGATATGGAGTCCTGGGGTGTGTGTGTTCCAGGGGTTCCAGGATAGAGTCTCCTTGTATTTTCTTCTCTGTCATGATAGTGTGTGGTAGGTACTGTGTTTCCCAAATTATCTCATGCTCTGAGCAGTTAATCAAGCTTCAGTCATTGTATCTGCACTTCATCCAGCCTGGAAGGAGAAGAAGAGGCAAGGGGCAAAGGGTAAAGGGCGAAGGGCACTTTTTTTCATCTTTCTTTTAGCCTGCCAAGGAATGGGCTTCATTAGGGTATGCAGATGCGTTTGCAAAGCCCTACCATATTTCTTATTCTATTATCCAGAATGTAGTAAGCGAGCTAGCACAGTGAGAGTGTGGCTGTTGTTTCAGGCGGTCATATACCAAGTCAGAAATTGGGGCCCTATTATAATGGGAAAAAAAATAAGAGAATGATACTGGACAAATAGTAGGGGCCCCTACCATACCACAGAAGGGTATCTAGAAGGGCGTTTGAATTTCTCAGAAGAGAGGGTGTTTCAAAGTGGACATGGCTTGAAAAATCCCAGGACTTAAGAGGCTTAGGAGATTTTAAGTTCAAATTCACCTTATGACACACACACACACACACACACACCTGTCAAACCATAAAAGTGTAGTTTATATCGAAATATAAACTGCCTATATATACTAACACTGTCTTCTTTTCTCTTCCAGCTTGCTCAAAAGGTAAATAATGACGATTGTTCACATAAGCCCTTGCCCATCTAGAGGCAGCTCAGACATTTTTATCTGTGTATCCCTATGTCAAGGTCTTTCCAGATGCCCAGCGTTCCCAACGGAAGTAGTCTTTGCCCTGGACATGTCCAACAATGTCTCCCAGTCAGACTTTGAGAGGATGAGAAACATTTTATTATCTCTATTGATGAAGATGGAAATGAGTGAGAGCAACTGTCCCTCTGGAGCCCGAGTGGCCATTGTTTCCTATAACACAAAGACAGACTACCTCGTGCGCTTCTCAGACCATCAGGGAAAGGCTGCCCTCCTACAGGCTGTCAGGAAAATCCCCCTTGAACGGTCATCTGGGGCCCGGAACCTTGGGGCCACCATGAGGTTTGTGGCTAGACACGTATTCAAACGTGTACGCTCAGGCGTTCTGATGAGGAAGGTGGCCATGTTCTTCCAGGCCGGTAGGAACTATGATACAACCTCTGTCGGCACAGCCATGCTGGAGCTCCACGCAGCGGACATTGTCACAGCAGTTGTGACATTCATCGAGGAGCACAACCTCCCAGATACCCTGCTGGTATGTGAGGTGTGGAAAGGGCTTATGGGAAGAGCTGTAAGGGCTGATGGGAAGAGGTGCTAGGGCTGATGGGAAGAGGTGCTAGGGCTTATGGGAAGGTGTAAGGGCTTATGGGAAGAGGTGTAAGGGCTGATGGGAAGGTGTAAGGGCTGATGGGAAGAGGCGCTAGGGCTGATGGGAAAAGGTTCTGGAGTTTGGTTCTTAACCCTCCACCAGGAATAATGTAAGCAGTGAGTGTGGTTCAGGGGAAGAATTCTCCAGAAATTGCTGAATACTGGAGAGGTAAGGGGGGGTCTTAGCATGGACACTCCAGATGGAGATACTAGAGACTAACTGGCTCTTCTGGAGCACAGGATCTGTGCTGAGGCTCTCACAGAGCTTATTTCATGTAATATCCCCAACGCTCTGTTAGTTAGGCCTTGTTGGTTTTCTCCACTTCAAGAATGAGAAAACTGAGGCTTAGAGAAGGTGAGTATATTCTTGAGGGTCAAGTAAGTAGTTAGTGGCAGAGTGTAATCAGCCATCTCATAGTCAATCATAACACTCTGCTAACCCAGAGAGTATAGACTGTGGCTTTCACCCTCCTCTTCCTCCTTCCTTTTACCTGTATATTGGAGGAACCAGGCCTGACTGGACTGCCTGCCTGTCTTGCTGTTTCATGTCCTGTTTCTAGCAGCTTCTGTGTCTGTGTCTATGTTGGTTAGCTAGTCATGTTTACTGCTCTGAGAACACACCCCTCCCCTCCTTGGTACTTTTCCTCCTGTGTGCAATCACCTCTTGAGGGATTTCACCTGCAAGTGGCATTCCTGGTTTGCCGCCTATAAGAAGACTCTTTGAACACTGAATAAAGGCTGCTGCTGCCGCTGCTGCTGCTCTCTTAGCATGAAGGATCTGCTGTGTTATTGTGTGTGTATGTGTGTGCGAGTTAAATCCACAGTCCCTCGCCCTTGACTCGGTACCGCGGTGGCGCGGGCGCCACAGTTTATAACCTTATGTGCCTACTTAAAAACATGGAAAAAGTGCAGTGCTTTTAAGACATGTGCTCTCTTGCACACATGCGTGTGCACAAGTGCATGTGTACATAGAGATGCATGTGAAGGCCAGAGCTCAACCTTGGCGGCCATTGCTAAGGAGCTGTTTTCCTTGTGTTTTGGGACAACATCTCGCTGTCCCGGAGCTTGCTAAGTAGGCTAGGCTGGCTGGCCGGCAAGCTGCGGAATCCTCCTGCCTCCACCTCCCAGTGCTAGGATTATAGGTTTGTGCCATATCCGGCTTGTTACCTAGTTGCTGGGGATTTGAACTCGGGTATTCGTGCTTACACGGCAAGCACTCTGCTGACTGAGCAAGCCCCAGATGGATTCTTGTGTATTTCACTCCTCTGTGACCAGGATGTGATTTAAGACTCAGAGCACCTTTGGCATTTATAAATTCTCTCCCTGTTCCTTACCAAGCCATGCAGTCCAAGGTAACTACCCCTCTGACTTTGATCACAAACAATTAGCTGTTGCTTATTCTGAGTCTTGGTATAAATGTGACGCCCTCCCCCCATTATCTATTGTATCTGATTTCTTCTAGTCATGTCTGGTCTTGCTCATCCATGCTGTGTGTGTGGGTAAGTTGTTCCTTGTTTCAGCGTGGTGTCTCCATATGTGTGGAAGCAGTGATCAAAGTTTGCTCTTCTAACTAAAACCTATGCAATACATGCTCACAGAATTGCTGGGACAACTTATCAAAACAAAGATGGGTGTTCTTCCACGGGTGTGTGAAAGCTAGATTTAGCCATGTGACACTACCGGCACTTGACCATTTCTGACCTGGAAAAATGGAACTGTCACATGGTTCTCTTTAATAACTAATGGATTCAGCTGTGCCAGACCATTTCATTTTCTCTTGAGATAGAGCTATGTAGCAGAACTGCTGGGTGAGAAATTTGGTTGGCACACAGTGCGTGTGTCTAAGAATCAATGGATAAGCTTGTGACAGCTTGCAAACTACTGGGAGGGATGGGTAGCCATGTCAGGATGAGAAACAAAGGGGAAACGAAGAGAGTGAGCTCTTTCTTATTCTTTCTCCATTCCTCTTGCCTAGCAGGATGTCTGGACAGGGCAGCCTGCTTGGGGAGGGTCTCTATAACTTCTAGAATGGCCTGATAAAGGCAGAATATAAAGATCACCACTTAAGTTGGAGATGCAGTGTTATGAACTATTTTATGGATGCTATCGTAACAGGTGAACTGCTTGGGTCCCATTTTTCTTGGCTCAGAAATGAGACAGTGGGGTCTGAGGCTATAGCCCAGTTACTAAAGGTAGCTGCCTAGCATGCATGAAGTTCTGGGTTTGATCCTAGCCCCATATAAACCGAGGAGAGAGGCATATAGCTGTCATACTAGCACTTGGGAGGTGGAAGCAGGGGAATCAGAAATCCATAGTCACTGTTGGCTCCATAGCAAGTTCAAGACCATTCTGGGTTATGCAAGACAAAAAGCATGGAGAGGGGTTTGTGCTGCAGTGTTTTTAGGCTTCCATCCAGGTATAATTATCAGCACATCTATTTCTGAGCATGGTCAGCCCTGATATTTGGAGAGTGACACCGTGTGCCATCACCTCCCCCTGAAAGCACCCCTGTGCTGTTCTCTGATGGCCTGCTGGACAATCAGTGTTTACTTCTGATCTGTAGATGCATCCTTAGTCGTAGCCTGCTTGCCCTCCTTGTCACGGGCTTTGGAGTAAAAGTGTGAAATGGTATGTGAGGTGACGTTGCCAGGCTTGAATATATTTGACACTCTGTGCTGTTGCTTTTAGCTGCCCTCCTCTCCATCGTGTGGGCATGTCCTTGCCCTGGGGTGCTGGGAGACAGCTTGGCATTTTGAAAATGTAATGGTTTAGAAAAGATGTTAAGTGATGCTTATCAGTTCAGATGTAGCGAATGACCTTGCTGCTGGTGACACTAGCCAGGAGAGAGACTGTCAACATGACAGGCCCATCTTCAGGGCCTCTTAGTCCATCCTCTTCTCTGATGGGCATGCGGCCCCCTTCCCCTACTCTTTTCTTTTCTCTACTTGAGGGCAGTAGAGCGAAGACAGTGGGTTTATCTTACGGTTTGTCTTCTGAATTCATTGCCTGAAGGCTCTCTGACTATGCATGAGGCTTTTGTCTTTTGCCTTTATATTACTGTAATTCTCGGAACAATCCCACATACTTCTTGGCAAATGATGATAGCTCAAACTGAACAGATTATACAGACAGATATCCTAACTTCTTAGTTCATTTAAACACACTTGGAGACTGTCACACCTATTGGAAAGCTTTTTTTGTTCCCAAAATATTGTTTCAGCCCTAAAGAAAACAGCATTATTGCATTTGGACTCCCTGGGCCTGATCCCATCATTAAGAACCGTCTTATGCCTCAAAACACAAGCCTTCATTAGATTGTCTTTTTTAAAGCGAAGAAGCTGAGCGTTAGAGGGAAAGTGCGGTTTGCATACCAGGCTTTGGGTTTCATTTTTCTTTCTAAAAAGCCCCACACGGATTCCCTTGAATCAACGCCTGGGAAAATAGCTCATGTTTATTGATCCAGCCACCATTCTAAGCTTTTATTGATTCAGTTAGTTTTCAGAACCCAGGAGACAGGCAGTACAATGCTCCTATTCTTCTTGAACAACGAGCAGGCGAGTGTTCAAGGTCTGGAGTACTCATGCTCCCCGAGGCTCTGAATTCAAAAAGTCAAAAACAGTAAAACAAAATAGAGACCTTCCAAGTTCTAAGTCCTTTCTCCCTTTTAGTGCATTTTACCTTTATAATAATATTAGGAGATAGGTCTACTGACTGGTCCCACTTTTACTCCTTAGCAAATCCAAGGAATGGAAGGCGGGCTGTCAAGAAATCACCCTCCCCCCTTACAACATCAGCTTTAGAAGATAAATTGGTGTGTGTGTGTGTGTGTGTGTGAGACTCTTCAATTCTGATTAATTTTAGAATTTATGAACATTGCATAAAGATATTCTCTGTGTGTGTGTGTGCATGTGCACACACAGATGTGCATGCCCACGGAGGCCAGCAGTGACCATAGATGCCATTCATTCAGAGCAGTCCACCTTGTTTTTTCAGACGTGGTCTCTCACTGGGAACTGAGGCTTTTCTATTAGGCTGGTCTGGCTGGCTAGGGAGCCTGAAGAATCCACCTGTCTTATTCTTTCTAGCCCTGGGATTACAAACTCCCACTCACACCACCATGCCCAGGCTTTTACATTGGTGCTGGGGAGCAAACATCCTCGAGCTTGTGTGGTCAGTGCTCTACCAATCGAGCTATGCCCCTAGCTCAGGATAGTATAATACTCTTATTGAGGACCGCTTGCCTAGGGAATGGCGCCACCCATGCCCGCAGTGGGCTGGGTTTTTCCATATCATGAACTTGGTTAAGATGGTCCTCCACAGACATGCCTGTAGACCATATCAAAGCAGACAGTTCTGCATTGAGGTTCTCTTCCTAGGTGATTACAGACTATGTGAGGCTGACACATAAATCTAACCATCATATGGAGTGTCTAATCCTTGCGACTGTCCTACCAGTTAGTAGTGATTACTGACATTGCCCAGGTGAAGTGAACAGGAGTAAGAGGAAGATGTGGCTTGTTTTAAGGCACAAAGTCCAGGAATTTGCATTCTGATATGGTAGGTTCCCAAGTCCCTCTTACTGTATATGTGTGTGTGTATGTATGTATGTATGCATGTATGTATGTATGTATGTATGTATGCATGCATGTATGTATGTATGATGTATGATGTATGATGATTTAAAGGAGCCAAAACTCTACCTACGCTCCTTGGGTCAGCCATGGAGTAGATGGCCATTTTGTCCGTTCTCCCTTCTTCTGGTCTCTTAGCCGCCCCCCCCCCCCCAACACATAGTTTCTTCTTCTTGTTTTCTGAGCCCTTACCCCAACTTAGTGCCAGATAGTTTGTAAACTCCTACAGTCTAGTCAGCCCTAACTCTCTCCAAGGTCAACCTTCCTCCCTAGTACCTGCTTCCACCCTCCCTATCTGTTTTTGTGTTTTCAGGCCAAGAGCCACCCCAGCTCAGTCCCAGGAGTGAACATTCCCTTTTGGCCTCTGGCAGCTGAGTACAATAGCTGAAGCCTTAGGTTACAGCCTGGGAGTCTCTCCAGGGCAAGGGTTCATGGGAAGTTCCTTGGTATGGGGATAGGATGGGTGAGGCTTGGGTGTTGCTCTTGTGTCACACTGCCACGGGTGTATGTATTCTCTTCTCGCTTTTACTATGAAGTGAGATGCAAAGACAGGAAGCATTGGAGGGGACCTGAGCAGGGAAAGAAGGCCTTTCCTCTGGATCTAGTTTGCAGAAATGATGTGTGTTTCCCTAAAACAAGAGGTTTTGAATAAGAACATCAAAACAAATGAGTAAACTATGCCTATTCGGGGCCAGAATGTTTGTGTGTTGGTAACCTTGAATTTACCTTATCAGCATTTCTCTCTTATCCATAAATCAATCTCTCTCTCCCTCTGTGTGTGTGTGTGTGTGTTGTATACGTGTATATATAGTATATGCCCATGTGAGTGAGAGCACTTACAAGTCAGGAGAAGGTGTTGAGTGCTCTGCTCTGTCACTCTCTTCCTTGTTCCTTTGAGGCAGGGT
Organism: Acomys russatus; assembly: GCF_903995435.1. Lineage (NCBI taxonomy): Eukaryota > Metazoa > Chordata > Mammalia > Rodentia > Muridae > Acomys > Acomys russatus. The sequence continues at coordinate 32,507,875 of NC_067168.1, read as the reverse complement.
CTCTCACAGAACCCGGAAGTGGCCGGCAACCAGCAAGCTTGAGAGATCATCTTATCTCTGCCCTATCACAACGCTGGGGGGAGAGGAGTGTGTGTGGCTAGCCAGAGCTTTGTACATGCTTCTTAGGGATTTGAACTCAGGTCCTCATATTTGTGCAACAAGTGCTCTTACCTATTGAGCCGTCTTCCTAGACCCTTACTCCTAAATCTTAAATAGCATACCTCACCCCATAAAACCACCTTACAGTGCCATTCACAAAAGGAAATTCTTGTACGTGTGTGTGTGTGTGTGTGTGTGTGTGTGTGTGTGTGTGTGTATGAGAGAGACTTGGGGAGGAGATCAGAGGACAACCTTGGCTGTTCCTCAGGTGTCGTTCACTTTTTCTTGTGAGACAGTGTTTCTCACGGGCTTGGAATTTGCCAAGTAAGCTAGCCTAGCTGGCCACTGAGCCCCAGGGATCTGTTTGCCCCTGCCTCCCCAGCGCTGGGATCATAGGTATGAGTCACTATGATTTTTTTTGTTGTTTTCTTTTTCCTGTGGGTTCTGGGGAATCAGACTCTGTCCACATACTTACAGGGCAAACGGTGTGACTGAGCTATCTCCCAGCCCACACAACAAAGTCTCCCAGATAAGAAAAATAAGGACACCAGCTTAGACAGATGTTAAATCTTACTTAAACTTTAAGCCTCACTTAATGTTTGCACTTAGTCTTAGCCAGAAGTCTGAGCAAGGATCAGTTGGCTTAACCTTCCGTTCTTGTTGTAGAGTACATCTGTGACATGTGTAGATGGTTGTCTACGGGTGAAGATACCAAGGCACTTCTCTCTCTCAGGAGGCCTGCCCTCGTGCCTAGGGACTATGAATATCCTCTTTTCTGAATGATTCTGTCTAAATACTTAACCAATCGCTAACTTTACCCCATTGCAACTTGTCCTGAAAGCCTTTTCTGTGGCATAGTCAGGAATCCCACTTTACCCAGTGGGGTTCCCTAAGGGGACATGCACCCCTGAGGCTGCTGTTGATTCTCCAGTGCCTCCCCACTGCTGTAAACACTACTGGATGTTCTGGAAAGACATCTGTTGGGAGACTGTCAAAAATGAAGATTCTCCTGATAGTTGCATTTTTGCTTTGTGTTTGAGGTCCTCTCGATTTGACTCCCTACTCCCATGTGCATGCAATTCTCTGTAGGAGTCACTGGGCCACTATTTTCTCCTCAGACTAACTCTCCCATACACACTCTCTCTGCTTGAGTTCTCTCAGGAGCCCCCCCCCCCTTTTTTTTTTACCTTTTCACTGACAATGGCTATGCTGGCAAGTCCAAAGTCAAAGTCATGGAAAGTTATTAATAAGCCCCGATACAGATGTGTCTATACTGAGTCATAGCTTCCTTATGGACTTCTGCTGCAGCTTTGTTATTTGTTACCAGAATTATTTTGCAAGAGCAGTACAGATGTTAAGTGGGATCCTGAAATTATTGTTCCCAAGAAAAGTTAAAAAGCGAACATTGTGAATCTAGTCAAATTCGGTTGAATTGGCAACGCTCCGATGAACTGAATAAAACATGGAAGAGTTATGGGGCTCTGAGGAGCTTGCAGCAGAATAGCCCATATTGTCCTGAACAGAAATAGACACAAATGACAGTAAGTTAGGACTAGGCTATGCTGGCTCAGGAGAACCCAGACACACAGACTCTCCCACCTATAACTGTGTTCCCAAGGAAACCGAAGACAGACGCCTCTCTGTGGCCATGTAGCCACTTCTGGCAGATCAAGGACTATAACCTAGATTCAAATCTCTAAGCCTAGAACTTTCTTCTTGAGCCATCTCTAAGATGTAGGGTGAAGGTCGATACATACTTGCCTCAAGTATTTCATTACTTTAAAAGCTTCATTTAAAGTTGGCATTTTATAGCTTCAGCCATAGTTTCTGTGATCTAAAAATAGTTGTGTACCAATTTAACAATTCCCCACAAGGCTCGGGTGAAGCGCCTAGGGTTATCTCAGTTTCTTGTTTCTCCTGGCTCACTGCCATGGGTCTTGGTCCCAGAAGCTTCCAAATCGCCTCCTGTGACTTCCAGGAAAATGATGTTGTGTCACATTCCTGTCTGTAGTGTTTTAATCTGGAGTGATTAACTGGGCCCATTTGGCTAGCTCATGCTCAGATCTGATGGTCATGAGGAGGAGAGCCATGTGACAAGTGCCAGCAATGCAAGAAGACTTCATTAGTGTCTCCTGTGTGCCAGGGAGTCAGTCCCACGGCCCAGATGTGCTCAACAGCTGCACACTGGAGGTGGGAAGTATCTAGCGCACAGGAAATGAGCAGTGAGCAGGGTTCAGATAGTAACGACTGTCTAGCTTGGGCCTTTGTACATACCATCCTCCACACTAGAAGACCACCACCACTGCTGCACCAGTTAAACCTCCTTCCTGTCTCTCTTAAAGGTGCCAAATGGCATTGCTTTCATCAGCCTCTTGCCGTGAAGTAACTCTCTTCCCACATTGCCAAAAAATATTACCAGAGCCCTTTCCACAAGTGAAGTCATGGCCTTGTCACCTTTCTGTCCCCTTTATGGTTTTTTGTTTTGTTTTGTTGGTTTTTCGAGACGGCTTTCTCTGTGTAGCCTTGGCTGTCCTGGACTCAATTTGTAGACTAGGCTGGCTTTGAACTCACAGAGTGTGGATAGCTGTGCTTAAGCTCCATGCTGTGATCTTTGAGTTGTTGACCTTTGCTGGAGGAGGTGGCTGTGCTTAGGCTGCATGCTGTGATCTTTGAGTTGTTGATCTTTGCATTGCCTACAGCTAAGAGGAAGTTCTGGGCCTGCCTGAGGGGCTAGGGAGGAAGTGAGTCTGTTTAGGTGCTTGTGGTGTTTCTGCTATGTAAGCCACACCTGCTAAAATAAAGTAGAGCCTTGATCAGGACTTCCTGTCTTGGCTCCCTGTCTTCGTGTCTCTGTCCCCCCTTTCAAATCCCCACTCCCTCTTCCAGAGAACTTGTTCGACTTGGCCCACAGGATGGGACAATAGAGCCTTCCTCTGGCTCCCTGAGTGCTGGGATTACTGGCATGCGCCACCATGCCCAGTGGCTTTTGAGGACTTTTAGGTAGCAACTACTGTTCAGCCTAGGTACAACTTAATGTTCTCTTTACCCTATAAAGATTAAGAGAAGAGGGCCTGGAGGGATGGCTCAGTGGTTAAGAGCACTGGCTGTTCTTCCAGAGGACCCAGGTTCAATTCCCAGTACCTACATGACAGCTCACACCTGTCTGTGACTCCCATACCAGGGAATCTGACTTGTTCACCCATGTAGGCAAAACAGCAATGCACAGACAGTTAAAAATGAGTAAAGAAAGAGAGAGAATTCTTTTCCCCTTCTTAGATTTTTTTGTCTGTTTTTGTTTTGGTGTGTGTGTTACATTAATATAAATAAGTGTCTTCTTTATATTGCTTTCCTCATTAAGATGGTTACTTCAAGCTGGGCATGGTGGTGCATGCCTGTAATCCCAGCATTCAGGGAGTCAGAGGCAGGCAGATCTCTGTGAGTTCGAGGCCAGCCTGGTCTACAAAGTGAGTCCAGGACAGTCAAGGCTACACAGAGAAACCCTGCCTTGGGGAAAAGAAATGTTTACTTGAAGTGAACCTGCTTTGAAAGGCAATGCTGGAGCAGCCGTCAGAAAGAGCAAAGAGCTCTGTAAAGAGTCTGGCACAGAAAGCTCTTTTCCAGAGTTAGCCCGTGACCGAGAGCTCACATGGTGTCTTCATGACTTGAGCACCTTGCTACCTAGAGGGGTGCTCAGAGTCAGCTTGTTTCTGGCCATGGGCATGAAGGGGGAGGAGCAGACCCTCAGTGGGGCTCCATCTTACATGCTTTGATAGAGAGTTGATAAAAAGATGGCTGCGGCTTTGTAGACCCCACCTCAGCAACTGAGAGGAAGGACTGGAGAACATTTTTAGTTTCCTCATGAGGTGGAAGTCTCAGGAAGAGTGTTAGTTAGGGCTGGCTAACCATGGAACCATTCATCTCCCAAAGGTAGCTCTTATGTAAGAGTGCAAGGGCTGGGGTGGGGGTTGGGGTAGGGCTGGGGGTTGGGGTGGGGCTGGGGGTTGGGATGGAGCAGGGCATGTTCTCCTGTCTGTAGCCACTTCAGGACCCAGGCTTTTTCTATCGGTGGCCCCATTATACTTTAGGGCATCAAATTCTTTTCTTCTCCATTCTTTAAATCTGGCCGGCAAATGAAAGAGAGAGGGCAAGGAATTATAGTGCATGCCCTGGTATGACAGGAATCACCTTTCACCTACATCGTATTAATCAAGCCACAGTCATATGTAGGAACTTGCTACAAAGGAGGCTGGGATATGTAGTCTGGTTGTGTCTCTAGGAAGAAGCCGTGGGATTGTTGATCTGCTTCCAAGGTGTTCTAGGGGTCTTGTTGGACTTACTGCTATTGTACACATACATTTTGTTTTTAATCCTCATTGTTGGCTATTAAACGAACCATCAACAGAGCTTCCCTGATTCCTTCTCATTCTCAAGCCTGATCGCCAGGGATAGTCTACAAGTGCCTCCGTCATAGAACTCTGCCTTTTCCCCTTTGACTGTTACAGGACCACCTTCGTATTACATAATATGCGTCCTAGCAGGGCTGGGTCCTACACAATTGTAAATGTATTGCATAATATCAGGTCACGTCTACATTTAAAAAAAAAATGTAATTGTATATTCCTTAAAAACCACATTAATGATCTTTTTGATCTGACTTAGGGGAAGGAAAAAAAAAAAAAAAGCCACAAAGACAGTGACCTGGAGTTTAGCCCAGCTGGTTACGAATGTGTGCCTGTGTGTGTTTGAATTAGGTGGACGGAGTCAACAGATTGCAGTTGTTTACATGGGAGACAGAGCGCGAGCAGGATGTGGAGCGCCTGGCCAGCTGCACTGTCTGCTACGGTAAGGGCGAGGACAGTGTGCTTCTAATCTGGCTGATGGCTTGGGAATGGGGAATAAACTGCTGGCCACAGGCTCATCCGATCGGCATGCACACTACTTTAGAATTTGGGAATTTTTACTAAGTCAGATTTTCAGTTTTTCTTAGGAAGTCAGAACTGGCCTGAGGGGCACAAACACTGCATTCCTTGGTGAGCACTGACAAGAGGAAGTCTGACCCCTGATGGGTCAAGTGACCATTGTGTCCCACAGCCCCTCCTTGTCCCTTGATACATTCTGTTCACTTATCTTCTTCAAAGTTCCCGTGTGGGACTGAGCATAGGGTCATCTTTAGTGTGATGGGCAGGTCACTGAGCTGAGAGTCTGGAGTTCTGGGTCCTAGGAAATGGAGCTACTGGTCAGTAGCGAGATCCACCCTCTTTTGCTCTCCGACCACCACCACTGCATCCCACGCCGCTCGCCAGCTTGTGCCCGAGGGAAGGCTCTGCAGAAGCACACGCATGCCTCCCTGTGAGGCACTCCCATCCGTGCCCGCCGAAGCGAACCATCCGTACTTACAGGGTGAACCCAGGCCAGAGTGGTTGAGTTCCAAAGAGGACATAGTCACGCACTGCCAAGAGAGATAAGGCAGATTCAGGAACGGCCACGTGTGGACGGGGCCATGGCTGAGCAGCTGTGTTCACACGCATCATCTCACGTGGCACATGGTCTCTCTTTGAGCCCCAGTTCCTTTTCTGTGGAAAACTAACCTCATGGGTGTTCCGTGAGATCTTACTGTACACTAGGCTGTGTTCTGAGCACATATATGAGCTACAAACAAAATATATGAAAAATGAAAAAAATTTATATGAACTCATTTCTTAAAAAACATAAACACCAGAACAACCTCTTTTTTTTTTTTTTTTTATTTGTAAATTAAGTGTATGTGTGTCCCTGGGGCCAGAGGTGTCGGAATGTCCCAGAACTCAAGGTACAGGTGGCTGTAAGCCACTGCACATGGGTGCTGGGAATAGGACTTGGGTGTGGGGGTGGTGCAGGCTCCTGACCATAGAGTCATTCCCTGAGGACAGCCTCACAAGGGTGTTCTTCAGTGGTGCTGACAGATGGCGGTCGGAGGAAGACAAGTTCATTTGCCCAAGGTCACGTGCCGAGTAAGAGACGAACCTGGATCGAACCAGGTGATCAGGTTCGTTTTAGATCTCACACAGACGTGTGTGTCACCTGACCTCTTTCTGTGGGACACCATAATCATAGGTGACAAACCACCATGTGATTCCACTAAAGTCCAGCTTGCGGAACCAGTGAGCTTATTGGACTTACTGGTAGAGCGTGCGTGAGGAGGGGTTCCTTCCAGGAGCGTGAGTGACCCTAAAGCAGTCACACCATTGACATTCTCCCCCAGAGAATCACTGAGCTATAACCCATCTCCACTACTCACTGCCTGAAAGACCAAACTAGCTTCAGAACTCTGATCTCGTGACCAAGCCATCATTTTAAAGACACCAACATTTGCTTTAATTAAAAAAACAAAACAAAACAAAACAAAACCATAAAATATCAGCCTATAGGACATTCTCCACCATTGAGTGGAGAGTAGGGACTGACTTTCACACGAACTCTGGTGCCCCATTTTTGACCACGTCCCCTTGATGGGGAGGCCTGGTGGCACTCAGAGGAAGGATAGCAGGCTACTAAGCAGAGACTTGATACCCTATGAGCATATACAGAGGGAGGAGGTCCCCCTCAGTCACAGTCATAGGGGAGAGGAGTAAGGGGAAAATGGGAGGGAGGGAGGAATGGGAAGGATACAAGGGATGGGCTAACAATTTAGATGTAATATGAATAAATTAATAAAATATATAAAAAATATCAGTCTATGTGCTTGATAAGCTCACTGTTAGCTCTAGCAATCAGTGTGCACGTGTGTGTGGTTTCTTAAACATCAGCACGATGTTCTCATACTTGCTTAAAGGGTTCGTCTCTAGTTCTTTTGTATGGAGAGGAAAAGACACCAATAAGCTAGACATTGGGAATCTAGAAGGCCTAGCAGACATGTACAACCTGGGCCTCGCAGGTGCCACACATCCCAGGATAGCTACAGATGCAGCCATCAGATTTGTAAACCCCCATATGCTTTTGCGATGTCAATAGTCTTAACGCCCCCGCAGTACTGGAGAAGGTTAGATGTGCAGTCAGTTTCAATTCTGTCTTCTGGAAAATGGGCATCTGTTTTTAAGTTGTCTGCCAGATCACTGTGTCAGCCCAGTTCCTCTGGACAGGTGCCCTCCGTGAGGCTGGAAATGCCTTCTGCACAGAAAGGAAGGATGCCTGGTTTAACTCTGGCTTTTTCCTGTGTTTCCTTCCTAGACAAGTGCCGACCAGTCCCAGAGTGCCAGCTGGAGGCTCCCAGGCCACAGGTGTTGGACATGGACGTGGTGTTCCTGGTGGACAGCTCCCAGGGCGTCAGCAGGGATGTATACCTCGGGGCTTTGAGGCTAGTGGATTCAGTGCTCAAGGACCTGGAAGTGGCTGAACATCCTGGAACATCCTGGTATGGGACACGTGCAGCCCTGGTGACTTACACAACTCCAGGTTTTTGGCCTAGCCTGGGTCAAAACCCGATACTTGAGCACTTTCACTTGACCTCTCACGGTCACCGTACACAGATGCAAAGGAAGGTCTGGGAGGCTGCAGGCCGCCTGCTTCAGGGAGCCCCTGCCCTCGGCCATGCCCTGGAGTGGACACTGGAAAAAGTGCTTCTGGGAGCTACACTGCCGCGTAGGTCACGGGTCCTCTTTGCCATCGTGGCCAGCGAGACAAGCAGCTGGGACAGAGAGACGCTAAGGACCGTGTCCCAGGAGGCCAAGTGCCAGGGCATCACACTGTTCGTGCTGGCCATAGGCCCGGGAGTTGGAGCCCAGGAGCTGGCTGAGCTGGCCAGAGTGGTCAGTAAGCCCTCCGAGCAGCACATGTTACGCCTGGAGGGCGTCTCAGATGTGGAGGTAGCTTATGCCAGCAGATTCACACAGGCTTTCCTGAACCTTCTAAAGGGTGAGTAGCACCAGGGGTGGGTATGGGTGTGGGTGGGGACGTAGGTGGGTGGGGTGGGTAGGGACTGGGTTACCCTAGTAATGTTGGCCACAGGCACTTACAGATGTTTGTTTTTTTAAAACAGCTTATTTTATTTTCTCAATGTTATTTTACTTGATAGTTGAAAAATTTTTTTTATATTCATTGGTAATTTCATAGGGGAAAATAATATGTTGAGACTCTATCACTCTTCCCCCAAGTCCTTCCGCCAATCGCGTCCTCTTCCCATCCCCCCCATCTATCTTTTCTCCCTCCTCCTTTCTACCCGGTTTGCTTAGTGCTGCCAATAGGCCATGGGTTCAGGGCCATTTACTTCAGGAACATGGGCAGCTTACCATGGGGCACACCACTAAAGAAGACAGACTGCCCCTCGGCAGCCATCCCCTGTATATGGCCATATTTCAAGATACAGTTCACAGCAATCTGCTGCAAGCATCTTGTCCCGCTCTCCTCACCTGGTTGGCTCAGAGGCCCCAGGCTTCCATGTAGCTTATCAATTTTTTTCAGTTATCAAAACGAGAACTGGGTCTGTCTGATCCCCACTGTCGAAGCCAGATGCTCAAAGAGGGACTCTGAAAACACATGGGCTCCTCCATGGCTCCTACTGCTGCTTTCCAGTGGTAGCCAGGCCTCTCAGATTTTTAACTCACACACCCCCATTCCCTGGGGATCTTGGCCAGGTGCGGATCTGGTTCTGAGGTCTGGGCTGCGGTCTGACGTTTTTGGCTTTCTATTCAGCTCAAGAAAGATGCTGTTGGTCCACAGAGACCATGGGTTTTGTTTGTTTCGGAGACCGAGTCTTACTATACAGTCCAAGATGGCCTTGAGCGGGCTGCAGTCCTCCTGCCTTACCCTCTCAGGTGCTGTGATTACAGACATGAGCCACCATGTCAGACCCATGGGCCACATTTTAAGTAACAATGGTACAGAACTTTATTTTTCGCCTATTTTCTTATTACATCATCAATCAAAGCAGTGGGTTTAATCATTTTTATACCTGTGCGCCATTATACTTTGTTCTTAGTCAGCCCCTCTCTCCTATTGCCTTTTCTTAAGGAGCCTCAGATCCCTCTGGCTAGTTCCTTTCCCTCCCCAGACAGCTGTCTGCTTCCATGCCCCCCCCCCCCCACAATTTTAGATCTAAGTTCCACACATTAGAGAAGGGCAGTGAGTGTTTCATCTTACTGTTGTGAAGCACAGGTTGACCTGGGAGTGTGAGGTTGGAAGTCCTCAGAGTCTTTCCAGAAAGCAAGGGTGACAGATCAAGAATGGGGATGGGGGGTGGGGGGTGGGTTGGTGTGTGTGGGGTGTCTCCCTCTTCAGGCTGGGCAGATGATTAAAGGGCGGGGCTATGCCAGTGCATCCTGGCTGGAATTCTCCCCTACATCCCTCCTCCCACAAGCCTCACCTCCCATCACACCCAGATGAACCTAGTTCATGAGCAGTCAGGACCAAAGTGTACCCTGATGTAATAGTGGCAACAGCGACTGAGCATGGTGTGTGTGTGTGTGTGTATGTGTGTGTGTGTGTGTGTGTGTGTGTGTGTGTGTGTGTGTGTGTGTGTGTGTGTGTGTGTTATCCTGGCCAATTCCAGGTGTTTGTCTGCAGTGAGTAATTACAATAAACCATGCTCAGAGTGTGCTATGAGGGGTGGGTGATGCCTCCTTACCCTCCATCCTGGAAGAGGAGAGTTCCTCAGTGGGTGGGACATCCCCCGCTGCATACTGAGGGACATCTGCTAAGAAGATGAAGGGCTCCTGGTGGACTTCTTAGAACTCCTGACATGGCCTCTGTGCTTCGCCATGTGACAGTCAGTCAGTTCTGCTCCTAGATTTGTAACTCGTGCGTTGTGTAGTAGGAAGGCCAGGGTTTTCTCTCTCTGAGCCTTACATCCCTGATTTTTGCAGTAAGCAGTGGAGATGGCTTATAGCTCAGTGATTCTCTGGGGGAGAAGCAAGCTGAAAAACAATAGCTTTTCTCATCCACTTAATGTAATTTTACTTTATTTTTGAGGTTTTGTTAGATTTACACTTCATATTTTGTTAGACTCTTTTATGTTGGGATATTATTTATCTAACAGAATGCACTTTATGCTTTTGTTTTGCTTGCTTTTGATTTGATTTTATTGTTTTATTTGCATTTGTTTTTACAGTTTTTTTTATGCTTTGTTCGAATCCCTTTTATGATCCTTTGATTTTTACATCATAAACTTTTTTGTTCTTATTGTTCAATTTGCCTTTATCTTTGCATTTATTTTATTTTGTTTTGTTTTAGATTTTGCTTTGATTTTATGAGTTTTGATACAGTAATTTGGTGGTGATTTTAGTGGTATTTTATTTTGTTTTTATGCTTTATTTTTATTACTTAAAAATATATTTTTGTTTGTTTGTTTGCTTTTGTTTTTTGAGACAGGGTTTCTCTGTGTAGCTCTGACTGTCCTAGGTCAGGCTGTAGACCAGGCTGGACCCACACTTAGAAATTCTCCTGCCTCCCAAGTGCTGGGATTAAAGGCATGCACCACTACCACTACCTGGCTAAATATAATATTTTATTCTTTGAGAATTTCCTACAAGGTATTTTGATCATAGTCACATCCACTTCCCCCCCTAACTCTTTCTAGATTCACCCTCACCTCCATATCCTTTTCCAACTTCATATTCCTTCCCTTTTTATATTTTTAATAACCCACCAAATCTAATATGTGCTGCCTATATATTCACGGCTGTGAGGCCATCCATTGGAGCCTGGTTGACCTAAGGCCACACCCTTAGAGAAAACAGATTTGTCTCTCCTAAAGGCCACCGTCAGTATATCTTCAGAGCTGACTGGCTTATCTTGTGCAGGTTTGGGGCCAGCAACCCCATGAGTTCACACAGAATAACCACGTGCCAAAGACACTGTTCTGCTCACCCCGACCTCTGACTCGCAGAATCTTGTCATCTCTTCTTTCTTGAAGGTCCCTGAGCCTTGCAGGGTTCTGAGTGGTGGTGGTGGTGACTAGATGTCCCATTTGTGCTGAGCACTCCATGGACACTTATTTTTTCACTTAGATTATTTTTACATTTTATATGATTTTATGTTTGATTTTTTTTTTTTTTTAACATTTTACTTTCAGGTGGAATGAACCAGTATCCACCCCCAGAGCTCATTAAGGAGTGTGGAGGCCCAAACCGTGGGGACAACTTGCTGTACTTAGACCCACCTGCCAAGAGGTGAGCTCGGGGTGGGGTTGACCTGGGGGCGTGGGCTGGGGCTGCTGTCTCTCTACAGAGAGTCCCAGTTCTCAACTTGACCCAAACCACTTGGGAAGTGCCTGGCTTTGACAATTCTGATGGTGCTTAGTGTTTTTTTTTTTTTTTTTTTAATTTCATTTTATTTTATTTATCAGAGTGTGTAGCTCAGGTAGCTTTGACCATATGATTCTCTTGTCTCCTGAGTGCTGGGATTACAGGTGTGGTACCAGGCCTGGCTCTCTTTTTCTGATTTTTTTTTTTTTTTTTTTTTTTTTTGGAGGCGGGGATGTTTCAAGACAGGGTTTTTCTGTGTAGCCCTGTCTGTCCTGCATTTTAGCCGGTATACCAGGCTGGCCTTGAACTCAAAAGAGATCCAGCTGCCTCTGCCTCCTGAGTGTTGGGATTAAAGGCGTGCATCACCACTGCCTCGGTCTGATGTTTTTAAATGTTAGCAGTAAGAATGGGTCTTGAGCTTGAGATGCGGTTAGCAGTTAAGAGTGCCTGCTGTTCTTGCTCTTAGCATCCACATGCAACTGTGACTCTAGTTCCAGGGGATCTCACTCCCTCTTCTGGCTTCCATGGGCACCAGGCATATACATGGTATACACAAATACACACAAGGTAGAAACTCATCTACATAAAATAAAGATAATAAAAAGCAACATAGAACCAATATAAAAAAAATTCAAAGAGCACCTTGATGCATAAAAGCACAAAATGAGAAATCCCATCCCACCATAGCACCCACCCTCCAACCTCAAGTTTCAGAGACAAAGTCGGTGATGCTAAGCAGCCGATGCTGCCCCTGGTCTAGCCCAGAGCCACAGCAGCAATGGCTACCAGGGGCGGAACTGCTCAGTCTGGTCATGTGACATGGGCTTGCGTGAGTCTTTTGTGACGCTGGAGACTGTGGCAGGTGCTCTGCCACTGAACTATATCCCCAGCCCAAGTCATGCAGTGTGACAAGGATTGCTTTTCCATAGGTTGTCCAAGCGCCAGTTTGGCACGTCTGCCTTTGCTTATGACTCAGAAACACTCAAATCACCAAATATTTTTCCAGAAGAAAAGAGGAAAAGCAGGGTGGCATCTATAGCTCCGCAAGAAGCATTGGGAAATTATGAAAAGAACAAGTTGGACGTGGAAGAAAATGATCAAGAAATGCCAGAAAAAGAAAGGCGTTTGGGTACCACCCTCAGCGAGACACCAGACCGTGGCTTCCTTGCTCTCTAAGTTGGATTCACTTTTAAAAATACTTATCTTTAAATAAAATTTCTGGGTACTGTGTTAACATGTGCTTTTTAAAACACACCTTACTTACAAATTTATCCACAAAGCTATAGAAATTACTTTAAGATATCAAGAAGAGGCCCATTTTATGTCTGTAGAGTCCATTTTAGGCTACATGATGCCACCATCTCTCCAGGAAGTGGTCCCAGATCACAAAGACTCAAGGGCCTATTACAAACAAACAACCCAGCAACCAGACAAACATCTCTTCCAGATGAGCTGACTCACTCTTGATCTTGACCTAAACACCCTGGTAGACTTATTGGTCCATGAATGTCCACTGAGATGCATTCTCATCACATTTAAAGAACATTTTAAAACAATTGTAAGTTGGTTTTAGATCACAACATGTAGAAGTATTATGTCTTATCTGTGATCAACAGACTAAGCTGAACAGTAAACACGTTAGGGACATGGGGGACTTGACTGTAATGTTTTCTAAAGAGTTATTTTCTTATTTACTGTGTACATGTGAGTGCCTGCATGTGTGTGCGCATGCGTGTGCGTGTGGGTGTGCGTGCGTGCGTGCGTGCGTGCGTGTGTGTGTGCGTGCGTGCGTGCGTGCGTGTGTGTGTGTGCGTGCGTGCGTGCGTGTGTGTGTGTGTGTGTGTGCACTGCCCCCAGGCCAGAAGAGGGCACCAGATCCCCAGGAACTGTGTTATAGACACTGGCCCATCATTTGGGTACTGGGAATGGAACTCAGGTTCCCTAGAAGAATGGCCAGTACTCTTAACTGCTGAGCCTGCTGAGCCATTTCTCCAGAACTTGACCATGATTTTCAAAATCATCTGTGAAAGTGGAAAGAGTTTCTAATGAGTGATGGGGGCTAGTCCTATTTAGGTAAAAGGAGGGTTGCTGAATGCTCCTAAAGGGCTCACACACTTAGGGCTGCTGGCTAGTTGGCCATGGGAGCCATGTCGTTTTTCTGTGTCTTACTGCTCCGATCTATAATGTCGGAATTAAATGGGTGCTCTTCTCTTAGGATTGTTCTGAGGATAAAGCTTGATTGTGTTCAGCACCTGCTAAGCATATGGTGCGGTTAGCTGTTAAGCTGTGGATACCATGCGTACTTAGTTACTTGTTAGATCCCAAAGCAACGCACAGGCAACAGAACCAGGCAACTAACACAGGACATCACAACAACGACTTCCCCTTCCTATATTAGAATGAGCATCAGGAGAACTCACACGCAGCTCATGTTTCAGTACAGACCATCCTTAGCCTACCTTCCTGAGGTGATGGTTTTAGTCCTGGATAGACATTGGAATCACCTGGGAATCTTACTAATTAAGCTTGTTCCTTGACAATTTTTATACATGTTCATGATGCAGTCTGTTTACTTTCAACCCCCACCTGTTATTTCCCACCTGCCCCTGTCGCCCCCTCTTCTCCATCCTACAAGGCTCCCTTTCACATCCCGTGACCCTCCAAGTTTAACCATGGCCACCTGTGTGAATTGGGAGTCTGGAGCTTTCCATGTGAACCTGGTGGGCTCAGCAGTGGGGATGCAACTGAAGACCGTGACTCCTCCAGCTGCTGAGAGTTTAGCAAGGATGGGTAGGGCCTCAGGAGCCCCATCCTCAGTCAGGAAACCCTGCTGCTAAGGTCACAGTCTACATTCCTCTTCGATGGCCGCCTATTGACAGGGCTAGTCCTGCACAGACTCAGTTCGGTAGCCACAGTTCATGATTGCAAGAGCTGTATCGAATCCAGAAGATGGTGGGTTTTTAGCCCACCTCTCCATCTTCTAGCTCTTATATTCTCTCCCACTCCCCTTCTGTGATGTTCCCTGAGCCTTAGAGGAATTGGTGTAAACCTCGTGTTTAGGACTGTGCAGCCAACCACCGCTTGTCACCGGGGAATCTTGGAACATTCTCCTCAGACCAGTCCAGTCTTTGTGGGGAGAGAGGAACATACAGGTGGTTCTGCAGGGCAATCAGCAATGACAACCACTCCTCTGAAGTGCCTTTTACCCTAACACCAAGGTCAAAGAGATGGAGGATTGCTGTGGTCCTCTCTAATCCAGGCCCATCCGTAAGACTGATGGCTGCGGGTCCAGGACTCCTCAGCCATTCTGCTACTTGAGGTTCATCACAACCTTAAGCTTCTTCCTCCAGTTTTTCCTCCCACAGCTCCTTTTTCATTAATGATGATGATGATGATGATGATGATGAAGAAGAAGAAGAAGAAGAAGAAGAAGAAGAAGAAGAAGAAGAAGAAGAAGAAGAAGAAGAAGAAGAATGATGGTAAATATGCTAAACCTGCAACTTCCTTTATTGCCACCCGCCCTATGCTCTCCCATGGGATTAGAGAGCCAGTGGCCTCTGTCTTGTTCTGCACTGCTGAGAAAGACCAATGCACCCTTTCAGACCTCACTGCCTTGAGTTTCTTGGGGACTTCATCATGGCTGACAGTCACCTTTCTTTTCAAACCACCTCTTCCCTTGACTCTGGGGATGGCAGTCTCCATTGGAGTGGACAACCATTACTGGGCCAGGCCTGGAAAGTCAACCCCCCTCCCTATCTTTCTACTACCCCCCCACAACCTTCTCCTGTTCTCTGCTATCTTCCCCCCCCCCACCTTCTCCTCTGTGTAACTCCATTCTGAATACCTGTCACAACTCAGATTGGGACATGTCATTTCTTATTAACATGTCCTTCCTGCCTGAGGAACACAGGCCCTTAAGGTTGACCCATGCCCCGAGACTCTGGAGCCTTGGTGGCTGCCATGTTTCTATATATCATGTTTACATGAGTGACAGTGGCTCTTGGGTCCTGCTACTTGTTCCCAGCTTCTATGGCCAAGCTTGCTCTCACCTGCCTATCTCTAGCTCTCATGTTTGCTCATCTCTCACTGTCGGGCTCTGGTTTACCCCTCCTCAGGGTCCTTATGAAAATTTCATGGCCTCTGCTGTAACACCTGCAACCTGCAATTGCACCTGCTTGTGAAGTATTTTAGACAAGTGTTATCGCTTTTCGCACAAGACAAGATGGTCTTGACATATTTCCAATTTTGGTGTTATTTTCCAAGCACGCAGAGGCTCCTGCTCCTCCTCCCCCCACCTCCCCACCCCGCCCTCAAGTAAGGTTATATTGTAAAACATCAATGCTGGGTGGTTGAACAAGCCTAGAGTTCAGTGAAATTATAGTTTCTCTGTAGCTGCTATTCACACTCACCCGCACTCGGCTTCCCACACCACACCCTTCGTTGCTAGATTCCATAGACTTGAGTAAAGTTCCAGCCACTGCTGCAGCATTTGCCAAGAAAGCAAAAGTCAATGTTCATGGGAAAACAATGCCTAATACAAAATTAGGGGTTTCCAGTAACTGCTTTGAGTAAAGGCTTATTATTCTCCAATGGTGTATCATGCTAATGAAGAAAGCTCAAGACTGTGAGGAATGGTTAGGCTGCAAGCAATAGCTTAGGCTGGTCGGCTGAAAGAGCTGAGGGCTGCCCCATGGTTCTGATCGCTCTGGTAACCACTGGTTACCACATGGGATGTTTACTTTGAGATATTTTGAAATTCAATAGAATTACAGTTTCAGTTTCTTGGTTGACCCAGGCACATTTCAGATGCTCGGAAGCCACATGGGTGTGTGTGGGGAGGGTTCCAATGAGCATAGATTAAAAAAAAAAAAAAAAAAAAAAAAAAAAAAGATTCTGATGCTTGTGTCTTGC
This sequence comes from Acomys russatus, assembly GCF_903995435.1. Classification (NCBI taxonomy): domain Eukaryota; kingdom Metazoa; phylum Chordata; class Mammalia; order Rodentia; family Muridae; genus Acomys; species Acomys russatus. The sequence continues at coordinate 32,491,649 of NC_067168.1, read as the reverse complement.
AGAAATATCTGCTGCACAGTACCACTCCAGACATGTCACTCAGGACAAGCAGCCACTTCTAATCTCCCAGGCCAGGCAAGCTGGGGCTTCTGGAGATGAGGGCCCTTTTGGAAGGGGCCTGAGCTGATGTGACAAATCCTTGGTTTGTGAGTTCCAAGTAGATTGGTAGAAACAAAGACTTCTGGTTGCTGAGCCCCAAGTCGCTAGGTCACATCAAGACAGATGGCCGTTTGCTTTTGCAGTGTTTCTCTGTTGAGCCCCACAAGGCTTTTGCAGTTTGTTCTTCTTTTTCCTGATACCTCACCCCCAAGAAAAGGATGACACAATGGTAAATCCACAGGTGCCTGCCCCAGCCCCAGCATAACCCTAGGAACACTAGGAGCAGTTCCTTCAGGACCAGGTGTGTTCCCAACTCCCCCCCCCCCCCCCCCCCTCCCACCCCACCCTACCCCTACCCCCCGGGTGCCAGAAACCAGCAGGAGTTGACTGTACTAATAAGGGGTTGGTCTGCAGCTCCTGGCAACAGTGGGTGCATTGTGCCTCGTCCTCTCTGTGTGATGTCTTCTTTAGGGTCCTCTGAAGCCCTAGAGCAAACTACTGAGGAAATGCCAGCCAGCATTCTGCGTTTCAGGGTTGGCCCAGGAAAACCACAGCGCTATATGATATAAAGTGTTGCCAAAGACACGTGGAAGGAGAGGCTTCACGCCTGGGAAACCAGCCCCTGACTGAAAAATCAGGAGTTCTCAACTCTTGCGTTGCTGTAATCTGCTGATTCCCAATGCTGTTAAAAAAAAAAAAACTTCCAAGGCACGCCATGCCAGGCCATGTCTTTAAAAAAAAATTTTTTTTTTTTTTAAATGGCTACCTTAAGTTTTTGAGTAAAAAATCAGGATGCTACAAATGATGAATAAGTAGGATTTGTGTATGCCATCAGGAGGCTGGTCAAGTTTGGGACTGAGATGTTTTGGAAAAGGAAAAGAAACAAGGAAGGAGAACTCGGTATCACCAAACTCCATTTGTTCATTTACTCATGTGTGTGTTGTATATCATTTATTCCATGTATGTGCGAAATAATAATTACATCTATATGCACATTGCATATGCTGTAACGCGTGACTTATTATACCACACGTATGACATTAGGCTTAAAAGTATTGTCCTTATGGTTGAGGAAGTTGAGGCACTGACAGGATTATTAGCCTGCCCATCGTCACACAGCTTGGGGGTGGTGAGGCAGGGAGCTCAGTGTCTGAGACAATCAGACCCACCATGCTGGAGCTCAGCTCTCTCTCTCTCCATTTGCTTGCTTGCAGGTCCTTGTTCCGTTGATCCTGAGGAAGGCACGTGCCAGAATTGTCTCCTATAATGGCTTTACAATAAGGAGGAGTGAGCTTGCCACCTCCTCTGGTTTGGCAACAGTGGGGGCAATGCCAACCAGTTCAAAATATGAGAAGAACGTGAGACACATTGTGCCCCTAGTTAGCCGAGCCTTATAACTGCACACTCCCCCTTGCCCTGCCTTTTCAAGACAGGGTCTCTCTGTGTAGCCCTGGATGTCCTGGAACTCACTTTGTAGACTAGGCTGGCCTCGAACTCAGAGATCCGCCTGCCTCTGCCTCCCGAGTGAGTACTGGGATTAAAGGCATGTGCCACCGTGCCCGGCTTGGTAACAGTTAGATGACAAGATTGACATTGCTTGCTGAGGCAGGCTATCCAGCTCATGACTGACAAAGCCCACTCCATATCTCTGGATATTACATTATAACTCCCCCCACAGTTTCCTGCCTGTGAAGGCACCCCTAGACTTCTGTGCTGAGAATGCACTGACCCAGCAGTTAAAGTGATGCTGCCAATACAGAGATGGAACAAAAGGCTGCGCTCACTGTGGGTGTTTGTTGCTTTTGCATTGGCGCGAGAAAATATCCGAGGGAGCACTCTGAGGAAGGCCTGGCTTGCTCTGACTCAGGTCTTAGGTTTTAGTCCATGGCCTTTGTCTCCATTGATTCTGGGCCCACAGTGGTGAGGCAGAGTGCACGCTGCAGGAGGCCGTTTACCTCGTAGCAGTCAGGGAGAAGGGATGGGGACCCTGGCCTAACCTTCAAAGTCATGATCCTAAATGGCCTCTTCCATTGGGACCCCAGCTCTTGAAGTTTCCAGCGCTATCCATCTGGAGAGTGAGCATTCCACACATGAGTGTCTTGTGGGGCAGTTCATGCTCAAACTATAACCCGAGTGGGTGAAACATTTTTCAGGATGGGGCCGGGGAGACAGCTCAGCAGTTAACAGCACTTGCTGCTCTTACAGAGGTCTCGAGTTCGGTTCCCCACACTCATGTCCCTCTGTGTACAACCACAAGTGACTCCAGTTTTTGGCCTCATTGGACATTGGATACACACACACACACACACACACACACACACACATACACAGAGAGAGACACACACACAGACAGACACACACACAGACATACACTGAGACACACATACACAGAGAGACACAGACAGACAGACAGACACACACACACACACACACACACACACACACACAGATAGACCTGAGCCTGGAGAGAATCTGGAATAATCTGGACAGACGTACAGACAGTCAGACAGACATACACAATCACACAGCCAGACACGCAGACAGTCAGTCAGACAGGCACAGACACACAGACACACCTTTTCCCCTGGCCTCTGAACTCATCCCTAGTTTCTATCAAGCACTGGGAAGAGGGGAATGCTGGGAAACTGAGAGAGTCTGGCTTGCGGGGGGGGGGGGGGGGTGGGAGTGGGGGGGAGAGAGGAGGGGTGTCTCTGTGAGCTCATGCATTATTCATCTTGGGTTTCCCTAAGGAAACAGCACAGATCGGGTACCCTAAGGAACAGAAGTCTACTTCTCAGAGCTCTACCTAGAAATCCAAGCTCAGTGTGCCAGCCTGCTAGGTTTCCTTGGTGAGGGATTTCTTCCTGGCTTGCAGATGGTCACTTTCTTGTGTCCTCAAATGGCTCATTGGGCCTTTCCTTTCACAGGCTCATGGAGGGAGGGAGGGAGGGACTGAGGCGGCAAAGATACCCTCTAGTATCTTCTAAGCACCGATCATATTTTATTAGGGCCCCACCCTTCTGTGTATCTAATTAAAAGGCTCTATAGGCAAATGCACTCAGATCTGAGATTAACACAGCCATACGAGTTTGGGGAGACACAGCCTACCAGACCACAAACAGCTGATGGCTTTATGTCTCCCTCCCAGGACCCAGCTTGCTCTCTGGCAAGTTCCTGACACAGAAACTTTTGTTTTAATTGCTTTAAAGATGTATTTTATTTTATGTGTGTTGCCTGCATATGTGTCTGTGTATTGCGTTTGTGCCTGTGGCCATGGAGGACAGAAGAAGGTCTTAGATCCCGTGGAGCTGGGGTTTCAGAGAGCTGTGAGGGGACATCTGGGTTCAGGGGGTCAAACCTGGACCTACAAGAGCAAGCACTTTCTTTCTTTTTTTTTTTTTTCTTATCATGCAACAAAACTTATTAACTTTTTTTTTTTTTTTTTTTTTTTTTTTTTGAGTAAGCATTTTGAGTCACCCAAGTCATCTCTCTGCCCCAGAAACTGGGGTTTTAGATTCATCTTTGTTCCTCCACAGTCTGGTGACACTGATGACATTTAGGAATGGGAATCTGCTTTGTAAAAACCTTTAAATTTCGTTTAAATGTTTTCTACATGCATGGGTGTTGCCTGCATGCATGTCTGTGTAACACGTGAGTGGCTGGTACCGGAAGAGACTACAAGAGGGCATCAGGTTCCCTGGGACTGGAGTTATAGTTGGTTGGGAGCTGTCCTGTGGGTGCTGGGAACTGAATCCAAGTCCCCCCGGAAGAGCAGCCAGTGCTCATAACTGCTAAACCATCTCCCCGGCCCTACCCAGCTCTATGCAGAGTGCTCAAACAAACAAACAAACAAACAAACAAAACTTATTCTAGCTTCACAATGAGGTTACTTTTGTCTTACCGCAGAGGGTTAACTATGTGTTCACTGCAACAAATGTGCCCAGCACAAAAAGACACAAAAGACGTGACATGATGGTAGACCTGCAATCTTTTCTCCCAAGCATCTGTGCACAACCCAGGGTTAACTCACGACGCGGAGACCCTATCTTTTCTGTTTTTTGCCGTAACATATTATGTGTTTCTGATTTGGGATCTGGTGTTTTTAATGAAGGGAACGAAACAGCAGATGTTCCGCCTAATTAACAGAGCCGCTGACTGTGCAGGTGCGGATGTCTCTCTTTTAAGCGGCCCCGGCTGCCTGATCAGAGAGGGTATGCATGTCTGTCCGGAAGACTGTACTTGGGCTGTGATACATTTATCTGACTGCTACTCTGCCCTCCAAAGGCAAAGATTTGAAAGCGGTGCTGGATCTCTTCCCCAGAACAGTTGAGGTCTAAGCTGCAGTTCTTCTAGCGTTCCCTAGGTGGCAGTACAGCCCTTCCGCGCAGCGTCTCTGCTGCGAGGCAAATGCGGCTCCACCTAGTACACAAGGTTTGAACACACACAGACCTGGTGCATTGTCTGTGTGTTCGCTCACGCCCACTACTAACACTCAGACGTTAGTGAATGTCCTTATTTGCAGGAGAAGGAAATCATCTTAGGGAAGAGAAATGGTTTGACCCCAAACACAAGACAAAATTGGCTTTGGGTTCCTTTTATCCACAGGCTAGGGTTCTTGTCCGTTTGTTCCTATTATCTCCCATGAGAGAATTCTTAAAGTTAGAGTCACGAAGGGATGATGGGCTTGGCTTTTGCACCTCGCCCTTATAGTTCTGGGACTGGAGGAGCTGGAATAATATGGACAGAGGTGGAACTGTGATGCAGGCCAACCCCGATGACAGCTTTGTTCATCCCAAAAGAGCCCTGGAGAAAACAAACAAAACAAAACAAACAAACAAACAAAACCAACAGCTTCTCGGTGTTGCCCAGGGTGGACTCAGATGGCTGTGTCAGTATTCTCTCTGCAGCCACTGGCTGCGGAGAGCTGGTGAACCATGTCTGTGGTCCAGGCATCTCTGCGGCTATGGCAGACCCAAAGAGGCCCTGCTGGGGACTTTCTGTCTAGAGCCCCGCAGCAGCTGGGGCCGCAGCAGCTGGGGCCATGGCTTGTTCTTGGTGGTATATCTGAGAGCTACACTATGCCTGTCAATCTCTCTACTGGGAATGCCCCCCCCCTATTTTCAGATCTCCCCGTCTTTCTGAACACAACAGGGCACATTCAATGTTTGTACATCATGCAAGGCCCGAGACTATGGTCTTTGTGTCCACCTCTGAGTCTCATATTTCTACAGGAAATGTCTTAGTTTTATTTATTTAAAAAGTACTTAGGGGCTGGGGAGATGGCACAACGGGTAAAGGATTTGTGTGTGTGTGTGTGTGTGTGCATGTGTATATATATATATATATATACACACACACACATGCACGGACATCTGACTTTGGATCCCTAGCACCCATTTAAGAAGCTTGGTATGATGGCACATGGTCATACTAACAGCACTGGGAAGGCGGGGTCAGGAGGACCCCGGGTTATTGGCCATCCAGTTTAGCGAGCTTCAGGTTTAGTAAGAATAAGGCGGAGAGGAAGACACCTGGTGTTGATTTGCTGAGTTTCACCTGCCCTGGGGCCGATTCCTTCCCTGCTACGAGAAGCAGTGTTTGCAGGCTTCCACTGTGGACTGAGGACCAGTGGCTCTTGAGGAATCTTCCAGGCTTCCAGAACCAGATCAGAACAGAGGAGACATCAGTTTCAAGGACCAAGCAACCACTGGGTTCTCAGCATCAGGTGTGACTGAATAAATTCCCTTCTCCCCAGCCTTCTCTCTCTCGCTCTAGAAAGACCATTTTATAGATTCTGCACTCTTTACTGCTTGCTTTTAGATTTATTTATATGCATAAGCGTTTTGTCTGGATGGATGTGCATGTACCACATGCGTGTCTTGTGGCCCTCGAGGTCAAAAGAGGGTACCACATCCCTGGACATAGAGTTAGGGGTGGTTGTGAATCACAGTATGGGCGCTGACAGTCTAACTGAGGACCTTTGTAAGAGCAGCCAATGCCCTAAACCACTGAGCCATTTCTCCAGCCCCTCAGCATTTCCCTTTATTTTGTATTTATTTCAAACACCAAGGCCTTGGATACTCCATTGTCCCTGTGGGAAAGATTCGTGCATGTTGAGGTTCTCTCTTTTGGATTTGTTGCCTTGTTAATTATCACCTTGTATTGTTGTGGGGGATGTTAATTCTTGTGATGAAATTAGGCTGTAGAAAGGTCAAGCGACATCAAGCCTCATGGAAGGAGTCAGTGGGTCTAAAATTAGGATGCGATGCACTTTGAACTCTCTTGGCATCTGTTTGCTTCCCTCTGCAAGGCTTGAGCATTTTAGTCATCAGGGGAATCAATTGCGTGGTGCTTTTAGACATATAGTACATTTCATTGATTCTGTGAAATCGGAGGGTTTAGAACTGCTGGGCTCAGAATTTAGTTCCCAGCTGCGTTTCAAAGTGCAGAAATCAATATGAGATCCAAGTGTGGTGGTGCACACCTGTGATCCCAGGTCATCGTCTGAAACACAATGACTGAGGCCAGCTTAGGCCTTGTGAGACCCTGTCACAAACAGACAGATCGACCGACAGACAAACAGACATTCCCCCAACAAAAAAGTGAAATGAAGCAACCAGAAAAGGCTATGAATGTAGTTCAGAGATGGAATGCTTAGGAAAACACACACACACACACACACACACACACACACACACACACACACACGAGAGGCAGGCGAAACAGAAAGACCAGCAAGTTCAAAGTCTGTGACTGGCTATATAGCAATATCTTGTCCCATAAAACAAAATGAGTTGTGGTGACACGTATCTGTAACTCAAGAGGATAGGAGCTCAAAGTCATCCTCAGTTACCAAGTACATGAGTTCAAGGTCAGCCTGGGCTAGAGGAGACTTTGTCTAAAAATAATTAAGTAAGCAAGCAAGCAAGTAAATAAATAAATATTAGCATTTTCTAAGCAGAGGTCATTTTGCCTGGGTACTATTTGGGTACTATTCTTTGCTTGAAATTTGTCATCTCCTGTGATAGATCATTTCTTTGTGTGTTTTTTTGTTTGTTTGTTTTTGTTTTTTTTGAGACAGGGTTTCTCTGTGTACCCTGGGCTGACCAAGACTCACTTTGTAGACCAGGCTGGCCTCGAACACCTGCCTCTGCCTCCTGCCTGCTGGCATTAAAGGTGTGCTCTATTACACCTGGCTCATTTCTTTGTTTTAAAAAATCGACTCAGAGAGTGTGTGTGTGTGTGTGTGTGTGTGTGTGTGCGCGCGCGCACACGTGTGTGTGCCACTGGGTGACTTTGAACTCACTACATAGATCAGACTGGCCTGGAGCTCAGAAATCCGCCTGCTTTGCCTCCCAGGTGCTGACACTAAAGGCGTGCCCCGTCACACCTGGCTGAAGTGTGTGTTGATGCAGCTGTTGCTGTCATAATGTTGTGAGCTGTACTGGGACAAAGGCTATGAAATCAGCATCCAGCACTTCTCCGGGCTTGATGTTTCCGGAAGAATAGATCTCACAGGGAACCGGTTGCTGCCTTTTATAGTCTCTTCAAATTCTGCCTGCAGGTGACATTGTTCTTTCTTTAGCTCATCTCCTAGGCAGCTAAGAAGCCAGAAAGCCCAAGAACCAGCCAACTAAACACAACCCCACATTGCTGGTCTGGAGTATACGAGCTAAATAAATGTCTGCTTTAAAGCGCACAAGGTCGGGAGTGATTACTAGTCCACAGAAGTAGCTAGGCACGCTTGTGTGCTCCGTCACCTGGCAGCTTGCTTGGTCACTTAGCTGGCCTAGAGTCAGTTTCTAGAGATTAAAGAGGGTGGGGTGGGGTGGGGTGGTTTTAAGAGTGTAAAGCATCCTGGTGATTAGGTTATAAAAAGCATTTAGGAGCAGATGACAGTCCGATCCATTGTTTCTGAACCCGTGGTAATTATGCAGCAGCTGGCTGTAATGGATGGCAAGCTGTCCAATGGGCTGGGAAGGAAATCTTTGTTGTCAACAGTCACTGAGATGAGGGGGTTGTTTCTACAGTATTCCGACCTGTCCCCAGTGACACCCCACGGGGAGCCACAGGACTCTCAAACAGGATTACAACACCCAGAAAGCAATTTGGTGTTTTCTGGTGAAATTAAAAATGCAAATACCATTAGTGAGCACCCAGCAATTTCATTCCCAAGCATGTAACCTGGAAACTCACCGAGACACGTGCACATTCCTTTTCTTTCTTCACAGCGGCCCTGTTTAAAAAAAACAAAAAACAAAAAACAACCCAGATTGTGAGCAACCCCCATGCGCTGAAAGAATAAAATGAGTGGCTACTGGGTGGTGTTTTGAAACAAGATAAATGGCTGGGAGGTGACTCAGTGGGTCAGGGTGGCTCAGTGGGTCAGGGCAAGCTTTATCAAGCCTGATATCAAGCTTGAGTTTGATCCCCAGGACCCAGGTGGTGGAAGGAGAAAAGTAACCGACCCCTGTAAGTTATAGTCTGACCTCCACATGCATGTTGTAAATTCACACACACTCCTACACACACACACACACACACACACACACACAGACACATACATACACTCTTACATACACACATACATACACACACACACACGCACACACATACGTAGACACATACACACACGCATACACACGCACATACTAAAGTGTAATTTAAAAACAGGATAAGCAGGGATGAAAATAAACGAGTAAAGCTGAATTAAGATTCAGCAATAAGAATAGATCTGAAAAGATACATTTTTGATAGCAAGACAAAGACACAAAAGTATATATTGCACGTATTCAGCAGCTCTCTCTCTCTCTCTCTCTCTCTCTCTCTCTCTCTCTCTCTCTCTCTCTCTCTCTGTGTATGTGTGTGTACTTGAGTGTATTCATGCCTAGGCACTTGTGGGCCATGGTGCACTTGTGGAAGTCCTGAGCAGGCAACCGTGGGTGTCAGTACTTACCGTCTACCCTTCTCTGCTGCACACTCAAGGCTGCCTGCTCTGCGGGCGTCTGGGTATTCTTTTGTCTCCACTTCCCAGCTCACTGTGGAAGTGCTGGACTTACAGACGAAACACACAGGATGTATGTTTTTGTCACCAAGCTGTGGTTTGGGGAGACCAGTTCTTTTTTCCTGTCTCCTGAACTCAAAGCCTCTATCTACTGCACAGTCTGTGTTTCAGGCGCTCCAGCTCAGCTTGATTTCCCGGATGCTACCGTGGCTGGAGAAAACATCTGACTAAGTGCTGTGGGAGGTAAGAGGGCAAGTGCTCAAGTCATAATTTAGCCTCTCAGTCTTTTCTCCCACAGTGGGTGCACACGGCTGGAGAGCGTGGGAGAGAGGCTTTCCTGAGCATGGTAGAAGGAACGTTTAGATGGGTAGTGGTTGCCTTAGTTTTATTATAGCCATGGCAAGATACCTGGCGGACGATGGGTTTGTTTTGCGTCCTGCTGTTAGATTTCTAACTGTTGTTAGATTTTTCGGTAGGGGGAAGGAGGGTGTCTTTTTGTAAGTGCTGCCTCTACTAAAACCCAATTCAGGTTATGCAAGAATGGAACAACCTTTCCTGGGAAGATGAAACCACTTGTCATAAACCGACTTAACACACAACAGAACTGGCCAGAGAGTGTGGGTTATGGATTCAGATTTAAGTGAGGATGGGGAAGACTGGTTGGGCTTTAGGGATTCCCCCGCCCCCCATCATTTGTACGTACAGAATGAGGCCCAAGAAGAGAAACACATGGAAATGTTACACTACAAGCCGTCATAATTCATGACAGGAACACTTTAACACACAACGAGGTGGTAGGAGACATCTAGTTAAAAGTGCAGCAGAACCCAGACAAACCAGCCCCAACCTCCCTGAAGCCACAGAGCGCGAACAGAGTGTTGATACGAAGGGAAAAAATCTACAACCACCGTCTATGAGATGTTCCTGCAAAACGTTGCAGAGCCCACAGCATTCTGTGTTCAGTTGTAGCCTGTAACCTCCTACCATTCCCATCCTCTCTATGTTTCTCCACATGGGTACTTATCACATTTGATCACAGCATGTAATTTATGGCATTTATATCTTACTGCCATCTACTCTTCTCTCAGGCCTCTATAATGCCAGTTTCACTCAGGTGGATACTGACACTGTTTTGATCCACTGGGGGGTGGGGCTAGGAATGCATCCTCCACGGATAAAGGGGGGCTGACGGAGTTCAAAAGCTTAACATAGTTCCTGGAATTTGGTTGCTACTCAATAAATATTTTGGAATAAATGAAGTTGCTTCTGCACACCCCACTAGCACACAGACCCCTCCCTGAGTAGGTGTTAGTGAGGGGAGCTAACCACTGGCCTCTTGGCCTTTGAACTGTCAGCTCCCTCAGCAGTTTCTGAATCCTATTTCATTACAAAATAAGAAAGGATGGGGCTGGAGAGATGGCTCAGCAGTTAAGAGCACTGTCTGTTCTTCCAGAGGTCCTGAGTTCAATTCCCAGCAACCACATGGTGGCTCATAACCATCTATAATGGGATTTGGTGCCCTATTCTGGCCTGTAGGCATAATGTAAGCAGAGCACTGTGTAATAAATAAATAAATAAATAAATAAATCTAAAAAAAAAATAAAATAAAATAAAAAAGAAAGAAAGAAAGGTCAAACTCAAAGAATAGTAGACATATCATCTCACGAGAAGCAAGTTGTTTAATGGCGGGCTAGAGGAGAAATGTTGAGGGATAAGGTGACTTACAGAGAAATAAGTACAAAACCCAAGAAGGATTTATGCTCTTGGCTTCACTGAGTACCGTGGGCAGCTCTTGACTGCTGAGACAAAAGTGCCAAGCGTAGGAACATGGAGGGGGAATGTTTCCAAGAGATAGACATAGATCCTTCCTGCCAGGTAGGCCTACAGACCCGGACTGACGTCTGCCACCACATAGCTTTCTTTAGCAAGTAGCTGGCCAAGTAAGATTGGCTTCATGAAAAAGATAAACACCAGTGACAAAGACGCCGGCAAGAAAAAAAAAAAGAAATACCAAGTGATTACAATGGAAATACTTACTCTGGCAAGAACCTGAGAAAAATAGGGCATGGTGGGGCACGCGTTTAATCCCAGCCTGTGGGAGGCAGAGGCAGGAGGATCTCTGAGAGCTTGAGGCCAGCCTAGTCTTCATAGTCACTTCTAGGCCAACACAGCTACATAATGAGTTCATATCTCAAAAGCAAAACAAAACAAAAAAATAGTAACTAACCAAACAGCAAAACAAAACAAACAAAAAACAAAAAACCCACAAGAAAAATGGTACCAAGAATAAGAAAATATAGAACAAATATTTTTCTTAAACAGGAGAAAAAAAAAAAAAAACCCAATCCAACAACACATGTGTTCTTTATAATACGAGCTCAAAGAATATATGCTAGGGTATAAAAACACTTTTCAAGAACATTAGGGTGAAATAAAAATGTGCTGGAATAACTCGGGGGGGGGGAGTGGTGGTTATGAAAGGGAAGATTGAAAGCATTACATGTTAGAAGAAAAAAAAAAAAAAAAAAAGAGAGAGAGAGAGAAAAAAAGTCATCGTAAAAATATAGTCAAAGATACAAAGCACAAGATTAAAAGGAGCAGAGTGCAAACAGTAGAAAGATAAAACTGGCTTTATTTCTATCATATACGATTGGTATCCGTGACTAAAGAGAATAGTGAAGCGTAAAAGGCTCAGCGACACAAAATTAACAAAATCGGCACGAAACACAAATATTAAGCTTGATCTTGACAGTAACCCGCTCTTCCTTTGTGTACATTTGTGGTTGTTTGGCTCTGTGCATGGGGCAGACATGGTTGGCGTGCTCTCTGGTCAAGGCAGGAGGCACGTACTGTAGAAGAGCTGTTTAGTTGATAAATGACCAGCAGAGGCAGGCAGGAGCCAGAAGGGGGCAGTATAACCCAAGGACCCATCCCCCCCCACTGATCTTCTCCATCTGTGCCCTGCCTCCCAGAGTGCCCAGAGCCTCCCTGATGAATAGCACCTTTAGCTGGGGACCAAATGTGTATAGTCTTTAATAATTCAAGTATTAATCAAAGGTCCAAATTCAAGTCCTCACCCAAGATGCAATGGCAAGCTCTTAGCTGTGAGACCCTTAAAAAAAAAATATGTACTCTCCTAACATCTAACATCCAACATCCAATGGGTATGTAGGCGTACCCATTCTTAAAGGAAGGTGAGGGAGAATAGCAAGGAAGGACTGGACCGCAGCAAGTCTGGAACCCAGGAGGGAAGCAAGCATCAGTCTTCAGCTTGGTACCAAGCATGATGTCCTGGTGCAAATCCCAAGAGCCTTGTGTAGTCCTACATCTTGCCGTTCGCAGTCCACATGGCCACATGCTGCTGCTCCTCTGGCTGGCTCCACTCACTGTCCACAGCCTTCCTCAGCAGCTTTTCTGCATTCCTAGCATCTGCAGCTGCCTGGGATCTTCTGTGGAGCTTTAGCGTCATCCTTACAGATTTCATATATTATCCTTTTTGGGGGCTCCCTGCTAGGAATCTGACAAGACAGGAGATAGGAATTGGCTAGGTCATTTAGGGGCAAGGATGTGGGAAGATTCCATTTATGGCTCTTGGCCTGAAGCAGGGGATTTCCTTCATTCTCACATGGAATGCCAGAAGGGAGAGGCTGCAATCTTTTTGTTGTTTGTTTGTTTTGTTTTCTAGACAGGATCTCTCTGTGTAGCCTTGGCTGTCCTGGGCTCACTTTGTAGACCGGGCTGGTCTCAAACTCACAGAGATCCGCCTGTTTCTGCCTCCCTGCGTGCTGGGATTACAGGCGTGCGCTGGAGGCTGCAATTTTATCTCCTATGTCAGCAGCCCCGCGGGAGGCTGTGTGTGAGGGTCATGCTGAAACTCCAGCCCAGAGACTAATCCTTTCTGTTTGTTTGTTTTTGTTGTTTTTGTTTTTCAAGACAGTGTTTCTCTGTGTAGCCTTGGCTGTCTTAGACTCGCTTTGTAGGCCAGGCTGGCCTTGAACTCACAGAGACCCATCTGCCTCTGCCTCCTGAGTGCTGGGATTACAGGCGTGCACCACCACGCCTGGTGAGTCTAATCCTTTCTGGTTGGATCTCTAGAGAGAGGTTTGTGGTAAAGGTGAGTTCCATCTGTTCCCAAGTTCAGCCCATCTCGTAGATCATGTTGGGTTGCTTCTTCAGAAGGAACACTATTATAACAGCCATGATCAGGTCTCTGCTGGCGTCCATTAAGGGAAAACTATTTCCTCCTGGTCAAAATAGTGAAAACTATCCTGGTCCTGAGCGGAGATGTGACATTCCAATCTGCATTAAAGACTGCATTATACATAGCTGTTTGCCCACTTATGAAAACCCAGCTGGGCTAATCAGTCACTAGGTCAATAGGCCACCCTTCAGCAAAGGCTGATTTACTTTAAGCTGTGCTAAGAAGATAGTAGGAATAATTAATTTGCCTTTAATGGATTATGCACTTTTCCTATCCAGAAATCCTGCCCTTGGTGCAGTTGCTTGCAGAACTGCTATCAGGCAGTTTAGCTGCGCCTACCTGCTTTTCTGAATTACTCATAAAAGTGTATTTTTCCTTCTTTTTTTTTTTTCTCATTTTATCTTTCTTTTGAATACTGGATGAGCCTGGATGTATTTTCCATGATACTTTGGGCTTCCTCATTTTTCCCCTGTAGCCGGATGATCTTGTCATATCACTGCCTGTCTGCCACGTGGCTGCTTGCAAATGGTGTGATTTTTCCCTAGTCTTCATCTCACCGTTATTCCCACCAGGTGAGAACAAGACCTCGATCACAATTTTTGTACCAACTCTGAAGCAAGCTTTATTGAAGACTGGCCAGGACGATGGCCACCAGCCGGGTCCACACCTGGGGATTCCCAGAGAATGACTCCAGTTATGTTAGTAAGGTGTTTAAAAAGGGAAACCCCACGAGGGGCTGCAAGTATACATTCCGCCATACTTTCTGCCTCCGTACCTCCTGCCTGTGTGTGACAGAACACATCTTATGTAGCAGTTGGGGCAACCAACCTTGTTTACAGGAGTGGAAACACATGGCCTGTGATCTTACATGAACAGCTCCAAGCATTCCAGGAAGTTACCTGTCCTTGGGCAAGTGGGGGCTTCCAGGTTAGAGGCGTGTGTGCGCGTGCGTGCGTGCGTGCGTGCGTGCGTGCGTGCGTGTGTGTGTTATAGATCTCTTAAGCACAGGAATTAAAATGTAAAACATAAATTTAGCCCTTCCTCTTGACAGCTGCCAAGATTTCTAGCTTGCCTGTCTTGTTTTTTTCTTTTAAGCACTAATGAATGCCTTTGAGTAAGCTCACCTTCTGAGCCTGTCCTTAAATTCTTTTTACAATGAGTCTAAGAACTCAAAGAGGGAATCTCAGTTTCCCTAGTAACATGGCTATGTTTTGTTCAATCTCCTAGATCCTTCTTAAAAATATAGATGAAAGCCTCTGTGACCCTTAGCGCTTGTCTTCCGCCTACCAGCACAGCAGTACCGTGTGGATGATGCCAAGGCTCGCTACCAGCTTAAGGATATCCTGGACCCTTTATACTATGGCTTAGGGGCTTCTAAGTGTGTAGGCGGAGCCCTGGAAAACATTTCCCTAGATGGTCTCATCTGAGGAGAGCTCCCTAGAGCCTCTCTTCTCAAAGGAACTCTTCCAAATAAGTTTATAACTCTATACCTTGGAGCCTGTGATGGGTTGGATCTGGTCAATTCTGAAAATTCCCTGATGCATCTCTATCGTCCAAGTACTAGGCTTTTTTTGAATACTACTAATCTGTTTAATAACCACACCTTCCTGCTTTCAACAGGCTCCTCCTCTGTGCCATCAAACTATACATGCTTCGAATCCTTCTGCTATTTGCTTTCAGTCTTCACTGTAGACATAGTTGAAAGTGGCCAGTAATAGTCTGCACAATAGCCTGTCACAACCTGAATGCTGGGCTGTCCTAAAATTTCCACCACTAAGTTAATTGGTCCAACGCCTCGTAACTCTGCCTCCAACAAAGGTTCGGGACATGATAGTGTGTAGACAAATAGGAATATAACACTCGTGGTCTGTCATCTGATTCTTAGCAGAGGAGTCCTTGTGACCAGCTGAAACCTCACAAGGGCAGACTTCACTGTGACATGTCTACTGTGATTGTGCTCTTCTGAGCTCCCATAGGTGTGGCCCATTAAGCTCTGATGACAGCATGCTAGCTCTTCTCTAGCCTACATCTGCAAACCTGTCCTAATTCCTCCCACAAAGCAGCTCCAAAGCCCTAAGACCCACCCCCCCCACACACACACCTGATTTATCCCCAGAGATGATCCCACTTCCCCGGCATCTATTTTCTGTGTTAGTCATGTTTTCACTCACTATTACCAGATGTCCAACAGAAACACATTAAGTCAGAGAGATTTATGTTCAAGCTATGGTCACCGAGACCCATTCAGGAAGCATGTCACGGGGAGCAGGAGGGACTGGCAAAGAGTCCCTTAATTCAAAGGCTGGTCAGAAATCAGACAGTGAGACAAGAACCAGCCAGGGTAGCATCCTGTGATGGTTCACCTGAGACTGTCCCCCATAGTCTTAGTCTTGGGTATTCGAATACTTTATTCCCAGTTGATGGCACTATCTGGGCAGGTTTAGGAGGCATGGCCTTGCTGGAGGAAGTATGTCATGGTGTGTGTGTGTGTGTGTGTGTGTGTGTGTGTGTGTGTGTGTGTGTGACATACTTTGAGGTTTCAAAGCCTCAGTTCAAACCCAGCATCCTCTCTGCTTCCTGGTTTCTGTTCTAGATCTGAGGTCTGTGTATTGCTGTGCTTCCTAGCTGTACTGGACACTTATCCCTCTGGTAACAAATAAGCCTTTTTTATTTTTTTCAAATAAGTTGTCTTGGTTGTGCAGTTTTGTTAAGGCAATAGAAAGGGCACTAATAAAAACCTCAATCAATGACTCATTCCCACTGACCCACTTCCTTCAGGCAAGCCCCGCCTCCCAAGGTCTTGAGACCCTCTCAAATTAGCATCATTATTCGAGGACAAAGCATTCAAAACACAAGCCTGTAGGGGCATCTCAGATTCAAACCGGAACAGCACAAGCGTGTATTTAATTATGTTATACTGTATGCTATGAAATATAAATGTCTATAAAGTGTCTATAAATGTCTATAAGGTAGACATTTGGGAATCGGGAAGTATTTGTAATCCTTCTACAGAACGCATCCTACCAAGAGCAAGCACAACAGAAAGCTCCTAAGCATCTGCTCGAATAATCTTAGGAACTTTTTATCATGGCCGAGCACAGAGGCTGACTGCCTAGAGTTTTCCTTAATTGTTTCTTGCCTCCATTAGTTGCACTAGTTTCCTTTTAGGGAACTAAGGCTGCCACAGCCAAGAACTGTCAGGTGTATGCAGCTGGGACAGCCACAGAGAGCAC
The DNA here is from genome assembly GCF_903995435.1 of Acomys russatus. Taxonomy (NCBI): domain Eukaryota; kingdom Metazoa; phylum Chordata; class Mammalia; order Rodentia; family Muridae; genus Acomys; species Acomys russatus. Next base: position 32,475,112 of record NC_067168.1, on the reverse strand, counting down.
CGATGTAGGCCATCCTGAGAATGTGTGACTCCTTCATCGAGTAGAGTTAACCTGGAGAACTTGGACGCCCTCACTTTTAATATCCTTTAAAGACGGCTTTAAACAATTATGCTTACACGTGACAGATGTTTTCTGATTCAGGGATAAATAATGGCAAGGTCAAGTATGTAAACATGGACGGAGTTACTCAATAAATCACACAGAGAATAAGTTTCCCAAGAAAGACAAGCAGAAGATGACGCCAAGCTTTTGGTGGTTCTTTTTAAGTGTTTGACTTGAATATATTTGGACCATTCAGCATGTATTAGTTTCTTCAGGGTCTTGCCTTATATAATGTATGTGTTGGTAAATTGGCATGTGCCATTTGAGCTCTCTGTGAAGCTGGCTCTGCAAGTGGGGTGTCCTCTTGTCCCCATTTCAGACTCAAGCACACTTGTCTCACGGTGTCTTCTGAGGCCTTTTGTCTAGAGGAAGGGCTACCCCTTTCACAGGGGTGGGGAGGGAACAGCAGCCCTGCCATTCTAATGGGTCTGAGACATTGGGTCCCTGACACGGCTGTTCCCATGCCAACAAAACACAGTCACCCAGGATTTCATCTGCATTCACGCAGGGCTTCCTGCCCTCCCTGCAGTGTGCTCCTGTGGCGTTAGCCGCACAAGGATTTGATCTTATTGCAGAGCCCACAGGACATCTTCGTTTGTTCTTGTCTTTTTTCCCCCGTCAGCCACCATGTTTATCAGTCTGACTCCTTAAGCCTGGTTGTTATGAAGGGCAGATGGAGACTGTGCAAAATTAGGCCAATGAAAACCGCAAAATAAATTCATGGCGGTGTGTGGGTCAGGATTCTGTGCTTGGCTCAACTCTGTGGACTAGTAGGGCTCATCTTTGACTTATAATAAGATTTTTTTTTTAAATCTGAAAGGTCACCCTTGGAGTCTTATCATATCCAAGTTCTTGGCAGCATTCCCTGAGAATTGTAACTCAGTGAGCCTCAGGTGGGGTGTCACCCACTGGAGCGCGGGCAACCTGCCCATGGCCGCATCCACAGAGAAAAGTGACTCACTCCTCCCCCTAGGAACCATCAACTGCCAACACTTCCTCAGCTAGGAAGACGGTGTCAGGAGACTCCCTCCTCTATCTGAGCTGGCGTTTGGATCGGCTTGTTCATGCACAACCGTAGCCTCTTTGAATTAATGTGTGTACCAGCCACGCTGTGTCCAGAAGACAGCACCTCACAGCGCTCCTCTGCATCCTCTGACTCTTAGATGCTTTCCGTCCATCCTTCTGTGGTGTTATGATCCTTGGATGGGAGGAAATCTGTGTAGGTTTATGGCCGAGCCTCACGGTCACTGTCTCCGTCACTGATCCTCAGCATTTTGAACGGGCTGTGTCTCTGCCCGTTGCACATCCTTTACCTTTCATCTAACAGAAGGAAAGCTGGGAAAGTGATGCCCAGAACCCGACTCTGTCCAGCGCAGCAGCTCTTTGAGGCTTGTCTTGTGCTGGAGAATTGCCTTAGTCACTTATCACAAGTTTCCACTGCCCAGCGTTGCGGTGTTGGGGTTACATTAGAGTAATAACTGTTTCTGGGGGTTCACTATGCCCCCTTTGTTTGTAAGTGACTATTTGGGGGGGTTTCCTACCCCATTTCAGACTGTTTACTTCCTGAATAAAAGGCCCAAAGATCTTTTAGGTTAATAAAACCTTTAAGGCACCATAACTGGGCAGACACCAACCCTCTAGGCTATTTTGTTATTTCCCACCTATACACGCCAAGTTACTTGCCAGAATTTTTTTTTTTTTGGCCTGGGCTGCTTCTGTTCAGCCAGTCCAGCCCTCATGGCCACGTGCTCATGGGCCATCCTGCCCTGTGGTGACTCTCTCTCTCTCTCTCTCTCTCTCTCTCTCTGTCTCTCTCTCTCTCTGTATCTGTCTGTGTCTGTCTCTGTCTCTCTCTGTCTCTCTCTCTCTCTGTCTCTCTCTCCCCCACCCCATGGTCCCCACCAGACCCCAAACCCAGGAACCTTGGTTCCACCTACTTCTCTTCTGCCCAGCTATAGGCACTATAGGCTGTCAGCACCTTTATTAACCAACCAGCTTTAAATTGAGGAGCAATGTTTACACAACATCACTCGGTGTATATGAGAATGTGCCCCTCTTGATAGCATCCAGATCTTGGGGGCCAGTATTTAACATTTGAATACATAGCACCAGACCAACCCCAACACTGCATGTTTTGTTTATCAACTTGAATTAACTCTAAATCCTGCTTAGATGTCCTGACCCTTTGAGAACTTTCCTGTCTGCCTAGGGAAACATGCTGAACCTTGGATCTGAATGTGCCCAAGTATTTGGCTCCATATGTTGAGTGGGATCTGAGATGAAATTTTCTATGCTTGCCTCAAATGCAGACAGAGAATATCACTGTTTATTCTTTTACTGTGGTCCTATTTGTAAGTTGTTGGGGCAGTCTGACATACCAAAATGACTAAGACATAGCTTCATAATTAAATATAACCAAGATTAAGAGGGAGAAACAGTCATTCTTTTAGCCCAGGCGTCTTTTATTGAGTGGAACACAGCTTAAGTAGGCCAAGACAGGCTATTTCCTGTCTAGTGTATTTATTGGAGGGGCAAAGTCTCAAAGCTGAGTGGAACACAGGGTTCTATGGCTCCCCAAACTCCCCCTCTTTTCTTTGCATGTTAGCGCTAATCTTTGAAAGGTCCTTTTGGAGTGACTGGAACGTTGGCTTCTATCACTTTAGACTCACATTTACCAAAAACCAGCCTCCAGCCTCCAGCCTCCTTGGACTCAGGATCCCAGGATGGATGGAACAAACTTGGACAAGGGCCATCCCAAGACCAAGAACTGTGGCTAACAATATGGGTCCCCCACTACCAGCAAATGACATCTCTCTTTGCAGTAATACAGTTAGAAAAAATGTTTCCTAAAATAAGGCAAGATCTAGGAATTCAAAGTCAAATAGAGGCTCAGTATAGACATGAGAAGAACTTGCTGAAATTGTATTTGTATATACTTATGTAAAATGCCTTTTTAACAGTGTCATGTGCAGTTAACATATACAATGGAAATTAATATAAAATTATACCATGATGTAATTTGAAATGGGGTGGTGTGTGCATGATAGAGAAAGAAAAAGGAGAAGAGAGAAAAAGGGAGAAGAAAGAACGAGAGAGAGAGAGAGAGAGAGAGAGAGAGAGAGAGAGAGAGAGAGAGAGAGAGATAGAGTACAACATGGACTACAGAGGCTGGAATAAGTTGGTGAATGGGGACGCTGTTGGGGAACAGAGTTCTTAGAGGAATATTTGAGTGAGTTTTTAAAGATTGGCGGTGAGTTAGCAGGCACACATATGTATATAGCTTTGCAAAAGAATGAAAGTGTGAAGTGGGCATGGTGGTGCACACCTTTAGTCCCAGCACTCTGGGAGGCAAGCGGATCTCTGCGAGTTCAAGGACAGCCAAGGCTACATGGAGAAAACCCTGTCTTGAAAAAATGGGATGTGGGCCATAGCAAGGTAGCTTTGATTTCAGTGTATGTTAGGAAAGCAGGCTTGCATCTAAATCACTCCTGGCTCTAAATGGAACTTTATCCCGTTGTTACTTAGGACCATGTTTTGGGCTGGTAGGATGGCTCAGCAGGTGGAAGTGTTTACTGCTGAGCCTGAACTCCTGAGGCCAATCACTGTGGAAGGAGAGAACCTACCTTCACAAGTGTTCTTCTGATCCCCACACGTGTGCTGTGGCACCTGCACACCCACACTCATATGCACCATCTCATGCACAGTTAAGTTAGATATAATAAAAATACTAAAGAAACCATTTTTTTTTTTTTAAACTAGGTGCGTTTAAAGCCAGATGTCCCTTACTGCTAGGTTGTTAGGTTCCTTAGTGCTCGGCCTCCCATCTGGAACCTGAAGTTGCCCAGCTGCTCTGTGCTCAGCATATCTCCCATCATGCTCTTGTCTCCTGTACCCCACTATGCTTGTGAAAAGTATGGTGTATGTACTACAGGAGGGGCACACTTCATCCTCCTGAAGGTCCGTGTCTGACTCTTTCCCAAAGGCCAGCAGGACTTCTCTCTACAGTACTATGGTGGTGGTGGTGGTGGTGGTGGTGGTCAGGGTCACAGTTGGGTTTGGGGTATCTAGCAAGAAGGGACAAGTTAAAGATTTAAAATGCTGTCACAGAACACCAAAGAAAAATGGATGCTCCAGTAGGGATGCTGTGTTCCATAATCATGGCTCTGAGGCCGTCAAGCTGCCTTCCCTTTCCTGCAGTTTCCCCTTGCAGGTGGCATCTCTCATTCACACGCCAGCAAGCAGGATTTGGAGACAATGCAACGTTTGTGGGCCCTGAGCTCTTCCTATGCAAACTCCAGCTGGCCAAGGAGGCTACCCTTACCTGGCTTTCCTTACCTTGGCAGCAACTTTGTAATTCTTCTCGGTTTCTGATGCCATGGGTTTCGTAGGCAAAAGGAATAATCATCTGGCCAGTGAAAATCGATGTTTAACCTCAAGTCAGGTTGTCCATCTCTGAGGAGATGGGATATAACTAGTTACCCCTAAATCGAACTAGTAGGGCGAATGCATATATTTTTTAATTGGGAGTGTGCGAATATTATAATTAAGAATAATGACTGGGATTGTGGCTGGATATAAAGTTGGTTCTGCTAGCTTATTGTTCAGTTTGAGGCTCAGTCTGCAGATAAAGGATAAAACATCCCCGGATGAAGGTATGTAAAAGTTCAGCATGGCCAGGGGAAACACCTGTAGGCTAACCAGCGGAAGAACTTCATCCCGTGGCCAGGCAGCTTCCAGGAATCTCCAGGGGCCCTGGAGAACACAGGCTATGTCTCTGTGGTTCCCAGAGGCACCCTCCCTGAGGATGGATGTAGTGACATACTGCATACTGCCAGCTGCTGCCGCCACAAAAGACAGAGGGAAGCCAGGATCAGCTTAAACCAGTGTCGCCAAATCCTAACATTGATGGGATTCATCCTGCCTCCATGTGTTGGATATCCAATGTAGCGACAGCTAATGCTCTGATCTTTACACTGTCCTCCTCTCCCTAGCCCAGTGTCCCCAGAAGCTCAGTAAGTTTTCAACCAAAATCAATCAGGCCTCGCTCCCCCTTTTCAGTCCTTCCAACAAATTCTTCATCAGGTCCCCACTGCAATTCTTATAAAAACCTACCTTTTAAAAAATTTTTTTATCATACTTGGCAAAGCCCAGCTGGATTCAGTCCCATTAATTCATTTAAAAAAATTTTTGGCATGCTAATTTCTCGCCCACACTGTGTCCCAGCAATACCGGGGCTCTGTCAGTTCCTAGGAAATGCCTAGGTCTGTCCTGTTCCACCGCCTTTGTACTAGGATTTCTCGGGTCTGGCCGCCACAAAGCTGTGGCTCCTTTAGCTAAACTTCGTGTTCACTGCTTCAGAGAGGAGCTCTCATCCCAAAGCCTCTCCTCACTGCCGGTGTCGCTTGTGCCAGAGAACCCTATGCTTTCATTGCTTCCTTAGCAGGCATAGGAGTCCAAAGTCCTTCATCTGTTAACTATCTTGCCTCTCTAAGATCAGGAATCTTGTTTGTCACTCAACCCCGTGTCTCCAGCACCTCAAGCAGAGACTGGAACGTAGTGGTTTTTAACAAATGTTTGTTGAATGAATGAATGGACGACCAGAGGGAACAGGATTGGGGAGTTTATATAGAAAGTGCAAGGGTGGAGAGATATGGGCTGTTGATGGAGTTATTGAAAGTCATGTAAGTACTAGGTATAGTGGTGTGCACCTTTAATCCCCAATGACTAGGAGGCAGAGGCAGATGGATCTCTGTGAGTTCCAGGCGTGCCAGGGCTGTACAGTGAGACCTGTCTCAAACAAAACCAAAACCAAACCCAAAACCAAAACCAAAACCAAAAAAACCAAACCAAACCAAACCAAACCACAACAACAACAAAACAACCCGAACACCAAAAAACAAACAAAATAAAAACAAAAACGAAAATACCCCCCAAACCCAACCCAAATCAACAACAACACCATAAACCAAAACCAAATACAAATGGACAAACAAACCTCCAAACCCCAACAACCAACTAATAAACAACCCAAGTCATACAAGAGGTATCTGCAAAGCACTTGAAAACTCTCATTCAAGGTATTGAGCTGGGTTGGTGATTTACACACGCTAAATAGGCTGCACACTCCATTGCTTTGATTCCACATTATCTCTACCTTTTTTCTGTCATCTGTAACCTTTTTTTTTGAGGTGCTGGTATTGAACCTAAGGCCTTGTGCATGCTAGGAAAGCACTCTACCATGAGTCACATACTCAGCCCCTGTCTGCTGCATCTTAAAATCACATGAACATATTATTCTGGGGTTTTCCTTAGATCTTCCTTGATGGAACTAATTCCTCTCTCTAGAATATAGGGTCCAGGTCTGTCACATCTGATGAACTGTGAAACTTGTAGGACCAAACTCTCGTCACCCAGATCCAGTCAGAAGCAGAGATCCTAGGCTGTAAGTTGCGGTTGTATTTTCCGCATGTTAGTTTTCTCTTTGTTTTCCAAACTCTTCCTCTGTTGTAGTGCTGAGTGAAGTGTGTGTAGAACCAACATCGTTTCCTGTCTGCTGCTGAGGAATGGAGACGCGTGGCCATAGGGGCTAGGGAGTAACAGGGACTGCCTGGCAGCCAGTGTGCACAGTGCAAGTGATGGGCTAGCTGCAACACTGGTGTGCCTTTCCTGTGTGGGGATCACCTGCAGCCCCACTAGATCAGGAAGTGGGCCAGTGTGCCCTTTCACTTCTTGCGTAGCCGCCTTCTCAGTCCCTGCGGTTTGTTTTAGAGGAGCCCTGTGTCCTGTAAGCTCTTGGCAGATGTAAACACAAGTTCATCCCAGGATTCTGCTATGTCTAAACCATCCCCACACAAGAATTTTGCTTTTCTAAGACCACAGTGTCTGTTTTTTTTTGTATGTGTGAAATCATTAATTATTCCATCCCGTGTGTGTCTCCTGTGAAATATTCCATCTTGACAGACAGGGGGATGTATTGTTCAGCATGGCTTTTAGGACAAAACAGCAGGTGAACAAGTGAGAAGGAAGGAATATTTATCGAGCAGTAGCGGCGCGATGCACGCCGGGTTATCAGAGGTAATAAGATCTCCTTTAATGAACACCAACATAAATACGTTGCCTACTTAACACTTGGGGGAACTGAAATTTAAAGGAGAAAGAAAATCAAGTAGCTTGCTCAAAATCAGACAGCCAGAAAGGTAGAAAGCATACTAGAAGACACACTTGACACATTTACAGCATTTTGTTTTATTCTGAGGCAGTGTGGGGCCCATTTTGCCAGCAAAACAGACCGGCGTGTCCGGAATCACTGTTTTAAATCCTCATCTTGCTGTTGGTGAACTGAGAATCTCCTCAAATTCACATTCCAATTTGCATGATGTTACAGTAATGTAATTGTTTGTTTCCCGACAGCTTAGCAATATATAATGGAGTTGCTATGCTCATTCAGTAAGACCTAAGGGAAGTTTTTTTTTTTTAAATTAGCTTTAAAATAAAAATGAAGAGACAAACCTGAAATGGGGCTCAATGTGTTTAGTAAGGCCTGTGGCTGTCATTCTTGCTGGCTGAGTCATGGAGACTTGGAGTTTGAAGTCTTAGGGGCACTTTTGGTTCCCTGCAGGACCAGCTGAAGTTTCTCTTCTGGTTTTTCTTGCACTTCAGAGGTTTTACGTTTTTTTTGTTTTTTTGTTTTTTTCAGCACTGAGGGAGGCTGGGGGTTGCCCTTCTCTTAACTAGGAACCCACAAACTTCCTATTTCTGACAGTTCTAAGGGGAACGGGGTTTCTTTTAGTGACATAGTTCCCAGTCTTGTCACATTGGACCCTTGAGGACTGAGCTGGCATCACTCTCTCAGTGAGCCCTGCATTGTTGCCTTGACCTCTGAGCATCTGTAACAGACATGGACGAAGGTGTGCTGCCAGCAGCCAGGTTCCCTAGAACACCAACAGATCACCCTGGTGATTAGACCTTTTTTTTTTTTAGACATGTAACTAGTAGGCTGGCCTCAAATTCTATGTATTCAAATTCAGCTGTACAGCTGAAGATGACACTGACCTTCACAGCCTCCTGCATTCATTTTCTAGGTGCTGAGTGTACAGGGGTGTGCCGCCATAACCAATTTGGGTAGTGCTAGGAATCAAACCTATGGCTTTATGCATGCTAGGCAAGTGCCCTACCAACCACGCTATGTCCTTATTGCCCCACTGATCAGACTTGTGGTGGTAGAGATGAGATCTGCAGAGAAAGAGCCTTTAGGGCCCTCCAGAAAGAGAGTCAAGGGCTGTCTGTAAGGCTAAGGTCCTAGCTTGGATGGTAGGGCTGGCAAGTCAGAGAAAGAGCTGCACTTGGGTAGAGCTCATGGCATGTTGGCTTTGGGTTGTAGGAAATGGGGAGATGAAAGAGTTGAAGCAAGTCTCTCGGGTAAGCTGGTCAGTATTGATCAGCCAGCTGTTTTGCTTAGCTAGAGCCTTGTCTTTCGGGAGCAAGCATTTTCTGGAGTAAGCAGCCAAGCCACCTTACTTGTTCTCAGTGTGGCTTAACCATAGAGAGAATTCTATTCTAACATTCTAATATTATTTAATAGCGAGAGGGAAAGTGGGTGGGCTTCTGTTACCAGTAAACATTTGCTATTAATTACTGTGTGTGTGTGTGTGTGTGTGTGTGTGTGTGTGGAGTGGGGTGTCAAAGGATAGTGGTTGGGTTTGGTCTTTGCCTACCACCACCTTTGAGGCTGGGCTCTCTGCTCGCTCTCTGGAGACTTCGGCAGACCAGCTGGCCTGCGAGCTTGTGGAGATTCTCCTGAGTTTATCCTCCACCTCTCAAAATGGTGCTGAGGTTAAAGACACAGGCAGCCTGCCTTCACATGGGTTCTGGGGGGCTGAACTCAGGTGGTCAGCTTTATACGGCCAGGCACTTCACAAATGGAACTGTGCTCCCAGCCCACTTTTAATTTTTCTAACTGATTACAGGGGTCACCAAGGGACACTGAGAAAGTGTTTCCTGTTCTTTTTATTTTTATTTACGAGCTCTGATTGCATCATAAAGTCATATGACGGTCAAGCCATCTGCAATCAGAATTATTGCATATTTCTGATAACATGGATTTTAAATTTCACTGGTGTTTCCAGTGGGGACCAAGGAGCACAGAGCAGAGTCTCGTGCCCCTCACTTGATGTAACTCTCAATTCCAAGCATTTGCAGAAAATGTGCACTGTGCAGGCTGGGTTAATGACTAGTAAATTTAGGTAGTGATGAAGTCTGGAGAAAATTTAAAAGCCTTTCTACACTTGAAGTTGCTGGGGTTTCCCGCTTTATCTCGCACCTCTTTCTTTTCCAGAGAAAACACAAAGCACAACCCAGTTTAGAAAAAGCAGCTCAGGCTCACTAGCATCTCTTCTCCCTGTTAGGAAATCCAGGCTTAGTGCTCTTCCTGCCCAAATGCCTTCATTTGTCCGGCTCCAAACTCCAGTTGTTTTTGGTCTGAATTCAGCTAATATATCTCTACTAGATAGAATGAATGCAATTCTCAAGAGGGGATGGGTTTTATATTACAGTTTCTTCAGAGGAAATTTTCTTTCAGTTTTATAAGCAGAAAAAGGAAATGTTGGTTTCTGCAGAAAAGGCAACAGATCCCTGTAGACACTTGATTTCATCCAGTGATTGTAAAAGTTAAATCATAATTATATTGCAAACAAACTTCCTGTAACAATACTTTGTAGAATTTTCTGTATCAGGTCCGGCCTCTCTCTCTCCCCCCCCCCCCACTAAGTAACTTTTGCTTCAAAAGATGATCACAATGAAGAATTTTTTTTTTTGCCCACCGAGAGAGTGGACACACCAGGCAGAAAGCTTCCACTTGGGCCTGGCATGGGTGTGAATTAGAAGTTGATTTTTCTTCTCTAGACACTGGCTTTCTAATATTCCAGCCCCCCAGGTGTCACTCTCTGTGTTTCTCTGTGGTGAGCAACAACTGCTAAAGCCTGGACAGGATCTAAGACTCCTCTGGAGAGCAAGCGGGGAAATATGTCCAGGATCACAGGACGCTCTGTGCAGATCACTTGGATCTCTGTAGGGCTTGGATTCAGAGCACGGGGATACGTTCTTTGGGAACTAACGATCTTGCCCTCACATAATAATTTTTTCTTATTAATGCAAAACAAAAGAGCTATTGGTTTACACAATTTTGTGTTCTCTCTGTAAAAAAGAAAAAAAGCAAATGACATGATGATGATAAAAGAAAAATTTCCTAGCTATTCAGTTTCCAATCTCATTTCCTTTCCCCACCTCGTGCTTTGTGGGGGCACATATGGAAACGCTCTAACATCAGAAGTAATGGGAGTAGGGGGTGTGGGCTGGTGCTCTGGAGTGCTTGCCCAGCGAGAGGGAGACGCAGGTCTCTCATGATAAACTTTCACCATTGCAAGTAAGGTCAGCAAAGTGTCTTCATGGGCTGCCTGGTATTTATGCGTTAAGGTAAAATCTCAGCCCCGAACGCGTCTCCACATCAACAGCACACATTCAACACTAAGGATACTCCGTGCTTTCAGACCTGCTAAACTCTGAATGGCACACATGTACAAATCGCATCTTCACTCCCCTCCAACCACCGACCCGGTCCAGAAATCCCGGGATAAAACCCGTGCTGCTTCTGAGGGTAGCTGCTTCTCTTTATCCTGCCCTCCTTAGGTTACTGCTTTCCTAGGGGATTTTCTCTAGTTCCCTGCTGGCTAGCTCTGAGAAATTACAAACTGAGGAGTCACAAGGCGACTCCTCAGCCAGCTGAGAACGCTTGTGGATTTCTGAGAAACTGTGCCTTGCCAAGTTCATGCTGCTGCCCTGAGACCCGCGCAGCAGGTTAAGCTTTTAAAAAAGAGAGCTGGAGGCCTCTGCCCCCTGGAGTTCAAGTTTACGGAGCTTTAGAGAGTCCCAGGGGGAACCCAGCCAAGGGCGCAGTCAGCTCTGACTTTAAAAGAGGCGCGGGTGCTCACTCAGCACCTGCAGCAGCGCAGCCTGAGGCGCACGCTCCTGCTGGACACACCGATGCTGTGCGGGTCGCCCCAGGACCCTCGGGCACCCCAGGAAGTCTCGGTGAGTGTGGGGTGCAGGGTACTGCCCTGAGGCTCAGGGTGTGAGGAGACTCTCTTCCTCTTTAGATTTTGCTTGGGTCCTAGGGTCGAGGCTCAGAGAATGTTGTCACTGGAAGAAACTGAGGTCCTTAGAGTAGTGGTTCTTTTTCTTTCTTTCTTTCTTTCTTTCTTTCTTTCTTTCTTTCTTTCTTTCTTCTCCTTCCTTCCTTTCCTTTTCCTTCTTTCTTTTTTGTTTGTTATTGAGACAGGGTTTCTCTGTGTAACAGCTCATGCTGTTCTGGACTCATTTTGTAGACCAGGCTGGCCTCGAACTCACAGCCATCCACCTGCCTCTGCCTCCCGAGGGCTGGAATTAAAGGTGTGCGCCACCACGGCCCGGCTAGAGTAGTTGTTTTTAACCTGGAGATCAACTGCCCCTTTCACAGATATCTCTGCATATAAGTTATTACAATTCATAAAAGTATCCAAGTTACAGTTATGAAGTAGCAAGGAAAATAACTTGATGGCTGTGGCTCACACAGCACTAGGAAGGTTGAGAACCACTGCCCTAGAGGCTAGATCTCAGGATGGAAAAGGACCTCAGTGCAATGTAGTTTCCTTGTTTTAGAAGCCTCTCAGAAATGCCTGGTCGCAGGGAGCCCAGCCTAGACCTGTTGAATTTAAATCTGAGGGACTGGGGGTCGGGAAGGTGGCTTTTAACCTATTCCTCTGCACTCTTACCATTCCGTCAAACGATTGGTGCCTAAGGCGCATGCGCAGAGAGCCCACAGGTACAGCAGCGGGTGTGCAGACCTGGGATACAAGGCCCCAGATGCTGTGTGCGAATCCCGCAGTGCTCCGATAAATGCGCTACTGTGGGAATTGGTGTCTGGCCTCAAACTCTAAACTGATCCGTGAGATTTCCTCAAAGCGGCACCCAAAGCCTCCACGAGCACTGCTGAGTTTCTGCTGTGTGTGGGAGGGACTCCAGCGAAGGTTCTGAGCAAGTCACCTGCTCTCAGACTCTTCACAAGGAGGCCTGCTATGTCTGTCTTCGCCTGGGGAAGCCTGGTAATTCGGTGCAGTGTTTCGAAGCCCGCTTGGATTTTGTCTTTTGGCCCTCAGCTGCCCCTTCTGAAGTGAATTCTCATTCTTGTTGCCGTTGATGCCAATCTAGAGTGATTGGTTAGAAATTTGGGAGGAGATATATTTATTTTTATGAATTCTGAACAAAATTTGTAAGAAAAACTCACATTTGCAGGGTATAATTTTTTGTGTGTACTTTATTGTGCTATAGTTTACAAGCAGAATACATAAGGACACTAAGAGTTGTTAATTAGTGTGTGTGTGTGTGTGTGTGTGTGTGTGTGTGTGTGTGTCCACACGTGCCACTGGTGTACTTTTAGAGGTCAGAGGACAAACTGTAGGAGTTACTTCTCTTCTTCCACAAGGTGGATTCTGGGGATTGAACCCATATCTTCAGTCTTAGCAGAAAGCCCTTTATTGGCTGAGCTATCTTGGTGGCCCTAAGGCATCTTGAGACTTCTAAGGAATTGATGTAAAAAAACACAATTCCCCAAGGTTCTGAATCACCCCTTCAGATAAGCTGGCTCTTTATCTTTGCCAGAACCCAACTCACTATGTACTTGATAATGAAGGCACAAATATAGTTTGTGCTCTATTGTGTATTTCATACTTTTTCTTTTCGTAGTTTCTCTAAATTAAGCCTAAATATTTGTGGTACCAATTTCCTTGCAGATGTTTCCCAGATTCCCCTCTTTTTGATGGGTGCAATAAGTATGTGGCATTCTGGTGCAACACTTGCCAGGTTTTTTTTTTTTTTTTTTTTAATTTAACAGGATTTCTCTGTGTAGCCTTGGCTGTCCTGGACTTACTTTGTAGACTGGGTTGGCTTCGAACTCACAGTGATCCGCCTGCCTCTGCCTCCTGAGTGCTGGGATTACAGGCGTGCACCACTACGCCTGGCTTAGCACTTACCAGTTTTCAGTTCGAACTATTTCCCCAATATCCCCTGCCAGTCACAGGCTTACCACAGCGAATGACCATTTTCTTGTCAGATAAAACAGAGAATACTCAACACACGATCATATACTGATCAAAGATGGCTGAGAAACAGTGTTAGTGATGTCAGTAATATCAGGAGACTTCACTAGCAAGCTTTCAAAGACAGTTTGTAACTATTAATTTTCAGCATCTAGGCTGCACACGGTTTGTTCTGAGGATCTCAATGAATATGTACTCAGCACCATCTGCGATTGGGGCGAACTTTACAGTGTGTGTGTGTGTGTGTGTGTGTGTGTGTGTGTGTGTGTGCACACGTGTGGAGGCCACAGGACAACCTCTGGTGGTGGTCTTCCCCTGTCTGCCTCCCTGAAGTTCACCAATGAGGCTGAGCTGGCTGGCCAGCAGAGCTCAAAGGACTCACTTGTCTCAGCCATCTCCTGTGCTACACTTATGAGTCTGCACCAGCAAGCTTGGCTTTTATGTAGGTTCTGGGACTTGAACTCGGATCCTCCTGTTTGAGTGGCAGGCACTTTGCAGACGGAGCTGTCTCCTCAGCCCTCAGCATATGTTTTGTTTCCATGCTGTTTCTGATCCTGGTTTTCTCACCTTCTGAAGGGAAATGGAGTGGAGCATCTGTACCTCATAGTGAGAGCATATATGTTCACTAGGGAAGTGTACTTTCTTGGTGATGCCATTTGCCTTGAAGAAGCCCCTTTATATCAGGGCTTCAGAGTCACGTCTGTTTTGTGGGCAGGTGCAAAGGCAGAGGATAGAACTGGTCTCAAGACACAAGAGCAGTGCACGCCTGCTTCCTGAGGACGAGCTATGCGTGTGCCAGTTGCCAGAACGTTTGCTACCTCTCTAAGTCCCTGGTGCTCTATGGTACCTACTTACTCTTACCTATGTGAACTTTTACCCTTTAAGCTACTCTGTTGGTGGTCCCAGGTGATGCCTCAAGCCTGTTCTCTTTAGCATGGAATGATGTGTTAGGCTAGCTGGTTATTATCTCGGAAGGGAGCAGGGACATGAAGAGACCAGAATTTTAGAAAGATCATGTAGAAGAATGTTAATGCTGAACATGGCTGTTCTGGCAAGAGATCGCATCCAAAGACCTTCTTTCTAGGTCTGTGTGATCTGGCTGGAATACAAGCATGCCTTTAATCCAGGAGACAGAGGCAAACAGATCTGAGTTCTAGGCCAGCCGGTATAGAGCAAGTATCAGGTAAGGAAAAGTTTAGGTCCAGGCAAGGTAGTACAAGCCTTTAATGCCCAAACAAAGTTAAAGTTTTTTTGTTTTGTTTTGTTTTTTGTTTTTTTTAGAAGGAAGCACCCATGTTTGAAAGTGATGTCTAATTGAGTGGCAGAAAAGGTGACAAATCGGATAAGATTTGACAAAATAGGATATGTCCAGCTCTCACGAAAAGAGAGGAAAGGGAAGCTACTTAAAAGGCAGTTTTTCAGAGAGAGAGAGAAAGAGAGAGAGAGAGAGAGAGAGAGAGAGAGAGAGAGAGAGAGGAGGCAGTTTTTATCAGGATGGTAATAGAGAGATGGGTTGCAGAGAGAGGACTCAGGTGAAGGCAGAACAGCCAGAAAATAAGAAGCCAGAAGATTTAGAGCAGATTGCTGAGTTAGTTTGAGGCCAAACAGGTCAATTCCAGGCCAAGAGAGAAGCCAGATTAAATAAGTCAGCTGGGAGAAGAGTTTGAGCCAGAACAGTTGAGTTGAACCAGAGCTCAGAAAGAACAAGTAAGGACGAGCTTATTGAGCAGTAAGTCTCAGAGGCTGAAAATATTCTAGGCCTAGATTAGATTGTGTGGAGGCTAGAAGCTTCTAGGACCAGGCCTAGGTTAGAAGAAGGAGGCAGCAAGCCTCCAAGACAACTGCTGAGCCAGGAGAATAAAATTACTTTTACAAGATGAAATAGTGCATTAGAAAATACCTTTTGTGGTCAAGAGACTCCAAGCCTTTGGGCAAGTTATGATAACTGCCTGAGCCTCCGTCTCTTTGTAAAATGGGCATAATTATAGTTGCTTTATACATCAAAGAAAGAATTGACCTGAAATAGATGGTATGTAAAAAGTTTTCCATATAGTGGATATATTGAATGTATGCTCACATTTATTAACATTGTAATTGTAGAGCCAATTTGAGGCTAATTGTTTTTAATCACCAGGAAATGAAAACATAAGTTTGAGTAAATTGTAATGTAATGATTTAATGGACTTAAAAGTGTTGTCAAAGGTCTGTTGAGACCTTGGATTTACCACTCAACTTCAGTAGACCTCAGGTCCCCAGCTTTCCGGACAGGCAGGCAAGCATGTGTGGTCTGGGACCTCCACCAGCTGGAGCTGCTTGTGGTTCTTAAAGTTCTGACCTTTGCCCTTTTGCTTGAGCTCCTTGTTCTGGTCCAAGCCTGACCCTGGTCTGCCTGTGGAGGCAGTTATCCTGAGTGATAGATGGTGAGCCAGGGGGAGGGGAACGGAGGTACCAGGAGAAAGGAGACTCAGTGGCAGACAGGAGGGACAGCCTGGCTTTATTTTCTACCCTCATTCATTTCTTCTTGTTCCTTTGGCTGCCAAAGGCTAGGAAGAGGGAAAAAAAAAATAAGTGTGGTGGTTCCAGAACGCTATTTAATAAGCGGTTTTTAGAGGTAGGATTTAGCTGTGTAAACTTCCAATAACTGTTTACATAAGCAGTTGTAACCCAGAGGACTCAAGACACCAACGCCTTTGTTGTGTTATTAAATAATTTCTGGTTTCTCTTAGCGTCTGACTCTGCCAGAATATCACAAGCCTTACCATGCACTTTAAAAATCTTTGTTAAGATTTCTCTTTTCCCAATTCACCAAGTCGCCGCCTCAAGACACTCAACTGCACATTACAAAACAGACTTGTCTTATAGTGTGACAAGAGACTAGGGCCTAGAGAAGGAGCCGCCAAGATTAGCATATGGGGGGAGCCAGTAGCCAGGGAACTGGCTGGAGACCCTTCCTCACCTGCGCTTCCTGAGTCAAACTGAGCATGCTCCGTCGTTAGGCAGAGGGAGGCTGGAAGTCCGTCCTCTACCTGGGCTTCAGCTAAGGAACAGAGAATGCTTGAGAAAAGCCTTCTAAATACAAACTGTATAAAGGTCCTATAAAGTACTGTCCGCCTTGTGATCCAATGCTCTCTGGGCTCCTTCCTTATCCCACTAGCCCACTTCCATCCTTGGGAGGGTTTTCCTCTGTCAATCAGCCATCTAACCCCACATCCCTGGTGCATGCGATTCCTGGAGCACAAATTCCTAGACTCCAATGTCTCCTGAGTTCAGACCCTCTACGCATGTTTGTCTTTTTCCTTTCTTGATATCTTTTTCAGACACGGGCCAAAATCCTAAGCATGCTTTCCGGGGCGGGGGGCATTTTTGGCTTTCTTGCCCTTTCTCCAAAGCTTTGCCACTCCTCTGACCATTGGTTTCCTCTCTTTCCCTTCTCCATCTCTCCTTGGGAAGGTGCTAAAAATTTAAAGTTTGTCGACCGTGTTGTTGTTTTTTTTTCCTCTTGAACCCCAATAAATCTTTCCTTTTTGAGTGGCTTTCTAAATTCCTTTATTAATGAGATGGAGAACCCGAAAAGAGACCTGGGTTTCCCTGGCAACATAGGAGTATAGTTACCAGTCAGTATGAGTGATGGTTGCCCAGTATCAACTGCGTGGACTGGTCCCCCCAGATGTGCAGTGTAACTATCCTCCCTCAAGTGACTCGGGGTTCTCTCCGCCCAGACGCTAGTTTGAATTCCCATCAGCCTCTCAGAGTTGGAAAACTTGAGGATTGAGCTGGCTCTCTTGGAGGCTATTCAAATGTGGCACTTCTGTGAGTCTGGTGTAGGTTCTGTCTTCTCCAGAAAGAGATTAAAATGCCTAAAATATAATTTGTTTACACCACTAAATTCTTTCCAACATAGCATTAAAGAACCATAGAATTTTAGTGGGGATGCAGGTGAGGTTCTTAGAAACATATGTGCTTAACCCACCCCCTAAGTGCTGAGACTCCCTATAGCTAATCGGCTGGGCTCCTTATAGTTTGGAAGTTCATCCTCTTTCATTGCTGACAAGGTTGGTTTGAGCGCCTAGGTTGGATTGGTGACTCAGAGGCTCTTAACTCCAAACTCTGAAGTCCAGGGCCTTATAGCTCCATGCTTTAGAAGCCAAAGTGACAGGTCCCCAGACAGCTCTCTGAGACTTTAACCGCCGTTCTCCCATTCTCTTTTCCAGGCCTTTCTTCAGCCTAAGCTTTCTATCCTCTCTCACTCCCCATTCCTGACTGCCTCTTGGGCACCTCTCTTCTCTGTTGCCCGCTCCCCCCCCCCCCCCCCCCCCCCCCCCCCCATCCCCAGCATCCTCTGCGGCTTCACAGCTGCTGTTGTTACTGCAGTTGCTGTCACCTCCACTGCTGCTGCTTTTGCCACCTGGATTGCTTGGCTGCCAATGCCGCTAGCATCTCCCTTCTGTGTTTCCATTTCAGCCTGCTCTCCTAATAGTGAAGACCCATGAGTTGGAAAGTATCAGACCCCCGGAAAGAAGCCCTTTTAGTGTTACAGCAGCAAGGGGGCAATGCTCTAATCTACTTAGGAGAAAGAATCGGGGACACTTCTTCATCACAGACGAGTGGACAATGGGCATTGGACACCACGCTAAGTGCGTAAGCAATGAGGCTGGAGAGATGGCTCAGGGCTCAATTCATAGTACCCAAATGGTACCTCACAACCACCCACAACTCCAGTTCTGGGGATGCAGCACCCTTTTCTGGTCTCTGAGGTACTTGTATGTGGTGCACAGAAATGTGTACAGAAAAACCACCTATACACATAAAATAAAAACAAACCTTAAAAGTATAAGCAACAAAAATAAAACCCAGACAAGCTGGGCTTTATAAAATTTGAAATCACTTGTCTTAAAGTATGACGTAAGAAGGTGAAAATAAAATTCATGGTAGGAGTCTCTTTGCAAGTCATTTTTCATCTGCCAAGTGTCTGGTATCAGGATATAAGCAATTACTGTCACACAGCAATAAAATCTGTCTTAAAAGTGAGCACCGTATAAATGTTTCTGCAAGGAAGATATGTAAATGCCCAATATGGATGTGAAAAGATATAATCAGTTTTCATAGGCAAATGCAAGTCAACACTGTGATAAAATACCATTTGTACTTCCTAGAATGGAGCTGGCTTTGAAATCATTTTGCAGCTGAGGATGAACTTGAACACTGGATACACCTGTCTTCCCCTCCTAAATTATGGGATTACAGGCATGTGCCACCACACTCAGCCACATTCTGGGCCAACGCACAGCAACACCTGTGTTTAGCAAATTTCCACACGCTTGACGGATGCTGCACAAATACCCTTGGTTTTTGTTAAGCACTTCTTGTCAGTACGCCATCCTATAAGGAGTTCCTCACAGTCAATGTTACATATAATTCATATTGTATTTTTTTTTCAGAATAAAAGTAAGAACCTCCCATTAACAGAATGAAGCTGCAGCTAGCTGCATTTGTCCTAATCCTGTGGACTGAAACACTGGCAGAGCAGAGCCCAGGTATGAATATATTTTTTCCTTATTGTTATTTGGGAAAAATAAGTATTTTTATGTTTTGCCAAACTTTAATGAAAAGGGATGCTTCATTTACTAACAAATCAAAGTACTCAACACTTAATGGTAGCCATAGAACATAACACTCAACAGACTTCATCTTTTAAAGGTGGAAAAGCTATGGGAAAAAAATCATGTTATATATCCCTGGCTAGAAAAATCTTTATTCATTGATTTGCATAATTCTCAACATCTCATATCTCTGGTAATTCAGTAAATCTGCTTGAAAATAGATCAGTTTGAGCCTTGTCTTTAGAAATGTTGCAGAAATGCTGACCAGCAGACAATCAGCAGGCTCTTGGAGGAGAGCGGGAAAACGCAGCTTTATTTGACAGGTGTAGACCACCCACGGCAATGCTTTGTCAAGTCCAGCTGCAGCTCACACTGTCTCACCGCTTTTATAGGTTGGGTAGCAGTGTTGAAATCCCTGGTGATGTGAGCACCGGAGGGTGGTCTTTGAGTTCCGTCTCCACCAAGGGGAATTTCTGTAATAGTTACAATGATCACTAGAACCAACACCACAGGTAGAAGTTAAAACATTTCTTCCTCTGCAAGCCAGAACTGTGGAGTGAGCAGATAGCGCTGGTAATCATTTCGTATAGAAGTTTCCTGTAAGCATTTGCCTTCCTAAGAAGAAGGGCAGAACTCAGCATACTAAACTGTTTCAGAAGTAAAATTTTAACTCACTCTATTCCTTCATTATCCCATAATTTCTAGGTGTCTTTGTTAGGGTTTTAATTCCTGTGGTGAAACCCCAGTGGCCAACATCACCTTGGGGAGAAAAGGTTCTATTTAATCTTACAGTTAGCTCCATAGCACAGTGTGTCACTGAGGGAAACCAGGGAAGGGACACACAGTTAGTTCCACAGCACAGTGTGTCACTGAGGGAAACCAGGGAAGGGACATAGGGCAGGAACCTGAACACAGGAGCTGATGCAGAGGACATGGAATAGAGCTGCTTAGGGCTTTCCCATGGCCTGCCTGCTTTTTTTTTTTAAATAGCATCGAGGACCCCCAGCCTGAGCGTGACACTGCCAACACTGAGCTGGGCCCTCCCACATCAGTCATTGGTCAGGAGAATGTCTCACAGGCTTGTCCATAGGCCAGTCTGCTGGGGCATTTTCTCAGTTAAGATTCCCTGTTCTCGGGCCAGGTGTGGTAGTACACACCTTTAATCCAAGCACTTGGGAGGGAGAGGCAGGTGGATCGCTGTGAGTTCGAGGCCAGCCTGGTCTACAGAGTGAGTCCAGGACAGCCAAGGCTACACAGAGAAACCCTGTCTCCAAAAAAAAAAAAAAAAGATTCCCTGTTCTCAATTCACTTTGGCTTGTGTGATGTTGGCATGAAAGGAGTCATTGGTCTAGGCAAGGATCATTACAAGGCCATCATAGTGCAGAGTAGTCATTTGAATTTGTCAGAGGCATATATAAAGGTTCAACCTATCCATCTGTCTCTCTCATTAACATATGTTTTAAAAAATATATGTATTCTCCATCTTTAGTAGGTAGAAGACAAAGAATCCCACACAGAAAACACAGTCTAAGTGTGTTTGTGACTAAACCGTTGGCCCCTTTTCTTTTACAATATGAAGTATGCACGCTGAGAAACCCCAGTATGAACACACTCAGTGGTTCAAGACCTTAAGGTTTTTGAGCCTCAGCACAGCAAAAGATGCAGATGTACCACAGCCTATGGCCATCCTAGAGCCCTTTACCAAAGAAGCCATACCTATAGTCCTTTCCTTTATCCAATTCTTGGGGATGGCCTATATAGCCCATGGTGGACTCATAGGGGAGTTAAAACCCTGGCCCCTTTGCCTTTGTATGAAATAGCTATGGCGACTTGTGGGTCAGCCCCTTTCAGACCAGACCTGGTGATGCAGTGGTGACCTCTCTTTGCTTCATGCCCATGTCAGACCCTGATTCTCCTGTTCCTTGGTCCTCAGAAGATTCCATGCATTTAAAATCTTCCTTCAGTCTGCTCCCAAGTGCTCCAGCCCAAGGCAACTGCTTATTCTACCGTGTTTCCAAAAATAGGTAGTCCTCAAACTGCAGTGGGACCTTCTGGAATGCTGCCACGTCATTGATTTTGTAGTACAATAATTTTGGGCTCCAGAAATAAAAAGGAGAAAGTCAATTACCTTCAGAAATAGATTTGAGAAAGAAAAATCCACTGGTTAACTTTACTAACATCCCCCCCCCCCCCCCCGACATGTCAGGCAAAAGAAGTGGTTTTCTTCTGTTTGACTTCCAGGAAATACCATCTTTGGAATTATGATAAAGCTTTAACACAAGGAGATAGTCTTAAGTGAGTACTGAGGTCTAAACTGTGATGGCGGGGATAAAATTGTGTATTTGCTTGCTGTTTTGTTATTGTGCAGGGCCAGGTCCCGAGTATGCAGATGTGGTGTTTCTGGTGGACAGCTCTGATCACCTGGGCATTAAGTCCTTCCCATTTGTGAGAACTTTTCTCAACAAGATGATCAGCAGCCTCCCCATAGAGGCCAACAAGTACCGGGTGGCCCTGGCCCAGTACAGCGACGATCTCCACAGTGAGTTCCAGCTGGGCACCTTCAAGAGCAGAAACCCCATGCTGAACCACCTGAAGAGGAATTTTGCGTTCACCGGTGGGTCCCTGAAGATAGGGAACGCCCTGCAGGAGGCTCACAGGACCTATTTCTCAGCTCCCACAAACGGAAGAGACAAGAAACAGTTCCCCCCAATCCTGGTGGTGCTGGCTTCAGCGGAGTCCGAGGATGACGTGGAAGGAGCCTCGAAGGCTCTGCGGGAGGCTGGGGTGAAAATCATCTCTGTGGGGGTGCAGAAGGCCTCTGAGGAAAACCTGAAGGCCATGGCCACAGCCCAGTTCCATTTCAACCTCAGGACCGTCAGGGACCTCAGCGTGTTTGCCCCGAACATGACGCAGATCATCAAGGATGTAACGAAACACAGGGAAGGAACAACTGTGGCCCTGGTCACACCTATAGTCCCAACCACACCTGCAGTGAGAACCACAGCTGCGACCAATGCTGATCAGACAGGTAGGAAGCCCTTGAAGAGGAGGCCAACTGCCACGGGCACCGTACCTGCCCTCCCTGACCCACGGCAGCTCTCATTGTCTGGTCTCAACACAGCTGGTGTATTTCCACACACCGACCTTTGCTTTGCCTCTGCCTGTGCTATTTCTCCCACACCAATCTTTTTGTCTTCCTTTGCTTCCTTTTGGCGGAAGAGCTCTGTCATTTAAATCTCAACCCTGTATTCGTCCTCTCTTGGGATGCTTTTATTTTTGGGTCCCAGAATTCCTTGGGCTCACCTTATGACCACAGCATGTCCCATAAATTTCCATTTCTGTGTGGCCCCATCCTGCACCATGAAGTCGGGAGTGCCATAAGGGCAGAATATGCAGCTTGTGCTTCTGTCTTCTTTGAGACTAGACAGTGAGCTGGTGCTCTATTCCTTATAGTGAGTAAATGAAAGTCTGACTGCTGTAGACTTCAGAAACCCATTGGGGTGGTTCCTTTTCCTTCCTGGCAATGTGAGGCTATGGGCTGTAATTCAATAAGTGCCAGTCAACTAGCATATCACAACGCCCAGTGGGGATGGGGACGAGGCTTGTGGGCACATGGTCATGCTTCTGTCACATGGGCAGTACAGGGGTGACTTGTCTTGTCAGCACATGGTGGGCCTCAGTCTTGGGCAGCAGAGCCCTCCCTGCACTATTTCTTTTGGGCCCATCTCTAATGAGGACCAGTGCCTGCTCCAGACTGGAGGCACTTGTTACTGCTTCAGCCACCTAGCCAGTCATTCTATGGTGATAGCGTTTACATCCATAACTAAACATTTCACATTTTCATATGTTTAATATTAGGATATATATATCTTTTTTTTTTTTTTTTTACAGTGCATCAGTAGTGCTTTTAGGCAGACTCTGTAGTAATGATGCCTCTCCCAGTAGAATTTATCTTTAAACTGAAGAGATACCGATAATATTTATTGAAGCTTATGGGTAAAAATGAGAGCAGTTGGAAGCAGCTCAAATTGAATTGGCTCAGTAACTCCCTCACTCACATAACTTAAGACTTCAGCTGTGACCCCTCCTATGTGAATTTTTCCCATTTCCCTTCCCAAGGACCCCTGAGCACATCTCATGGGACTTCTCCTTTCTCTAAGACCCCATCAGACTCTCAGGATGGCTGTTTATCCCAGCTATCCAAGCGTGTCCTCAGTGAGGGGTTATGACTCCAGCCACCCAGCATGTCCTTAGGCAAGTTCTGATTCCATCCCAGAAGCTATCTGTTACCTTCCGGCTTCCACCCAGCTGGTGCCTGGACTGCCTTCCCCTCAGCTCCCGGGAAGCCCTGGAACTTCATAGTGAAACACACTGGACTATCTCCCCATTTGCTTTGGTTCTTGATTCTCTTGGTCCAAAGAAGTAACGCTAATGCCACACTAGCTCCCACCTTCTTATTGAAGGATGCCCTGCTTATATGTGAGTTTTCTATGATGACTTCAAAGTAGAACTCTTGAGTCCAATAGCCACCGGGGAGCTGGGCTTAGAAAACATCCGTAAGAAACAAGGAACAGGAAACAGGAGGCTGCACACACAGTCCTGGTACAGCTCTGGGCAAGGTGCAGTAAGAATGCTGTGAGGGTGAGAAGCCTGGCCATGCCTCTGGAGTACAGTGGGAGTCCTCGGCTTAGTGGATTTCATTGGCTGCTCTCAGAGTCTTTAGGTATCTTAGTCTTGTCTCGCTGGAGCAATGGAGCTCTGTCACCTTCCTAAGGGGCCTCATGTATCGATCACACTTCTCTTACTCCCTCTTGTAGCACAAGGCAGGGCACTGTTTAGAGGGCGTCTTGCGTTCTGGAAGTGAAAGCAAGGCTGTGTCATCAGTGTTTTAAAATTACCGCCTGACTGCTTAGGACTGTGGGTAGTTTCTTCTTCTTCTTCTTCTTCTTCTTCTTCTTCTTCTTCTTCTTCTTCTTCTTCTTCTTCTTCTTCTTCTTCTCCTCCTCCTCCTCCTCCTCCTCCTCCTCCTCCTCCTCCTCTTTTCCCTCTTCCTCTTCTTCTTCTCCACCTCTTCCTCTTCTCCCTCTTCCTCCTCCCCCTTCCTTTTAACTTTTTACTGATTTTCTGTGAGCCTCACACCACGCACTCTGATCCTTTGCACCTCCCCATCCCTTCCCATCTATCCTTCACCCTTGCAACCTCCCCTACAAAGAAAACAAACAAACATAAAAATTAAACAAAACAAAGCATAGAAAACGTTTTGTTGTGGAAGCTGCAGCTTTGGATCTGCAGGACAGGCCCTTTCATGTGCTCTAGCAGTTCATAGATGGGGTAGATGTTGGCGTGGGTCAACTCAAAGCCCTGGATCCCGGCCTGGGAGGTATCTGAGTTGGTCAGCCCGTCAGTCCTCCCACACTGGGTGTTTTGCTTAATCTGTGGGCTTCTGTTCCCTTCCCTGTAAAGTGCTTATCTGCTAACAAGGGTGATGTGATTTGCATGACGTTTGTTTATTGCTGTTGCTCGTAACAACTGTTGGCAAATAACTGCTGGCTTGAGTAGGTCTCGCTGGGCGTTTGGCTTAGTCAGTGGTGTGGGATTCCAAGTGAGGTTTGTGAGGATTGATTTTAATTAATTCTCTACAGATATTCTTGTTCTCACAACCAGGTGTCCAGCATTAGAAGGGTAGAGATAAGCAAGCCACGTTTCCTGTCACCTGGGGCCAGAGAAGCTAAAGCACAGCTCCAGGCAAGATTAACCCTGACTTTCGGCTCCGCTTTGCACGGGCACGATTGACCCATCCGTGTTTGGAGCATGTGCTTGCCTCGAATATGGTGTCCTTTACCTTAGACTCTGGATTCTTGTAAACAGCTGCTCATGTGATGTCTCCTCTTGGGTGCTCAATGCTACGTGAGCTCTAGCATGTCTGAGACGGAGGTGCTCTTGGATCCGACCTATAACTCGCTCTTCCCGCCATCTTGGAAGGACACACTGCCAGCACCCATTTGGATAGGCGAGCCCCTGACCCAGCAGTTTCCCTTGTTTCTTCTTTTGTGTCCAATCATTAAGTTTTTCTGCTGCCTCTTGTCGTGTGTCAGAGCTGGTCTTGTTGCTCTGTCTTACTGCTGTCATCTTCCTGTCTCATTCCTGGACCAGAGTGGTTGTTTGTTGTATCTCCTGAGTGCATGGTTCCCTTCAGTGCCTGGAGTGATGCTTAAGAAATTTAAAATGGCTCATGTGACTCCCAGGTGGTCTGGGCCTGCTTCCCTCTTACCTCATCACTGTGTTTCCTTTCATCCACTGGCTCTAGCCACTTACGTATTTCTTGTTTGTGCCCACTTTTTGCTCTCCTTTCCCCCCGAAATTACTCTTTCTTCCAAACTTCCTACAATTGAGGCCTACCTTCGCATTCCATCCAAATGTGATCCTTTCAGAGAGGCCTGAACTAACTTCCTGTCTCATAGAGGTTAAAGTCTCTTCCCCCAACTGCACCACCAGGAGAGCCAGTTAAGCCACCTGCTTTGTAGCAGTCGTCACTACTTGAAAGAGTAGAATTTGGCTATGGAGTATGAGCTTGTTGAGGTCAGAAGTATGCCTGCCAACACATGCCTGTGAGAGTAGTAGCAATGAAGGTGGTGGCAGCCATGATGGTCACAGTGCTGGTGAAAGGTGGGTGAGGTGACCATGGTGGAGGTGGTCATTCCTGGTCGTGGTGGTAACACTGGTAATGAAGCTGAGTTTCATGCGTTGGTCATGATGGTGACCACACTGGTGACTGTGGCAGTGGTAGCTGTAAGCATGTAGCAGGAAAATTGCTTCATATAGAAGAAAGTACACACAGAGCATCTGAATTCAATGGCCTTGCCAGACTTATTCAGAATTTTGGTGTTTTGTTTCCCAGCAGCATGCAGTTTCATCTGGGTCTGTGGTGACTCCATCCGTTTCTATTAGGGACTTAGCAATCCTTGACGTCCTCCTTACTCTGGGCCAGTGGTTTTTCCTAACCTCTCAACTTTTCTATCTCCATAGTTCCTGTTCCTGTGTCCTGTAAGAAAGACTCCCTTGCTGATGTTATCTTCTTGGTAGATGAGTCAGTAGGGACCACACAAAACTTGAGGGACCTACAGAACTTCCTGGAGAACGTCACCAGCTCTGTGGATGTGAAGGACAATTGCATGCGACTTGGACTGATGAGCTACAGTGACAGGGCTCAGACTATCTCTTCCCTGATGGCAAGCACCAACCAGTCAGAATTCCAGCAGCAAATTCAGAAGCTTGCCCTCCGGACTGGGGCGTCTAACATCGGGGCCGCCATTGAGCAGATGAGGAGAGAAGGCTTCACAGAGTCCAGTGGCAGCAGAAAGGCACAGGGGGTCCCTCAGATTGCTGTGCTGGTCACCCACAGACCATCAGATGACGCTGTGCGGGATGCTGCGCTGAACCTGCGCTTGGAGGGTGTAACCATGTTTGCGCTGAGCATCCAGGGAGCCAACAGCACACAGTTAGAAGACATAGTGTCGTACCCTCCCAAGCAGAGCATTTCCACACACAGCTCCTATAGAAACTTGGAATCATACAGTGGGAACTTCTTAAAAAAGATCCACAATGAAATCTGGACCCAAGTTTCTACCCATGCAGAACAAGTGGAGCTTGATAAAACTGGTAAGTCTAAAAGACTCTTGTTATTACATGGCTAATGGTAATGGTTGCCTAGGGTCAGGGCAGGAGTGGGCCTTGAGAAAAATATAGTCAGGGGACTTTTAAGAGTTGTGAGTATATTTTAAAAAACTGAATTTGAGTAATGTTGCGTAGGTATAAATATGCCAAAATCCATTGAGCAATATACCTACAATGAATTGATTTTATATTGTGCAAGTCATACTCTTTTAAGATGTAATAAAGCCATACACATTATGAATAAAACATTTTATATTTTATAGTGTGGATGGACATGTAGAAGAAAAAATTATACATAGTCCCACTTCAGGTAACCTTGGGCTTGGCTTGTGTTTTAATACTGTCTCTTTGTCTCTGTTTCTGCTAATTTGTTTACTAGAACATTAATAAATTGAAGGTCACTTACCTTTTCCAAACTCAAGATGCAGTAACAATGAGAGTTTCCAGTGTCCATGGGATTGGCTGTCCATGTCCTCTCACCAGAACACTTTCTCTTCCTAGACACGATAAGATAGAAACTAAACTGAAATAGACTGTCAGGGGTGCGGCGTTACACAAGAAAAGTTGGTTTTGCCACTGGCAGGTCTAGTGGCACCCAGTTGAAAATGAACATTTCAATTTTAAAAGCCAAGTTTACATACCGTTAGCTCTATTTGTCTCTATATTTGACGGAACTGCGAGGCTTTATGCCAAAGGGACATATTCATCTCTGTCTAGTCAAGTGGTGGGCATGTACTGTAGCTGCTGTCCAAGGGTTGTAAATGTGATGACTTTTGATCTTATTTAACTAAAAATGTATTTACTGCGTGTGTAGGAGGTGTTTGTGAGCTGTGGCACATGTATAGAGGTTGGAGGACAACACTTGAGTCAGTTCTCGCCTTCCATTGTGGCTTCTGTGGATTGGATTCAGGGTGTCACACTTGCACAGGCACGGCTTGTTTTCTTTCCACTGAACAATTTTGCTGACCCTAATTATGTTTAATTTTAAAGCATTTTTAAGTTAGTGGGTGTTTTTTGTGTTTGTACATGTTCCTGTGTGCATACATGTCCATGCACACCTGCGTGTAGAGACAAGAGGTCAGCGTCAGGGTCTTCTTCTGTTGTTTTCCATCTTAGTTTTTGAGTTTGGGTCTCTCACCGTACCTAGAGCTCTCAGATTCAGTTGGCCTGGCTGGCTAACAAGCCCTAGAGATCTCCCTGCTCGACTTCCCCAGCACTGGGATTACAGGCGTGCTGCCCTCGTCCCCTCCCTTAATGTGGATGCTGAGGATCAGAGGCAGGCCCTTGCACTTACACAGCAGTGCTTTACTGGCTGGGCTCTGAGTTTGTGTAGTAAGAGCAACAGTGACTAGCTACTAGTGATGCCTAAATGTGAGAGGGCAGAGGTGGGGGATCACTGTGATCTGCTATGATCCACTCCCCCTCCTTATCATCACTGGCAACTGCATCCTTCCTGCCTTTCTTCTGTGGAAAGAAACCTGAGCTCATTATTCGGTTATGCGTCAGGTCATTCTGCTTACTCTCAAGGTTTGCAAGCCCAGACCAACCTGTGCTTTGCAGGTAATTGTTATCTCAGCCTCAAAAAATTTGTGTATTGGTTTCATAGTTTTAATTCTCTGGATTAGACTTATTTTCAGAATTTAAAAAAAAAAAAAAAAAAAAAAAAAAAAAAGGAATTGTTGCCCAAAGCCTACAGTTGTGTTAGGAATCATTAGTTACCCCCAGGCTGCCAACAAAGAGAATTCTAAAATGGCTAAATTGCTCTGTGTTTAAAAGACTGGATTATTTACTTAACTAGATAACAGCATATGAAACTTATAGTTTGAAAATGTGCTACCCATTTCCCATGGATGACAGAAGTTATTAGCTGTTATGAAAGTTAAAATTAGCTGGGCCTGGTGGCAAAAACCTGTAATCACAACACTTGGGAAGTGGAGTAGGGGCGTAAGGAGCTCAGGGTCATCCTCGGCTACATAGATAGTTCCACGCTAGTGTGAGCAACATGAGAGAGAAAAAAAAGAGGGGTCTTTTGTTTGAAATAATTGAATTTCTGTGACGTGCCAGGCCTAGGAGGTAGAAACAAGGCTTAGGCAAATCTCTGCTTGCCTGAAGGTGATACAGTTTGTGGTAGGAAACAGGTAAGCGGACTCATGAAGAAATCAATTCTGGAAAATGCCATAATGAAGTATGGTGGTATGTGTCTTTAATCCCAGCACCTGAGAAGCAGACACAGGTTTCAGGATAGTCAGGGCCACACAGAGAAATCCTTTCTTGAAAAACCAGAGGGGGGAGGGTATAGCTGTCAGCTGGAGGGAAAGTATATTTTCTATATTGACCTTTGACTTGGCCTATCTGTGATGATAGATATCTCATGGGTAGAAGACTAGTGCAAAGGCCCTAGGGTACATTTAAGGAATAGAAAGTCTGGGCCTTGAGAGAGGGCTCAGCCATTGCAATCACTAGCTGCTCTTCTAGAGGACCCAGGTTTGATTCCCGGTACCCACATGAGAGCTTGAGCCACCTGTAACTCCAGTGCCAGAGAATCTGATGCTCCTTTCTGGTCTCCGCAGGCTTCACACACATATGGTGCACAGGTACGCATGAAGACAAAACACTCATACCTCTGGGTGGCAGAGGCAGGAGGATCATCAGGAGCTCAGGGCCAGCCTGGGCTACGTAAAGACTCTGTCTCAAAACAAAGCAAAACAAAAGCACCCAGAATGGATGGTTCTGACCTCAAGCGGTTTCCAAAGAAGCCAATAAGACATAGACTCTAAAGGGGCCGCTGTCAAAGTTAGTAAATTTGATTTTACTTACAGCCTGGAGGCCCTGGGGAGTCTAGTTATTACTCTTCATTTCCTGGCTGTGTGATCTTAGACAAACCGCTGTGCCTTGCTGTGCTTCATGTTTTCCCAAGATCAAGTGATACCAATCAAAGGTTAAAATGGACAGAAAGGTTCAGGCTCCAACCCAGAGGCCATATTTTCTTTTCCTTTCCTTTTTAATGTTCCTTTCTTCCTGTTTGTTTTTGTTTTTTGTTTGTTTGTTTTTGTTTTTGTTTTGTTTTGTTTTCGAGGCAGTTTCTCTGCCTAGCCCTAGCTGTCTTGGAACTCACTCTGTAGACAAGGCTGGCCTTGAACTCAGAGAGCTGCAATGCCTCTGCCTCCTGAGTGTTGGGATTAAAGGTGTGTGCCATCACTGCCTGGTTCTGAGGCCCTGTTCTTTAGATCCTGACCAAGCTCACGTTCCCTCACAAAGCCTGAGACAAAGTTCCGTCAAGATGTTCCTTGCTTGACAGAGAATGCACTGCCCACGTTCTGTGTGTGTTTCCTTTTCAGGCTGTGTGGATACCAAGGAGGCTGATATCTATTTCCTCATCGATGGCTCGAGCAGCATAAAAAAGAAAGAGTTCGAGCAAATCCAGATATTTATGTCATCTGTGATAGACATGTTCCCCATTGGTCCCCACAAAGTCCGAGTTGGAGTCGTGCAGTATTCAGATAAGATTGAAGTGGAGTTTCCCATCTCTCGCTACGTGGATGGCATTGACTTGAAGAAGGCTATTTTTAACATCAAGCAACTCAAAGGTCATACATTGACGGGGGAAGCCCTGGATTTCATATGGCCGATAATAAAGAAGGGGAAGTCAGAGAGGACAGATGACGCTCCCTGTTACCTCATTGTACTGACTGATGGGAAGTCGGAAGACAGCGTCCTAGAACCTGCCAACAGGCTGAGGGCCGAACGTGTCACCATTCACGCAGTTGGGATTGGCGAGGCGAACAAAACACAGCTGCAACAAATCGCTGGGGAAGACGAAAGGGTTAACTTTGGGCAGAATTTTGATTCTCTAAAGAACATAAAAAATGAAATTGTTCACAGCATCTGCTCTGAAAAAGGTAAGGGAAATGCAAGAAAACACAGGGAGGGATGCATAACAGTCGCTGTGGGTGGGAAGGTAGCTCAGCGATAGAACACTTGTCTAGAGCGGATGAGCCCTGCGTTTGAGCCTTAGTCCTGCAAAGAAGAAACAAAAAGCAAACAAACTCCCAACAAAATCGAGTGTTGCAGAAGGTGGCTGTTTTCACTGAAGAGTACAGGACAAGGATGCAAAATATGTCTTCTTTTTCTCCTCCTCCTCCTCCTCCTCCTCCTTCTTCTTCTTCTTCTTTCTGAGCCACTGGGAAGAAAAGCAAACAAGCAAGCGAGTGGTGCTGAGGGCAGAATGCTACACCATGGATTCACGTTCCTCAGTCCCCTGTTGCCAACAGTGATGCAGTTGTCATATACAGTTAGGGTCCATAAGCAGGATGATGGGAAGGAATAGTTCCCAGCGTTTCCAGCAAAAGGAGGGCCCGAGGAAGCACCTTCAAAGTGCACTTTAGAGGCTTCGTTAGAGGGAGAGTTCTAGGCTCCTGTGAGGAGACT